>NC_046988.1:775000-1082500 GCF_009769545.1 Cyclopterus lumpus
TAGGACTCTAGGAACCACGAGTAGCCCCGCATTTAGTGAGCGTAGCTCTCTAGTGGGTCAATATGGTACTACAAGCTCCTTAAGATATGATGGTGCATCACCAATCAAGGCTTTGTAGGTGAGGAGAAGAATTTTAAATGTGATTCTTGATTTTACAGGGAGCCAGTGCAGAGCAGCTAATACAGGAGTAATGTGATCTCTTTTCTTAGTTTTTGTGAGTACACGAGCTGCAGCATTCTGGATTAACTGGAGGGATTTAAGAGATTTATTAGAGCAGCCTGATAATAAGGAGTTGTAGTAATCTAGTCTGGAAGTAACAAACGCGTGAACCAGCTTTTCTGCATCTTTTTGAGACAAGATGTGCCTGATTTTTGAAATGTTACGTAGATGAAAAAATGCAATCCTTGAGATTTGCTTAACGTGGGAGTTAAAGGACAAGTCCTGATCAAAGATAACGCTGAGATTCTTTACAGTGGTGTTGGATGCCAGGGAAATGCCATCTACGGAAACCACATCACCAGATAATTGATCTCTGAGGTGTTCAGGGCCAGTAAAATAACTTCAGTTTTGTCTGAGTTTAACATCAGGAAGTTGCAGGTCATCCATGTTTTTATGTCTTTAAGACATTCTTGAATTTTAGCGAGCTGGTTGGTCTCCTCTGGTTTGATCGATAGATATAATTGAGTATCGTCTGCATAGCAATGAAAGTTTATGCAGTGTTTCCTGATAATATTGCCCAAAGGAAGCATATATAAGGTAAATAAAATTGGTCCAAACACAGAACCTTGTGGAACTCCGTGATTAACGTTGGTGGTCATTGAGGCTTCATCGTTTACAAATACAAATTGAGATCGATCTGATAAATAGGATTTAAACCAACTTAGTGCGGTACCTGAAATGCCAATCGACTGATCCAGTCTTTGTAATAGGATGTCATGATCAATGGTGTCGAACGCAGCACTAAGGTCTAATAATACCAGTACGGAGATGATGCAATTAGGAGGTCATTAGTAATCTTCACCAGATGATGCAATTAGGAGGTCATTAGTAATCTTCACCAGTGCTGTCTCTGTGCTGTGGTGTTTTCTAAATCCTGACTGAAACTCCTCAAATAAACTATTCTGATGTAGAAAGTCACACAACTGATTTGCGACTACTTTCTCAATGATCTTAGAGAGGAAGGGAAGGTTAGAGAACGGTCTGTAGTTAGCCAACACCTCTGGATTAAGAGTGGGCTTTTTCAGGAGAGGTTTAATTACAGCTACTTTGAAGGAATGTGGTACATGGCCTGTTAGCAAAGACACATTAACAATATCCAACAGAGAGGTGCCAATTAAAGGCAACACGTCTTTAAGCAGCCTCGTTGGGATGGGGTCCAAGAGACAGGTAGACGGTTTAGAAGTAGAAACCGTTGAGGACAATTGGTCTAGGTTAATGGGAGAAAAGCCATCCAAATATACACCAGGGCATACAGCCGTTTCCAAGGCAACACCTCTTGATGACAGATTGGCAGTAGTTGAGGGCAAGAGATCATCAATCTTGCCTCTAATAGTTGAAATCTTTTCATTGAGAAAAGCTGGTTCACGCGTTTGTTACTTCCAGACTAGATTACTGCAACTCCTTATTATCAGGCTGCCCTAATAAGTCTCTTAAATCCCTCCAGTTGATCCAGAATGCTGCAGCTTGTGTACTTACAAAAACTAAGAAAAGAGATCACATGACTCCTGTATTAGCTGCGCTGCACTGGCTCCCTGTAAAATCAAGAATCACATTTAAAATTCTTCTCCTCACCTACAAAGCCTTGATTGGTGATGCACCATCATATCTTAACGAGCTTGTAGTACCATATTGCCCCACTAGAGAGCTGCGCTCACTAAATGCGGGGCTACTCGTGGTTCCTAGAGTCCTAAAAAGTAGGATGGGAGCAAGAGCCTTCAGTTATCAAGCTCCTCTTTTATGGAACCAGCTTCCACTTTCAGTCCGGGAGGCAGACACAGTCACCTCATTCAAGAATAGACTTAAGACTTTCCTGTTTGATAGTGCTTATAGTTAGGGCTGAATCAGGTTTGCCCTGGTCGAGCCCCTTGATATGCTGCTATAGGCTTATAGGCTGCTGGGGGATGTTTTAGGATACACTGAGCACCTATCTCATCTTCTCTCTCTCCTTATGGATACATTTACATCTCTCCATTGCACCTTATTAACTCTGCTTCCTCCCCGGAGTTGTTGTGACTTCACGTCTCATAGAGTCCATTGGACCTGGAGGTGTCTGATGCCTGGTGAGCCGGCCTCCCACCTTGGCCCTGCTGATGCCCCGCCCCCTCCTCTCTACCTCCTTCTGTTTCATGGATTGGAGTTCCATTCATACATTGTCATATTCATGTAATGTGTTTATGTAACTTTGTAAATGCTGTTCATTCTGTACACATGACATCTATTGCTTCTGTCCATCCGGGGAGAGGGATCCTCCTCTGTTGCTCTCCTGAAGGTTTCTTCCCTTTTTTCCCTGTGAAAGGTTATTTTTGGGGAGTTTTTCCTGATTCGATGTGAGGTCCTGGGACAGGGATGTCGTATGTGTACAGATTGTAAAGCCCTCTGAGGCAAATTTGTAATTTGTGATATTGGGCTATACAAAATAAACTGAATTGAAGAAGTTCATGAAGTCATTACTACTGAGGTACTACTACTACTACTACTACTGAGGTCTATAGGAATACACGGCTCCACAGAGCTGTGACTCTCTGTCAGCCTGGCTACAGTGCTAAAGAGAACCCTGGGGTTGTTCTTATTTTTCTCTATTACTGATGAGTAATAGGCTGCTCTGGCATTACGGAGAGCCTTTTTATATGTTTTAAGGCTGTCTCGCCAAACTAAGCGTGATTCTTCCAGATTGGTGGAACGCCATATACTTTCAAGCTTTCGTGAAGTTTGCTTTAGTTTGCGGGTCTGAGGGTTATACCAGGGAGCAAACCTCCTTTGTTTTATTGTCTTCTTCTTCAGTGGGGCTATCGAGTCTAGTGTCTTTCTCAGTGAGCCTGTAGCACTATCGACAATATGATCAATCTGGGACGGACTAAAGTTAGCACAGGAGTCCTCCGTCACATTGAGACGTGGTATTGAATCAAATGCAGAAGGAATCGCTTCTTTAAATTTAGCTACAGCACTGTCAGTTAGACATCTGGTGTAGAAACTTTTGACTAACGATGTACACTCCGGGAGTATAAACTCAAAAGTTATGAGGTAATGGTCTGACAGAAGAGGGTTCTGTGGGAAGACCTCCAAATGCTCAATGTCAATGCCATATGCAAGAACAAGGTCGAGGGTGTGGCCAAAGCAGTTGAAGCACACAGGACACATGAAGCACACTGGCTTCATGAGTCCTGCTGGTTCACAAGCGTATGTGTGTGTGCGCGCGTCTCAGGACAGATGGATGGTCTCTCATCTTGGCATTGACAGTGACAGGGATGGTATGATCTGGATGCATCATGCTGATGGGCTGTCAGGGTCAGCGACCTTGATTGTTGGAGGATGTTTAGATGGTGGTTTGTATGTCAAGTTTGAAACCCCCATTGACATTATTAATTTATCAGCAACGTATACATGACAGAGTGTATCATGTCTACGATCAGTCAGTTTCCCTTCAGTGTACTGCTGCTGCACGTGTGTGGATGCTCATGTTGCCATTGAAAGGCTTCCTGATGTCTTGTGCAGTCGTGACCTCTGATGACTTTCTGTTCACGCCAGAGCGACTGCAATACGCTTTGAAGGTTTGTTTAGCATGTCTCCAAACTGTTAAGTATCTGGATACACAGAAGTAGGGTGGGACATATCACCCAGCAAATTAGACAGTAGTTCAAGGCAGTATTGTTGCAATGTGTTTCATTAAACGTCTTTCTGTTTTTGTAAAAACTCGATATAACCACCATGAGACAACTAACAGAAGTAAATGAAGACAATTAGGCACAAATGGCAAATAAAACCTTGAAACTTGATCCAACCAGAGGAGTCTCCCCCTGATGGACAGTAGAGAGAATGCAAGTTAAAGACAGCTCAGCATGAGCATTACTTTTCAGAACTGGAGGTTGCCGTCTGACTGGCACGCACGTTTGTTTCCGCTCACGCAGTATTTGTTTCTTTGGTCCCGTCATCTTCATCATCGTCGTCACATTAAAAAGAAACTCAAGTTGTTACTTGCACACAACATTTCTGAGACCTCCATACAGTATGAACTCACATGTAGTGTAGTTCCTTAAGTGTTCTTCTTTCTCTCACAATACAAGCAGACTACATGGTCATGTACTTTCACACTAGTCAAGTCACAATCTGTGACACCGTGAGAGGTCAGTAGGGTAAATTATCTAACCTGATCAAAATTACCCATGAGTATGAGAAAAATATCTTAACTCAAAGTCCCTTATCAGCCTTTCTGGAAGCGAGGGGGCTGTTTTTGTACTTCAACAAGATCAACAGAGCAGTCTCGAGTAGTTGGTAAAAAAATAAAATAAAAGGTACACAGATACAAAGACTAAACCTGGTATTTCAATGTGTCAGACGTGTTTAATCAAAATGTCATAACCTCTGTTGCACATTTCATTGTGAGGTTACAGGTTATGAACATTTAATGAAGCTGCCACTACAAACTAGTAGTTGCTCTGGCTGTCGAGCCAACAAAAGGTGATGACAAATAGATTTACTATAAGACTATAAAGAATACATTGTATGAATTTAATAACACACAATCAAATCCCAACCACATACATATTTTAGTTGGTACCAAAATAGTATTCTGATTCACTTCTCAGCATTGGCCTCTCATGACAGGTTTTTTAATTATCGTAGGATATATGGACATGACCTCAATCATTTTTACGTTAGCGATTTATCGTACGATATATGGACATGTCCTCAATAATTTTTACGTTAGCAATTTATTGTACGATATATGGACATGACCTCAATAATTTTTACGTTAGCAATTTATTGTACGATATATGGACATGACCTCAATAATTTTTACGTTAGCAATTTATCGTACGATATATGGACATGACTTCAACCATTTTAGGTGATTTAGGTGTTCTTTCATTATTATGCAGTTATAAAATGGTTTTAATGTTGTTTATTGTAATTATTTCTGGGACTATATATTGTCCAACACAAAGTTGTGAACGGCCTAACTCAGCCCAAGCCCAAAGCTTGGAAAACAAACCCACAAAAGTATGTAAATATGGTACCATGGACACTTTCAAGGGCTATCGTGTATTTCTCTATCGATACAACCTTATTCTCTCTGCAGGTTTGCTCTATGTGGCAGCCCATTCAGACCCCAGAGAGTGGCCTTCACTCTCACTCTGTCAAGCAGATAAACACAACAGAGAGAGGAGAAGGAGATAGAGACCGGGCAACAGAATGGGGATGGAGATGGAGAGAGGAGAGGAAGTGGGAAAGGGAGCGTCCGAGCCAGTGGAGGCACATTGTTCCAGTCCGATTCATTCAGGCCCAACCTACAGCTGATGCTCCCTGCAGCCAGGTCCTTTCACAACTTATCACAGTCCCAGAAACTACTCCCCAGCGATAGGAATTTACTGCCAAATCCAATCATTACTTTGCCGACTTTGGTGGCTATTGCATTATGGGAGCCTATTCACATATACAGTCTCCAGTGACTGTGACCAAGTCAAAATTGTCAATTTAATCATAATTAATAATGGCACTACCACAGCATTTCAATCCTGCAAGTCAAAGTCATTAAAGTAGCTCCAAAAACTCCCAGACTATATTGTCTGTAGGAAGTAATCAACTTTGGACAGGCCTCAGTAACTCATTAATATAGCACCTCTGGAAGAAACAGAAGAGGGTAGGGTGACTTTGTTCCAGGACATTTCTTTCAACCTGTCTGTTATATATTAAGGCATGGTATACAGGGTGCAACTGTGGCTCAGTGCTGAGCAGGGTTGTCCTTCAATCAGAGGATCGGCGGTTCAATCCCCGGCTCCGCCAGCCCATGTGGAAGTGTCCTTGGACAAGACACTTAACCCCAAAACGCCTACGTCTACAGTGTATGAATGATAATTACTGCTGATGTGCAGGTGGAATGGGTGAATGATGTCATGTACTGTTAAAGCGCTTTGATTGGTCGTAAGACTAGAAAAGCGTTATACAAGTACAGGTCCATTTACAGTGAACATTTTTTTATTTAATTGTGTAAGATTGAGATTGATCAAGGATTAAATTAGTGGTGGAGGAAAAATATTAAAGATTATTTTTGGAATGAACCTAATATTAGTTGGGTGAGGTTCATCAGCCTCCTTTTAGTTCTCCGAATGACATTTGAAAGATTCCACTGCACCTGGAGGAAAACAGCCAATCAGAGCCGAGGAGTCTCAAACGCAGCCGTCAGTCACATGCACATCTATTGTCGGCTTACCTTCTATAACCAATGAAGCATCAAGATCCCAGAACAAGCCTTTTCTCTCCTGCCTGATTATTTGGTGAAAACAATGGGCTTTCTTCGGCTGACACAAGAGTGTGTGGACGAAGAATTCAGTAGAGGGAAGTCGCTATGCAGGTTTCTAACACATTATGTTGAATTCAAATACTTTGCACTAAAATGTCAAGAGTAAGATGTGAATCCATCAAAACACTACTAAAAACACATTTACTTACTCTTTAAGTAACAAATCACCAGTAAAAAGGCAAATGATTTAGTAAGTGAACGCCGGAAAACCTCTCCAGCCTGTTTTTTTCCAAAGTACCAGCAGTATGTTAGAGATCTGTGCTCACCCTGGAAGCTCCCGACTGACAGGTAAAGCCAGGTGAGTGCTGGGATGAAGAGCAGGGCGAGAGAGGCCACCAGGAACTTCCTGCGCCCGCGACACATTCCCAGCATCCTCTGGTCCGAAGCAAATGGAAAGAGAGGTAAAGTGACCTCTATGTGGGTAGCAGCTGTTGTCCAGGCTGATTCATGGCACTAGAGGAGTGGGCAGAGAAGGAAGAAATATGTTAGGGACGGTGCTGCCATTTCACATCCTGTATGAACAGCTGAGCACACGACTTGTGCTGTTGTAAAGAAAACATGCATCTGAACCACCTGCGCCAAAAGACCCTTTTGAATAAAATACTCAAGATGGATGCGAAGGTTGGACAGCAGCCATCAATTATAGCACAACAACTATCAACTTTTCAATTTTTTCGTCTTCAAAACCAAAATGTTGCCATATTGACTTTACTTTGAGACTAACTCATGTCTCGTCTCATGACACATGAACTGCGCTGCGCCTCTTCCCACCTTAGCAGGTCTGTCTTTCAATCAGGGGGTTGGTGGTTCAATCCCCACCCTAGTCGATGTGTCCTTGAGCAAGACAATTAACCCTGAATTGTTCCCTGTAGCTGTTCTACGGTGTATGAATGTAACATGGTTGTAAGTCTCTTTGGATAAAAGCGTCAGCTAAATGACATGTAATGATCATGTTGCCGGTCTCGGCTGGGCAGTAAAACGCAGGCGGCCTGTCAGACACTACTGGCTGCGTTAGTCGGTTTAAAAATAGTTTGATGTTCATCACGTTATCATACTGCTTATTATTAATGAAATACAAGTAGGATGCTGATACAGGCTACTACTTCATTTACCAGAATGTGTCATAATGTTATCACGTAATAATAATAACGTAAGTTCAGCTGCTTTGCATGAAATCAAACCAGTTTGAACTCAGACACTGGATGGCCCAACTTGTTGGGGCACTACATTTGCTCTCATTAGTACAAACAAATCCAAGTTATGCAGCAAGCACGCAAATTACAATCATATAAATCTGGAACAACTCATTATTTAAACAGACTAGTTTGCAAGAGTGAGTTTTCCATGTTTTATGGCCTATACCAGCTCTACAGGATGTAATCAATATCAAATGTTCTCTGACCTCTGATGGCACAAAACTCATAGCGGATAAACATAATCAGTCAAATGGAAGAGTCCCCATGGAACCAACTTCTCGAGCTCATTAAATCATCCATATCGAATTTAAATTCAAACTCTGCAAGTACCAAGCCGTTCAATCTTGTTTCACCTGCCAGTCTCAAAAGATTAATCAGGCAGTCACATCCTAATCTGGCTTGGATGACCTAAACTAATTTGTCAATTTCCAGTGCGATGCAGGGCAGACAGTATAGCAGTCTCATGATATGATATTAGTCAAAATCCTCTTTCCGTTACAAGCACATTTGTCTAATTACCCCATTGACCTCAGTCGATTTTTAATCTCCAGCAGACTGCCCATGGATGAAACATAATACCCCTAGCTGACACTGTGGAGGCTGGCACAAACCAGAATGCCAATTATCAGTGCCACCCAGTAGAATGCAGTAGAGGGCGCTGAGCAGATTTCCAGCACTCTTAATGAACTCAGCCCTGACTGAATCTACAGTTTTATATTGTGGCAATGGGAAGAGCTCCGAGTGAGACAAGGTTAAATGAGGCTAAAGGAGATTAAACTAGTCTCTTGTGTATGACAACTGCTGACTGATTTGATAGGCCCACTATGAGTCATTTCAGTGGCTCCTTAGCTTTTGACCCCTGTGCGATATTAGCTCTCCACTGGATAATGCGATTTACATTGCAAATGCAGAACTGAAGACTTATTACCGTTGTCAAGAGAGATGTCATGCCACTGAGTGAGGGAGAAAAGGCATTATGGATGCAGCAGAAAGGAGGTTACTGAAGGAAATGTTTGTTTAAACATGTAATACGCCAGAAAGTAACACTGTCAGAAAGACATTATTTCTGGAATCGTTATCAGATGAAATGCAACATGAAAACAAATTGCATGTTCCTCCAGAGCAGTTGGTGGCGTATGCACCTTGAGCTGGTTCTTCAAGAAGTAGAAGCAGATATCAAAGAGAATGCTTGTTTTGGAGAGGTTGTGTGAGGAGATCCGCTGATACCCACATGTATACCTTTATGACATTGTTCCTCATTCTCGAACATTTTCTGAAGTGTCTTCTGAAATATTTTCTTTCGGACTTCAGAAGATCAACGTCAGAAAAGATCTCTGATCGCCTGATTCATGAACGCCTGTAATTGTGTTCTTCCACAGCGGAAGTGTTCTCAGCTGCGCTCCCCAATGAGGGGAACGTAGTAGCCGTGGTGCTACAGGTGGGGCGCAGGGCGACATGCAGAAAGACCTTTATTGAGAACTTCACATATTACACACGTTCAAAGCACACGGACATAAAACTAAGTCATTAATAAATACATGTTGAAGTCCCTGTACCTTCGTGTACATGTTTACGTCACGACGTTAACAGGTTACGCTGCGCGACGGCCAAGATTCTTGGCGAGTCGCCAGGTCCGACCTCCGTGAGATCGGCTTTTCTGCTGTTGCCCTTCAAAACAAAAGCTCAACATTGAGCATGAATTGAGATTGGCTTTTCTGCTGTTGTCCTTCAAAACAAAAGCTCAGTTCAGAACGAAGCCCAGATGAGAAAAACTTTCATGAATGCCAAATTTGTCCCGAAAACTGCATCAGTGGAGTTCAGAAAATCACCAAACAAAAATCCAGGAGCCAGCTCACAGACTGCCTCAGACTGTCTGTCTGTGCTGATGAGCCCAACTACAAGCTCACAGACAGTGTCTAGTCACAGACAGCTCACTGACTGGAGTCACATGCCTTCTGATGGCATTGTGATGGGACACAGAGCTGAACTGAACTTACATTAGTAACTAACTGAGCATGTTGTCAGTGTTGTGTTGTAACTTCAATTGATAAATACAACATTAATATTGGTAGTTCATCCAGCCTGCTCATTACAAATGTGTTTTTCTTGTTCATATTGTGTGCGGTTAACAAACAATTTACTTTTTATGTTTATGTCATTTAGTGTGTTCTTGGTCACATCAATTTGAAAGCTGGACCAAAGTGTTTGATTTCATTCAATTACAATTAGGCCAAATAAAAAGCCTCAAAGTCTGAACAGTGTTTTCCTCTAACGCCTCAATAGGTAGATCTTGCCTGTCACCAAGGCAGAGGTCAGGGATCTTGGGCTTAAAAAGGTTGGTGACCACTGGTTTAAAGGAATACAAAGACAGCGTAAGCGCTACGCTGCATTATGCCCTGGAACCACGTGTACGTGCTGCTGGGCCTTCAGACGTCCGTGAGGGGTCTATTTTCATGGTGCTTTTAGAGCGCACTGAGGAAGCGCTCACTGTCCAAAGTTGAAGTCCATTGTTTCCGGGGAAAGAAGTCTGGCCATCCAAGATACATGTACAACTTATGCTTGCATTGCCACGGCCACCCTTTCAACACAGGATCTGTGAGACAACTTTCTTGGCAAAAACTTCAACCAGAAGTAGCGGATATAATTCTTCCTCTAGCAACCCTCTCAGATAGTTCACGTGTGACAGAGACTCATTCCTTTTGCTCCGTGATCAAACTAAACTAGCACCATAGAAGACCTATTCCTCACTAAAACCCACAGACGGGTATAATCAGAGAGGGAGATGAATCACATCCAAACGCTATCAAATTGCCCAGTAAAAAGAGTAACGTGATATCCATCGCCTGGCTTCAAATGTTCAGTCATAGCCCCCGTGGCCCAACAATACGCTCATAGAAAATGGAATTTTATATCCACAGCTCAATAGCAAATTGCTTTGTGTTGACACTAAAAGTGATGAGCGATGATTATGGGAGCAGTGGATTATTGGTAGAAAGAGGCTATGGGGAAACATGCCGAGAGTCTGATAGGATTGTTGTGGGTGACGGCGCTGCAGTGGAGACGGGACACGTTCACAGACGACAGATTTACAGAGGCTAGTCTGCAGACTTTCTTTCTATAGCACCACATCTGAGACAAAGGTACCTCAACATCAACACAATTCAAACTCAACTATACTGTGCTCTGCAATGCATATGCAGTAATCAGTAATCCACAGACCTTTGTCGGCAACCTTCACTTATAGATCAGCATGTTAAATGGTCAGTTCATCTCTCATTACTCAATCCATGCAGACTGGTTTGGTTTATATAGTCTGCTGTCTCCTCAAAACCACCCAGTTAAGCGTGGAATATTAGCTTTGATAACCTGTTATGTCGATGACACACTGTGCAGTTTTGAGGATGGGTTCGCTGAACGTTTTCAAGCTTGGGCTTTCAGAATGAGATGGGATTGTTGCCGTTAGAAGCTGGAGTCGACTCTGTCTTACCAGGAAAGTAATCCTCTCGGAAAACATCAAAGTACTTCCAGCAAACATGGCGCTGCTGCTGCCAGCACGCAACAGCTCATTTTCACTGTGGTGCAGTAAAAGTGATTGTTTTTCTTCTGTACAGTTCTACGATGCACATCTTTCTTCATGTGGGTTAAGATGTAACAAATATGTCCGAGGTGTCCTCAATTGACACTTCCAATGTAAATGGTCTCTTAAATCATGAGACAATTATTTGTCACTTGCAATTGTCACTAAGATGTCTTTAACAAGCTTGGTAAAGCCCTGTAGTTTTTATTATTCACACTGCAAAACATTTATTCACAAATATGAATAAATGACACACAGGACCCCCGATTACCAATTCTGTTCGTTTTGTATAACCCAAAATCAAAAATAACAAATTTGCCTCAGAGGGCTTTGCAATCTGTAGACCAATGAGGGCAGGGCCATGTGGAAGGAGGCCAGGCCAGGGGCAAGGTGGCAGGACCCAGGAGCCAGGACCAGCTTCAGACCCTATGAGACGTGAAGTCACAAAGACTCCGGGGAGGAAGCAGAGTTAATAAGGTGCAATGGAGAGATGTAAATTCATCCATAAGGAGAGAGAGAAGAGGAGATAGGTGCTCAGTGTATCCTAAAACATCCCCCAGCAGCCTATAAGCCTATAGCAGCATATCAAGGGGCTGGACCAGGGCAAACCTGATTCAGCCTTAACTATAAGCACTATTAAAGAGGAAAGTCTTAAGTCTATTCTTGAATGAGGTGACTGTGTCTGCCTCCCGGACTGAAAGTGGAAGCTGGTTCCATAAAAGAGGAGCTTGATAACTGAAGGCTCTTGCTCCCATCCTACTTTTTAGGACTCTAGGAACCACAAGTAGCCCCACATTTAGTGAGTGCAGCTCTCTAGTGGGGCAATATGGTACTACAAGCTCCTTAACCTTTTACACCCCACAGCCCCCAAATAAGGGTCCGAATTAGGAGGCTCTGGGTTTTCAGGTAAAACCATAAACCATCAAATTAAACAGCAGAACGTAAGCTACAATAATTAGTACGCTGTTTTCAAATGCTTCAAACACAACTCACACAATAGTAAAAATAAGAACTCAAGTATCATACAGTATTCATAATTTGCCTTAAATCAGCTCACAGTCCAGTTTTCCGGGCCTAGCGACCCGTAGCTACATCCTGTGTCTGCCTCCCGGACTGAAAGTGGAAGCTGGTTCCATAAAAGAGGAGCTTGATAACTGAAGGCTCTTGCTCCCATCCTACTTTTTAGGACTCTAGGAACCACAAGTAGCCCCGCATTTAGTGAGTGCAGCTCTCTAGTGGGGCAATATGGTACTACAAGCTCCTTAACCTTTTACACCCCACAGCCCCCAAATAAGGGTCCGAATTAGGAGGCTCTGGGTTTTCAGGTAAAACCATAAACCATCAAATTAAACAGCAGAACGTAAGCTACAATAATTAGTAAGCTGTTTTCAAATGCTTCAAACACAACTCACACAATAGTAAAAATAAGAACTCAAGTATCATACAGTATTCATAATTTGCCTTAAATCAGCTCACAGTCCAGTTTTCCGGGCCTAGCGACCCGTAGCTACATCCTAGCACCAAAAAGCAAGAGGAGTCCATGCAGATTCCAGTCAGAGTTTTAAAAATCCTCTACACCCAACCCCCACCGAGATACAAGCAAAAGAACACAGCAACACAAATCGCTTCATCACATTACAGTGTGCACATTTCAAAAAACAAATTTTTCAAATTACTAATACAAATTTCTTTATGCATGTACTGAACTGCATTAGTAATATAAAAAGAGAGATATATAGTCTGGTACATGAGAAACTCAAATGGCACAGATCGTGCCTAAACTGTCTTTACTAACAAGGCTCTAATTATTGTTCAGCTTCACTTTTTCAAATTCGACCTTTGCAGAGATACTGTTCATATATTGTGCTAGGATGCTGAGAAAAAAAAAACTACTAGCTGGATCATTCCAAAGAGATAATCATAATAATAAGTGTTTTTTACAAGGCAAACCTGTAATTTTTTTAATTTGTGCTGTGTGCCATCTTCATTTAATCTTAACCAGTAACATATAGGCTGATATTTACACATCTGAAGCATTCTCACAAGTGTTTACTTTATTATAACACCAACATTATTCAAATAGCCCTTTTTTAGTTTGGGTATGTTTTTCGAGCACAATCCTACAAAAATAGGCTGGGGTGTTAAAGGTTTTAAGATATAATGGTGCATCACCAATCAAGGCTTTGTAGGTGAGGAGAAGAATTTTAAATGTGATTCTTGATTTTACAGGGAGCCAGTGCAGAGCAGCTAATACAGGAGTCATGTGATCTCTTTTCTTAGTTTTTGTGAGTACACGAGCTGCAGCATTCTGGATCAACTGGAGGGACTTAAGAGACTTATTAGAGCAGCCTGATAATAAGGAGTTGCAGTAATCTAGTCTGGAAGTAGTAAGCCCCGGTCAAAGATAACACCAAGATTCTTTACAGTGGTGTTGGATGCCAGGGCAATGCCATCTACAGAAACCACATCATCAGATAATTGATCTCTGAGGTGTTCAGGGCCCAGTAAAATAACTTCAGTTTTGTCTGAGTTTAACATCAGGAACAACCCATTGGTTGAATGAGAGGACAGACAATCACAGAACTGGCCCCGTTTGTTTGTGTGTCAAATTAAACTAAATGTGAAATAAAAAACACTATGAATTAAGGACATTGTGTATCATATAAATTGCCCTGCACTAAACTCCATTACTGTGAAAAAGAGCAGTATGACATAATAATCATATTAATGAGCTAAGCTTTTCAACTTTCCATGCTGTATCACCATGTTATTCGTGATACCCAGTATGGACATGGAAATAACTTATGTAATACTTAAAATATGTCTCTCCCCATTTAGAAAAAACAATTTGGGCTTTTTCAATTAGGTAGAAAATCACTTCTGGGTAGAGCAGGCTGGTATGGTATTACGATATACCGGACGTAATTTCATATGATGTAAAATTTCATATACCACCATTATGTAGAATAGCTGTGGCCTGGACAATTCCCTTGACATTCAGTTCATGATCCACAACCAGCTCTCTTTAAAAGGGTAAAACACCGTGGCACACAGCGATTTGTCAAAGTGTACTTACAAATGTATGACGCAGAACAGCATGCTGGGTAACGTTAGTAAGAAAAGCTGCCGGCGGGCTTTGAGGTTCAGAAGGTTAACTAAGGAAGACCAGTAGAAAGAACAGACCCATCTTTCCATTCAGACCTGACGACAACAGGAAGTGATAAGAAGAGTGTGACGATGAGGAGCAGCCTCTGTTGTGTGGAGCCAGCAGACAGGGAGATTCTCCATGTGATAATCAAGAGAGCCACAGGTCAACACCATCCACATTATCCTGACAAGAGGACAGAGAGTACTGTGCTTTGCCCACGCAGAGGAGAACAAGTTCTGATTGTGCAGGGGGTATTGCCTTCCATTTCATTATGTTACCTTCGCAGTAAATACTAAATGGTAATGGGCCTGTGCTTGTAAAGCGCTTTTCAAGTCCTCTGACCACTCAAAGCACTTTAACACTACATGACATCATTCACCCATTCACACCCATTCATACACTGATGGGAGGAGCCACCTGCCCATCAGGAGTAACTAACATTCTCACACACATTCATACACCGTTAGCACAGCTAATTCAGAGTTAAGTGTCTTGCCCAAGGACACATCGGCATGGGCTAGCGGAGCAGAGGATCGAACCGCCAATCCTCTGATTGAAGGACGACCCCGCTCCCCACTAAGCCACAGTCGCCCCACACTCATTAGTATTCTGTTGTAGTCGGGAGGGGCCAGTGCAGTACTGTGCAGAGGAGGCTCTTCAGTGTGTGTGTCATTGGAGCTTTAGAAGCTCACGTTGTGTCTGATAAAGTAAAGAGTTGGTCCATATGTTGCTCTGCAGTTAGCTCTATTACATATATAAGCATTAATGGCGATCTCCCAATGACATATTTTAACTGAATATCAGCACCTAATAAAAATGACCTTTGTTTTTCATGAGGCATTCCACAAACAGAGCCCTGGGTAAGCCCCGTTCAGCAGCAGTTTAACTCCAATGTTATTACAGAAGTCGTATACATACAGGTAAATCCATGAAATGTGACCTCTACCGTTAACCCCTCCTTTGCATCAGGAGCAGTGGGCTGCTGTAAAGCGCCTGGGGAGCAACATAGGTTTCAGTGTCTCGCTCAAGGACACCTGGACATAGGGACAGTAGGATATTAAGGTGGGAGCTGTCAGGACTCAGCCAGCCGGACTCCCTCCTCAGCCCGTTCACACAGTGACACCCGGTACCTCAGAGCGCTGCCAGGGAGCTACGGGCTTGGAGGCGGGGACAAGCCAGGGGCGCTCCAACTCACACCTGAAGCCACTCAGCTCGTCCCACGGCTGCAGCTCGTCAGCTCGTTGTATTCGGGGGGATAAGGATCAGGACTGTCTGTGTTGACGTTGCGAGTTCGTGCCATGATGTCCGTGGACTTTCCTCCTTGTGTCGTCACTGAACTTTCCCTCGTGTCTTTGCTGACTTTTTTTGTGTGGAGTATTTTCTTGGATTTTTTGGGGTTTGATGTTCGATCACCCGTGGACTAAGGGGACACTTTGAGTTTTTTGTGTTTCTTTTCTAAGCGACTTGTTGTGCTCAATAAACTACGCCGTGTGTTCGGCTAGAACTAAACCTTGCTGTTGTCGTGCGCTTGGGGTCAGAGACAAACCATAACAGGAGCAAGGCTGAGATAGACCACAAGCAAGTCAGACAGCCAAGAGATGAAACAAAAAAATGTGCAATACACTCAAACTATGTTTAGTTTAGTCGTTTTATTCCATCCAATTCAAATGCCATCTTTCTACAGTACGTGCCTATTGAAACTCCACCAGCCTGGTAACGTAGAAAAGTAATCCCACTAACGGTACAAGGATTGGTGTCGGACCTGTCCCCATGTTATCAGGACTACAACTTTAATGGTTTACTAAAGAACCACATAGATCTTCATAGATTTTGCTCTCAAAGTGCACCAGATTGATGCATTTAACTTGGACTTGTTAGGTTAATTCTTTAATAAAAATATAAGATTACGTCAGACCAGATACACAACATGCTGAGATACTTCATCCTGAACCATTTCAAGATAACCGAAGGTGGAATTATTGATTTTGTATAAATTACATTTTACTCCTCGGTTATAAGAAGAGGGTCTTTAGATCTGGCAACAAGGAGGCGCTGAGGACTGTGCAGAGGGAGCTGAGGGTGGAGATCAGGGAGGGTAAAGATGTCTACAGGACCAGGATGGAGGACCAGCTGCAGCGGAACAACACCATCGGGTCTGGAAGGCTATCAAGGCGATTTCTGGGTTCAAGGGGCTCAACAAACAGCCTGAGGGGGACCATAAGTGGGTGAATGATCTGAACTCATTTTTTAACAGATTTGACCAGCCATCCACCCCTCCCCCCACCCAGCCCTCCCTGCTGCGGCCGCTGCAGACCCCATCATTTGCACCCCCTGCGGATTGCCCCCCCCTCCCCCTGCACCTCCCCCCTTTCTACAGCACTCGGCCCCCCTTCACACCTCTCATACTCATACTCAGCACTCTACGACCGGCAACCCACCCCCACTCCAACACCTCACAACACCACACCCCCCAGCGTGTCCCGTCACCAGGTGAGGAAGGAACTGAGGAGGATCAAGGTGAGGAAGGCCACGGGTCCAGATGGCATCAGCTCAAGGCTCCTCAAATCCTGCGCAGACCAACTGTGCGGGATAGCGGAGCACATCTTCAACTTGAGCTTGAGGCTGGGGAAAGTACCACAGCTATGGAAGACATCCTGCGTGGTACCGGTACCAAAGACCCCGCGGCCCAAGGACCTCAACAGCTATAGGCCGGTGGCGTTGACATCCCACCTGATGAAGACCCTGGAGAGGCTGGTCCTTGTCCATCTCCGCCCCCTGGTGAGCTCATCCCTGGACCCACTTCAGTTCGCCTACCAATCTGGCATCGGGGTGGATGACGCCGTCATCTTCCTGCTGCAGAGATGCCTCTCTCACCTGGAAAAGGCTGGAAGCACTGTGAGAGTCATGTTCTACGACTTCTCCAGTGCCTTCAACACCATTCAGCCTTTGCTCCTGAGGGACAAGCTGGAGCAGACCGGGGTGGAACACCACCTCACTGCATGGATCCTGGACTACCTCACCAACCGTCCACAGTATGTGCGGATACAGGAGTGTGAGTCAGATTGGGTGTCCTGCAGCACAGGGGCTCCACAGGGAACCGTTCTGGCTCCATTCCTCTTCTCCATCTACACATCGGACTTCAAACACAACTCTGCCAACTGCCACCTGCAAAAGTTCTCTGACGACTCTGCGATCGTCGGCCTCATCTCGGCCGATGATGACAGGGAGTACAGGACCAGTACAGGATGGTGCCAGCGGAACCGCCTCCAGATCAACTCCAGCAAGACCAAGGAGCTGGTGGTGGACTTCCGCCGGGGTAAACGCTCTCCTCCAACACCAGTGAGCATCCAGGGACTGGACATTGAGATTGTGAAGTCTTATAAGTACCTGGGTGTTCACAGGGACAGCGCAGACTCTTTCTGCTGAGGAGACTGAGGTCCTTTGGGGTGCAGGGAGCACTCCTGAAGACCTTCTTCGACTCGGTGGTGGCATCAGCCATCTTTTATGGAGTGGTCTTCTGGTGCAGCGGCATCACAGCAGCTGACAGGAGGAGACTGGACAAACTGGTGGGGAAGGCCAGCAGCGTGCTGGGGTGTCCTCTGGATACTGTGGAGGTGGTGGGGGACAGGAGGATGATGGCCAAGCTATCGTCCCTGATGGACCACCCCTCCCACCCCATGCAGGGTACTCTGGCAGCGCTGCACAGCTCCTTCAGCCACTGGCTGATTCATCCCCGGTGTCTGAGGGAGAGATACCACAGGTCCTTTCTCCCCGCTGCTGTCAGGCTACACAACAAGCTGAGCTCCCAGTAGGCCACAAACACTTGAACACTTTGGACTTCGCACTGAACAGCACTTACTTTAGCCCAGTTGTGCAATACAAATACGTTTAAGTACTTTTTAATTTTTTTAATTTATTTTATACACTTTATCCACTTTATTCTATTCCTACTCCGTCTGTATATATAATATTCTTCTTGTTTTTTACTCTTTTATCTTATTTCTGTTATTATACTACTTGTTTTACTTATTACTGTGAGCAATGCTGCTGTAATCCTGTAATTTCCCCACTGAGGGACTAATAAAGGATTATCTTATCTTATCTTATTCATGCTGTGAAATATTCCAAAGCTGTATGATTCCCATTGTCATCTGTCTCCTCAAATGAAGTTAGACTAAAACAGATAAATGTGTTGTTGCTCAGTCAGTATTTAAAACCTGTAGTAAAGGATTACATTTTCATAGGATGTTCAATGGACAGGTTCTTTACCACGTTTAAATGGAGTAATTACATAGAACCTTTGTGAAAGAACATGTTCTATTTGTCTAACACCACAAGAACAATGTACATTTAATAGAAAAAAAGCCTCCTTGAACATAAAGCGTTTTAGACTGACACTGAAATATACATTGGCAACACATAATGCCAAACGTAGAGGAGCCATAACTTGTACGTAAACAGTCCACATCAGGTGCTCCATCAGTAACGGGTTCCTTTTCTACTGAAAGTGTGTCAGATGCTGATCCAGCTCTCAGGTCAGAGGTGGTTTCTCATACTGTGAGCAGTCTGCTGGGTTCAGGAACACAGAACACAATCAGACAGAAGCTTCAGGACCGAGCACCAGGGCCCTCAGATCAGCTGGGACACATGGCAGGTTTACTGGCTGATTATACTTCCATGTAATAATACATTACTCAGAGCATTTGACCGAGAGGAACTGGCGAGTAACCGAAAGCTTGTAAACTCTGTATAAAGTGTAAATAACATCGGAGTGAGACTCAGTCCCGGTCTCAGTATTACAGTATGTATTTTACACTGGAGCAGCTACAGTGTCACTAATATTACAATAGTACAGTGCATTGTGAAACAATCATAGTAACTTTACACTCTGTTCATCAGACCGTGTTATTACACGTTTACTTATTATTTAGCCCAAGACTAAATCGTCTCTTTGTGGTCGAGAAGCACCGAGAAGACGTTTGCACACTTTATTAATCATTTATCCTCTTAGCTCTCACACGTCTCTCTCTCTCTCTCTCTCTCTCTCTCTCTCTCTCCCTGCTCAACCACTCACTCGCTACATTGAGCGTTTTATTGCCAAGTAGCACATTAGAGGAATATTTCTCAGTGAATTGCTGCATAACAATAAACTTAGTGCACAAGTATAAAGACGTAATAAAAATGATGGAATTTTAGCTGGTGTCTCTTTACCACCGGCCTGAGCAAGTTAGTGACTGATGCTAACATATCAAAGCTAACGTTAACCACACACACACGCACACAATAATATATATCATATATAATATATATATATAGACACACATTCATGCTTCAAGCCATGTATAGGTGCATGTTGCAGAAGATGTGACCTCCTTCTCTTTGAAAGGTGGAAGAGAACCCTGGTTTATGTTCTGCTTCACCTTGCGAAATTCAATTTGGGATATGTCAAGCTTCTGTCACTATGGAGACCCATCTATTGCCCATGAAGGCAGTCAAAAAGAAGTAGCTGGGAACCAATTTGAACTCAGAGTATCCTCTACGCCAGCTTACATCTCAGAGAATGTCTCCCTTTAATTGCTGTCTGGGTGTAAACCTCACTCATAGTGGTGACAGGCAATTCTCTGAGTCCACTGTTGGGTTCCATTGATCTTCCAGCTACACGTTTAGCATTTTAGCTCCAAGATGAACCACCGTTAAGTTGGGAGGGACACGGACCTATGAAGCCGTTAATCATGGGCAGCTCACAGCTGGAGGCTAAGCAGACAAAAAAGAACCCATTCTGCAGAAACATTTATCTTTATGAAGATTATTTTCTTTCCTCATCGCTCTCTGGCTGCAAGTTCTTTGTTGTTGTCAAAAGACAGGATGCACCATCTATACAGGGAGAGTCCAACGCTTAACCAACCACATATTGTGGTTGGTTATTTGAATGGATTATTTTACAGGACATGTACAGTTGCTGTGAGGACCATTTAACTGCTTGTGGAACAGTCTCAGTTAAAAACAGACCTACATGAGTACATGAGACCATCAGCGAGAAAGAAAAGAAAGAAATGTACACTTTTATTGATCCCAGTGGGATCTGCATTTAACCCATCCTTAGTTATTAAGGAGCAGTGGGCTGCAGTGAAGCGCCCGGGGAGCAACTGGGGGTTCAGTGTCTTGCTCAAGGACACTTCAACATGAACTCTGGGGAGAGCGGGGATGGAACCGGGTACCATGTGGTTACAGGACCACCACTCATCCGATGAGCTACAGCCGACCACAAAGAAAAAAAAGAGAAGATAGCCCACCGGGTCGGATTCTACACAAAATCAGACAAAACCGTACAGGTTCCTCTTAAACTCCTTCAGCCCAGACTCCAGAGACCAGCCCACTGCGGGCAGACCCAGACCTGGCTTTGCTGACCTGCAGTCAGCCGGGCAGACCTGCTGCAGGGAGATGAAAGGGACTCAGGTTCTCGCCGCCCCCTTCCCGACTCTGACATCCCCAGGTCAACAACTTACACCCAACTACACTTAACGTTTTAATAACACACTTGTTTTAACGCACTCTTAATTTGTTTTTTTTAAAATCATATATATGTTTATATATATTTATTGCGTTTTATTATTGTCACACACCAATCACAGCTCGGTGAATTTCCCCGACTACGTCTGGATGACTTCCGCTTCCAGCGCTACTAGAGTAGCAGCAGCCAGTTAGATTCATCAACGGCAGGACGTCTGTGATGAGGGGCGGAGCTTCTCAACACTGATTGGCTTTCGCAACTCAGTGTCGGGCGAATTTTTCGCTTCGCTCTATTCGCGTCATTCGCGCCACCCGGCGAAAATCTGAGTCATTGGCATCCATTCGGATCTGTGCATTGACTTTGCATGGGATCTAATCGCACGGAAAATTTGCAACACTTTTGGTGTGAACGTAGCATACTGTAAGAGCATATGAGTGCGCCCCCACTGGCTAGCTCAAGTGCGCCGCTCTGCCCTGCGCTCATGCAGCTTATCCATCGCCATGTTGAGAGCCAGGTGGAGGCCATAGATGAGCCCTGGTATTCATATAAAGCACCTTTAAAAGAGCAAAACAGACTCGACTGACTTTTTACATCCCTTTAAGAAAGACTGTAACCCACAGCAATGAGATACTTTTAATCCTTTGTAGGAACTTTCTTCTCCATTACTCTACTCTATCTGACAATGAAATTGTCATATGTGTTCATCAAGTCATCAAATTCTCCATCCAGCCAGGTAAGTAAATAAGTATCACTAGTTTTCCTGATCTTTGTCTGTCTGAAAAGCCTCTTCCCTGCGTCCTCTGCTAAAGAGGAAGCGTTTTATGGAGGATGGTTTGTCTGGTCCCTGGAGATATACAAGGGCGTTGGGGTTTGGTCCAAATGTTAAAAACAAACCAAGACCAGGCCGAACAACCTTTGTTCAGTTCAAATATTAATTAATTATAACATTAATTATGATCCTCTTCCCTTTTCCTCTGTTATGCTATTTATTCTCAGCACACAGGGTGGACAAATGACAGTATAATACAATTCAATCCCTGTAGAACACAATGTACCACAATATCAGAAATATCACAGCTGAATCAACACCTCTGAGTGTCTCAAGAATAGAACATCACAAGTGTTGCACATTGTATTGCAGTGCTTTTAGAGTAGGGCTGCAGGTAGTTTTGAGATCTCTGCCTCAGAGACTTCTGCCTTCAAACCTATACAATGGGGTTGAAGGATTGTTATTTGTGAAGCTCACAGCATGACATGACCTTTGAAAAATAGAAGCCATTTATTTTGTTGACACAAAGGCCTCTTCTTGTCATGCTTGATGCAAAAAACAATCCTTTTAATAACAGACATCAGACCCTCAGAGCTGGGACTTGAGTCAGACTTAAGACACAAACTGAAAACCTGGTCTTCCTTGACACCACCATTAAAGTTCTAGGTGGTCCTAAAACTGAGACCTGAACCTGGGCCATAACTATCTTTAAAACCTGATCAGATTGAACACACCTGCCAAGTTTCAGACCTGACCCCTCGTTTTTGTTTTACAGCTGCAGTAACCTAGAACACCCCCTCCCTCCGTAATGAGGCCCAGGTCTATCCATGGCAGATCCTAACTGGTACCTTCACCAAGATCCTCCAGGGTAACCGAATCACAGCACACCTCAATCTCTTTGTGAATACAGGCACACACAATCTGAGCTTTCCAGATATGACCATCACAGATAGTTGACTGATAGAAGCACTATTAACATATGAGGATTTAACAAAAAGTATTTCAAAAAAATGCCTTGAATACTTGACTTGTTTCTTTATATGGCTTGTTTAAAGGCAATAAAGTAGTCCATGAATATGAGCTATGAGTTTACAGTTAATTACAATCCCTCCTCTTCATTGAGGAGGTTGGTGTTTGGTGTTCACAATGTTTTGTTGGCTTTGGTCTGGCTTTTGCGAAGAATACTGTAACGAAAGGTGCATTGAGCATAACGCCAATCTTTGTCTATATAGCTTACAAGAGTATTAACAAATCTTTATGCCAATATGTCGAAGTGTCCTTGTGTTTTGTGAAATACTGTTTTGTGAAATGTTGTTGTCTTTTGACCCTCATGGCCACTGTAGTTATGGCCATCATCTAATATCCACAGATCACATCTACACAGAGTAATTGTAAAAGCAGCACAGTGGAAACTCAGAATCTAATGTTTAGCCAATTAGAGTGAATCAAATTCAATCAATGGGAAATAATGAATAACCAATTACATCTATAATCAGTGAGTAATCCACTGACATATGTTGTTTACTCAATGAATCACAGTTGGAGATGAAGAAATGTTAAGGTTTACTGACATTTCCATGGCAGACTGAGCTAATTACTGCACAGGAAAAAAATATTTTGGAAACCAGTTTAATAATGTTCCGGCAGGATCCAAGTGTATCCAATTATTAGTTTTCACAATTCATCCTTTAGGCTACGAACCGTGAGAGCTCCAGCGGTCACATGTGCATGTCAGAGACCAAGAACAAGAGAACATCTGCAGCTGACATTCACGTCAAAGTGTTTGAACATATCACTCAGAACAGACTATGTGGGTTCTCCATGCCCATAGTACAGCATGTTGCATCCACGCTAAAGTTCTCAGGTACACAGATCGTATTGCTTATTCCTGAAGGTTGACTTTCACACAAAGCATTCCCTGTATGGTGAGTCCATCTGTTGATATGGAACAGTGCAGCCACAATATGGCATTTTACACTGCATGAATCAGCCTTTTCCTTCCTCAGAGCTCTTACTTGGTTTAAGTCACTGCATCTCCCAACAGAACACCAACGTGGTTGAGTAGCAGTCTGCATGCACGTATTTTCAGACTAACATCATTGAAACAGAGCAGCTAATATTGGAAGTAGCCCTGTCCTATTGTTCATATGTATGTCAGCAATCAAGGCCTGGCACACCAAGCAAAGCACCTTCTACACTGAAACGTGCAGTTTCTACAAGCTTCTTATTGCAGTAAATGGGCCGTACTTGTATAGCACCTTTCTAATCTCAAAGCTCTTTAACACAACATGTCATCATTCACCCATTCACACCCATGACAGGGGCTACCATGCCAGGTGCCACCTTCCTTTAAGGGTCTAACTTACCATTCACATCCATTAATTTCTGCAGGAGCAATTTGGAGTAAATTAACATGGACTAGCAGCCGGGGATCGAACCGCCGATCCTCTGAATGAAGGACGACCGTGCTCTATCACTGAGCCATCTTCTTTTTTTTCATGCAAGAGGGAAATTAGTTGACCCTCAGCTGGTACCGTGTTTAATAGCCTGCCATATTCAAAACAATGCTAACATGCATGTTAAATGTAATAAGCTCCCGCAGAGCACCATGGTACATGAACCATGCTGACTGGCTGTAGCTGTCGGACTGTGGTGCAGCTCCCCATTACCCTTCTGTCCAAATTCAAAATGATCTCATTTGTTTATCCACCATGTGGATAAGCTTACTCTCGGGCCCAGGTGTGTCTGGGTGCCGTACAGGCCTCACTTCACACTTTGCATTCAAACTATATACTGCTTTTAATCACATTCATTACCACTCATTGCTATTAAAATGTCTGTCTTCATCAGTTACATCCAGCAGACAACACTGAACCACCTGGGAGTCTACTTAATGTGTCCATTTGTTTACTGAAAGCTAACATGTAAAACATTAATTTACTTTGGCACGGAGCAGTCTCCCTGCTCGCTGAGCATCTCAGCGAGACGATCACACAGAAGACTGCAACATGTCACAAGGGACAAACAACCGACTCAAGGCAAATGAGTGATTTGATATTTGGAGTAGAGGTTGGGGATTTAAAAAAGGAAAGAAGTGACGTGCATAAGAATCACCATTCTTATCCTGTATGATTCAGAATCTGTTGATTTTTGCGTGTCTGTTTTGCAAGTCCACAGTACGTTTCATTTCCAAAGCCCTGCACTCGTACAGCTTTTTAGATCACAACTGTGTAGCAGAGAGGCAAGGCAGGAGACAGCTAACGTCCATATTTTAAATATAAATAACCCTGACCCTCTGTCTTTTCCTGTTTGGTTTTGAAAACATCTTTAATTCTTGATTTAATTAAGAAAACGGGGACTATTTTCAGGCTCCACTGAAATGTAAAATGTGTTTTGGCTTCTGAATTCAACCATCAAACCAACAATCTGAATAAAAAGATTCTCACCGCTAATGTTTACTTTGAGCTGAAATTAAATGGAGCTGAAAGTACTTTTCAAAGATGAAATAATGAATACTGTCTTACTCACATAGGTGTCCATTAAGTAAATAGTCCATAATGGCTTTATTAAGACATAATGTGAGCGAGTGGACACTGCTTGCACCATATTTGGCAGAAGGGAGCAGTGGCACTGCTGGAGAACACATGTGAGAGAAGAAGTAATGACTTCAAGTAGGGCTGTTGAGGATTCAACTTATTAGTAGAGGAGCCTTCTGCATGTGGCCTGCTGCATCATCAGCCTCAGAGAAACACAGGAGAACAGGCCACATGCTTTCACCAGCCTGATCCTGTGCCATGTTCCTGACCCAACTGTAAAGGATCGGAGGCCGGTGGAAAAGGAGGTCAAAGCAGCGAGATATGTGGCCAGTTTCTGCTCTGTGCCAAACACCAGTGAAGTCAATGTCCTCTACAGCGGCCCAGTGTGATCAACACTGTGGCTAACTGAGTGCACGGCAACCACAACGAAGAGGTTCACATGTGGGCTGTTTAGGGCTGGAGCACGGAGCTGCTTCAGTTATCATTATTACGGTTTGGGTGTGTTTTCAGGGCTCTTGAAGGCTGCATCAATGATGCAGTTTTTTAAAAAAGACTGGTAAATCGGGACTATCATCTCATATGTGGTCACACGCTGTATGTAAAGTTTTGCTGGATATTCATAATCAGAATATTTATGGTTTGATGAGAAAATTGTTTTTATAGACTGATGATAACTAATGTAGTCCTACCTGATGTTTTAGGTATTCATTTCACTGCAATAACAATTTGTACTGATAGACATTTATTTTATTTTGTCCACCTCATTGATGAGGTCATCTATTGATGACTACAAACACCTATCTGTATTAAGTTATTGTTTTATTGTCATTGTACAACAGGGTTGCACAACCAAATGAAGATTGCAGTCCAATGTAACAATACAGCTCAACAGCACCACAAAACAAAGTCTCCAAAATGACCATGTTGAATCCACAACTCTTTTAAATAACAACAACTCTGCATTATAGCCTTCCAGCATGTAGTAATTATTGCAGGACTGTATTAGTTTTAGCTAGATGTGCCTTTGACCATGACATCCTATTACAGAGACTGGATCAGTCGATTGGCATTTCAGGTACCGCACTAAGTTGGTTTAAATCCTATTTATCAGATCGATCTCAATTTGTATTTGTAAACTATGAAGCCTAAATGACCACCAACGTTAATCACGGAGTTCCACAAGGTTCTGTGCTTGGACCAATTTTATTTACCTTATATATGCTTCCTTTGGGCAACATTATCAGGAAACACTTTCATTGCTATGCAGATGATACTCAATTATATCTATCGATCAAACCAGAGGAGATCCAACCAGCTCGCTAAAATTCAAGAATGTCTTAAAGACATAAAAACATGGATGACCTGCAACTTCCTGATGTTAAACTCAGACAAAACTCAAGTTATTTTACTGGGCCCTGAACACCTCAGAGATCAATTATCTGGTGATGTGGTTTCTGTAGATGGCATTGCCCTGGCATCCAACACCACTGTAAAGAATCTCGGCGTTATCTTTGACCAGGACTTGTCCTTTAACTCCCACGTTAAGCAAATCTCAAGGATTGCATTTTTTCATCTACGTAACATTTCAAAAATCAGGCACATCTTGTCTCAAAAAGATGCAGAAAAGCTGGTTCCCTGTAAAATCAAGAATCACATTTAAAATTCTCCTCACCTACAAAGCCTTGATTGGTGATGCACCATCATATCTTAAGGAGCTTGTAGTACCATATTGCCCCACTAGAGAGCTGCGCTCACTAAATGCGGAGCTACTTGTGGTTCCTAGGGTCCTAAAAAGTAGGATGGGAGCCAGAGCCTTCAGATATCAAGCTCCTCTTTTATGGAACCAGCTTCCACTTTCAGTCCGGGAGGCAGACACAGTCACCTCATTTAAGAATAGACTTAAGACTTTCCTCTTTAATAGTGCTTATAGTTAGGGCTGAATCAGGTTTGCCCTGGTCCAGCCCCTTGATATGCTGCTATAGGCTTATAGGCTGCTGGGGGATGTTTTAGGATACACTGAGCACCTATCTCCTCTTCTCTCTCTCCTTATGGATGAATTTACATCTCTCCATTGCACCTTATTAACTCTGCTTCCTCCCCAGAGTCTTTGTGACTTCACGTCTCATAGGGTCCATTGGACCTGGAGGTGTCTGATGCCTGGTGAGCCGGCCTCCCGCGTTGGCCCTGCTGATGCGCCCCGCCCCCCCTCCTCTCTACCTCCTTCTGTTTCATGGATTGGAGTTCCATTCATACATTGTCATATTCATGTACTGTGTTTATGTAACTTTGTAAATGCTGTTCATTCTGTACACATGACATCTATTGCTTCTGTCCATCCGGGGAGAGGGATCCTCCTCTGTTGCTCTCCTGAAGGTTTCTTCCCTTTTTTCCCTGTGAAGGTTATTTTTGGGGAGTTTTTCCTGATCCGATCTGAGGTCCTGGGACAGTGATGTCATATGTGTACAGATTGTAAAGCCCTCTGAGGATAATTTGTAATTTGTGATATTGGGCTATACAAAATAAACTGAATTTAATTCAAACAGAGAATGTTTAAACACAATATGAGGACTGTAAATGTTGTCTTCCATCACATTAGGAAGGGATTACACAGCCAGTACAGAGAGAAGGAAACATTACAGATGACAGTAAATCTCAACAAACGTATTAACATGTGAGAGTTGTGGAAGTACATCCATCCTTCTATACTATTCGTGTAAGTGTGTGGAGAGCACAAATGAGCATACAGTATATGGCTTTCAGCCTTGCATCTGGAACAATTCTTATAATTGTAATATGTGTCTTTTGCAGCGAGAAGATGAGCTAGATATTTGCTGACACTGCTGTGGATCTCCTCCAATGCTACTGGTGCCGCCCACTTCAGCCCTGAGAGGGCTTGTAGTTGTAGTTGAGGATGAAACTGTTTTTTCCGCCGCCTGGCTGACACGTTTCTACTATTTTTAGCCTTGATCTATTCCCAAAGAAACTCATGCACCTTTATTAAGAAGATACTGATGTGTCTTTATGAAAACGTGCCGACTGAATCTGACTAATGACTTGTTCAAAGAGTAATCATAGAAGTCTAAATGCACATTGCATTCAAACAGTCCATTCACACGTGTGCTTTCTGTGAAGATAAGTGACATTGTTTGTGTGCCAGTTAAAGTAATTCTGGGTTGGCCACTGGGTTGGCCACTGCTTCAAATTAAATGACTCTAATGCTCTGATGGGAATCTATAAAGAGCAATAAATCCAGTAAGAGATATGCTATCACACAGTCCGAATTAACAGCAGTAAAGAGCTTGTTTAGCAGCATTTCTTCACTGGATCAGCACACAGTGCGAAGGACAACATACAGTCTGCAATTGTTTTTATTATTTCTTCAAAATTTAGAGAAGTCCAAAGATAGTTATTCAGCCAGTGCCTCCATCGAACATGTCCAACATGCGACTGATAGATCTCGTCAGAATGTAGAGGTCAAATGCTCCATCAGCGTCATCCCTCATTAGGTGGTTTCGGAGTGTGGCCGTATCTGCAGTGGAGGCATTGACTTCCATTATATCTCCAGTGATTACATGGTGAGGAGGGCATCGCCTGAATGTGGCTGTTTAATGCCATACATCCCCCTGAGAGTCGGCCTCCACGCTTATTATGGAACAGACAGACATGATACTGATGCACTATGTATCCAGGGACAGACGGAGATATTGATTGTCTTCTTATTGACCCATAGGTGCAAGTGTCTGTATCTATGAGGTGAGGTGAAGTTGCTCCCTGCTTTCAATACAAGCATATGAAGACCGTATGAAGCAGCAGGTCAGAGCTCGGTTTCTTCGATGCGTTACTTGAAATGGTGTAAACTATACAAGCTGGAGGTGAACTGTTTCTTAGTTTCTAAAAACATTTGACATATTCCATCTTACAGCTCCAATAGATGGCTTTATATGTTGTTCGTGGTGCAGTTAAATGTTTAATTATGCCTCAATACAGACGAGAACATCAGAGATCACACCAAATCTTCTCTGGTTACACTTCCAGGATAATGTTACGGGTTTTCTATGCGTTACATACATAATACAGTGCATCTGAGCTGTGTGTCCACTGACTTCTGGGACTTCCTGTATCTTGCTGAGTATATTCTTTAATGAGGTTTCTCTGCTTTATTACTACTGTATCTGCTGTATTTAGTTATACTAGAATGCTAGTCTGTACTGTCTTTCTAATTTGAACACTTTGAGCTGCGATTTGTTGCTTTTTTACACAAGTGTCTGAAAAGTCAACCAAACCAGCTAGGATTTCAGTATTTGCTCTGTAATCCAAATCTACTAGGGACTAAACTTTATTCTACTTTTTACCTTGAGGTAAACTGATCTTTGTCCTTAATCAGTTTGGCAAGAATTTCACATTCTAGCAAACTGAGACTTCACTGTTAGCAAGGATCACCTGCTTACCAGTATCGATCACTGAGTGGGCAATTCCTTCAACGACCTGTGGGCGGGCTCGACACAGCTGTAACCAATTACCGCCAACTCGGGTGTATAACCAGGTTGGGGCTTGTAGCGTCAGGGAAGACGCCTCGTATGAAGACTCGGAGTATAAAGACCTAGGAGTCTTTCGTTGGAGTCAAGACTCGGAGGATAAAGACCTAGGAGTCTTTCGTTGGAGTCTTCAGTGGTGGCTGAGGGCGCCTGAGTATAAACATTTCCCTGTGATAATGTGTTTTCTTTCCATACCTGTGTGCACATCTACTCGTAGATATTATAGACCGCGGACTCGGTCACACATGCACCAAAATCCTTCCTCTCTTATTTATCCCACCCGCTCTACACAGACCCAGCGCCTCGTCACTGGGGGCCTCTGGAACTGCCAGTCAGCTAACCGCAAGGCGGACTTTATCTCTGGCTTCGCTATCAAGCAATCGCTGGACTTCCTGGCTCTCACTGAGACCTGGATCACACCAGACAACACATCAACCCCTGCTGCTCTCTCCTCGGCCTTCTCCTTCAGCCACACACCCAGACCCTCTGGTCGTGGTGGTGGCACAGGTCTACTCATCTCACCCAAATGGAGTTTTGCTCTCTACCCGCTTCCATTTACCCCACTGTCTTTTGAGTTTCATGCAGTGACGGTTACTCATCCGGTTCATCTAACCATTGTCGTCCTCTACCGTCCTCCTGGTTCCTTTGGAGACTTCTTGGAAGAACTAGATGTCCTCCTATCAAACTTCCCAGAAAATGGACCCCCGCTCATCCTTCTGGGTGACTTTAATATCCAGACTGAGAAGTCATGTGACCTGCTACTCTTACTGTCTTCCTTTGCTCTCTCTCAGTCCTTCCCCTCCTACTCACAAAGCTGGCAACCACCTTGACTATATTTTCACCAGAAACTGCTCTACAGCTAACCTCACTGTAACTCCACTTCATGTTCTGACCATTTCTTCATCTCGTACTCACTCCCACTCTTTGGAACTGACAACCCTCCCACAACGGATTCTGCACCTGTCCGTCGCAACATCCGCACCCTCTCACCCTCCTCTCTGGCCTCCTCTGTTCTGTCAGCCCTCCCTTCAACCGATTCCTTCGCACTTATGCAGCCTAACTTCGCCACTGACACACTTCTCTCTACGCTGTCGTCCTCTCTTGATTCTCTCTGTCCTCTTACGACTCGAAAGGTCCGCAAGTCCTCTCCGGCTCCGTGGCTGTCCGAACCGGTGCGCGCCGAGAGAGCCACTATGCGAGCAGCGGAAAGGAAATGGCGAAAATCCAAACACGCCAGCGACCTGCTTGCCTATCAATCTTTTCTCTCCTCCTTCTCTGCGTCCATCTCTGCAGCCAAAAGTTTGTTCTATCAATCCAGAATCAAATCCTCTTTATCCAACCCTAAAAAGCTCTTCTCAATTTTTTCCAACCTCCTTGACCCCCCTGTTTCCCCCCCCCTCCCTCCACCCTTCTACCAAGCCACTTTGTTGACTATTTTACAAAAAAGATAGACGACATACGCTCTTCATTTACTAATCCATCTTCCTCAACTACACCTCCAGTAACTTCACCTTCTTCTCCCTTGTTTTCCTCTTTTATCCCCCTGTCTCCTAATCAAGTTCTTACCTTGGTAACCTCTGCCCGCCCAACCACCTGCCCCCTTGACCCCATCCCTTCTCACCTTCTCCAGTCCATTGCTCCGGACCTTCTTCCCTTTCTCACCCATCTTATTAACACCTCCCTCTCAACCGGCTGTTTCCCTAACTCTCTGAAGGAGGCAAGAGTCAACCCTCTCCTGAAGAAACCCACTCTCGACCCATCTGAAGTCAACAACTACAGACCTGTCTCTCTCCTTCCCTTCCTCTCCAAAACTCTAGAGCGAGCTATCTTTAACCAAGTCTCCTCCTTTCTTCACTGTAACAACCTTCTAGACCCTCACCAGTCTGGATTCAAGACAGGCCACTCAACAGAGACTGCCCTCCTTGCTGTCTCTGAGCAGCTTCACACTGCTAGAGCAGCCTCTCTCTCCTCTGTCCTCATCCTTCTAGACCTTTCCACTGCCTTTGACACAGTGAACCACCAGATCCTCTTGTCCTCCCTCCAGGACCTGGGTATCTCAGGCACCGCGCTCACTCTTCTCATCCTACCTCACCGACCGCTCTTACCGGGTAACCTGGAGAGGATCTGTGTCTGAGCCTTGGCCTCTGACTACTGGGGTCCCTCAGGGTTCAGTCCTTGGTTCTCTTCTCTCTGTACACCAACTCTCTTGGCTCTGTCATTCGCTCGCATGGCTTCTCCTACCACAGCTATGCTGACGACACCCAACTGATCCTCTCGTTTCCCCAATCTGAAACACGGGTAGCAGCACGAATCTCTGCCTGTCTGACCGACATCTCTCAGTGGATGTCCGCACACCACCTGAAAATTAACCCGGACAAGACTGAACTTCTCTTCCTTCCAGGAAAAGGCTCTCCCACCCACGACCTAACTATTAACTTCAACAACTCAGTGCTGGTTCCGACTCCGACTGCCAGGAACCTCGGAGTGACGCTCGACAGTCAACTCTCCCTGACTGCCAACATTACCACAACAACACGCTCCTGTAGGTACATGCTGTACAACATCTGGAGAATACGACCCCTTCTCACTCAGAAGGCGGCACAGGTTCTGGTCCAGGCTCTGGTCATCTCACGGCTGGACTATTGCAACTCCCTCTTGGCAGGTCTACCTGCTAATGCCATTCGACCTCTACAGCTCATCCAGAATGCAGCTGCTCGACTGGTCTTCAACCAACCGAAATTTACCCACACTACTCCGCTCCTCGCAACCTTCACTGGTTACCGGTGGCCGCCCGCATCCGCTTCAAAACATTGGTACTTGCGTACCGTGCTGCGAACAGATCGGGTCCAGTCTACATCCAGGACATGGTCAAACCGTACACCCCAGTCCGTTCACTTCGCTCGGCTTCTGCCAATCTGCTTGTAGCTCCTTCACTTAGAGCTAAATCACGACTGTTTGCTGTGCTGGCTCCTCATTGGTGGAACGAGCTCCCCATTGACATCAGGACAGCAGAAAGTCTCTACATCTTCCGGCGCAAACTAAAAACACATCTTTTTCGACTATACCTTGAATAGGTAGCACTTAAATGCCGTAGTAGCACTTAAATGTCCCTTACCGATAGCACTTTAGTAGCACTTAAATGGCACTTACGGATAGTACTTTGTAGTTTAACTTTATTGAAGAAATTGTACTTGCTTGATTCTTGTTGTTCTGAGTTTGGACTCACGGTTTAATGCACTTATTGTAAGTCGCTTTGGATAAAAGCGTCAGCTAAATGACATGAAATGTAATGTAATGTAATAATTTACAGATTCCACATGGGTTGTTGAACGGTTATCCAATGAAAGAAGCATGAAAGATGAAAGATGATTAGTTAATTAATTGATGAGTTATTCAAGAGAAAATTATTCAAAGTCTTTTTTTTAAGAAAACTTATTCGCTAGTGTTCCAGCTTTTCATATGATTATAATCATGTAAACTGAGGATCTTTTATTGGATTTAAAAATGCCAGATAAGACAATCAGTCTCCAGACGTCACCTTGGGCTCTGGGAAACTCTGGTGGTATTTTCACTATTTCCTGACATGTCATCAACCAAAATATCATCAATAACCATTGGTAGCAGCCATACTTTGGTTTCTATCTGTCATTACTTGTGACGTGTTTAAGTTAAAGGCTTAATTGAATAACTCATGACAAGGGAATCACCATTAGTTGCTGTCCTTTGAAGAAGTTTGTAATGCTTGAGTGTGTCTTTCTGCCTTTCTGTCTTTTCAGCCAGTCTACTCCGGGTCAGGAACCACAACACATCGCCACTGCCCAGTGAAAACCAGACTTCATCCTGAAAGGTTGTGATTAACACTCCTTTAGGGTCTGAGCCATGTTTCCTCCTCACTGCAGTGCATGAAGCATTACAGAAGCCAGTGGACAGAATGACAAGATGGACTGTCCCAGAGATGAAACCTCCTTTGCTCATAAGAAGAGGATGTGCTCTATAAGGAGATGCACAGCCGGTTCATTCAACAACAACAAAAAGCAAAGGTCGGTTTTACTCTGAGTAGACCATATTAGGTCATTCTCATACTGGGATGGTCCAGGCAATAATTAGTTGTGGTGAAAAGGAAAGCAAAAATAAATCATAACATACAATAACTATTGAAAGTAACGTTATTAATACTTGTGTATACAGCTTTGGTGGTACGATACAAGGTGTACTTGTATCGTAACTTGAAGTGATATTTACTTCCATGCTAGAAGGAGAAGTAACAATGGGTGAATGACTGTGGTCCCGTCTCCACCGCAACTGTTGCCTTCAGACTCGCTCCGGTGTTACGTATGGCGCTCAGGAGCAGCACGGCAAGACCAGAGAGGGACACGAATTAGCTTACTAAAAAATGTCTGGACGATGACGACTGAGTGGGAGAGCGACAGCTTCTAAACCGGGATTAGGACTGCGTGTTAACCCGTCTCCCCCTCCTGCGTTGGGGGGGATTCAAGGACCGCGTTGCCGGGTCTGTATAACGTCAGGTTTGGATGATGGAGAGCCGACATGTCGCTGCCTGAACTCTGGAACAACAAACAGAGGCTCCGTCGAAATACAAACATAAGGACCCTTAAAGGTTGGAAGAAGTGAAACATTTCGAGCTCCACATATCTCTATTATATATTAAAGCGGAACGAGTGTTTGCTGGTCGGACGTGAATTGCGGATTCACTCACCTGGTACCGAGGCTTTAAAGTGCTGCCGTAGAAATAGTGGCCCGGTAATAAGCAGACTGCCGTCTATAGGTCAGTCATATCAGCTCGGCTGGAGCCGCTCACTTCGTCCATGGAGTTGGAGCTTCACCGAGAGGTTTATCCGGCAGACTCAGCTGTTAGCCTCGGCCGCCAGCAGCAACAGCTGAGTCGTTATCTTCCCTCCCGGCTGGATAACGATTTCAAGAATCTCAGACAGATTGTCGGTGTCTGCTTCGCCACACAGCAGCCTCGCTCTCCTAGCAATCCCATCAATAGCAGCGGGTCTGGATGAATGTAACCTGCGGCAGGCAGCGACACACCGTCGGAGGGGAGAAACGGAACGCGGCGGCCTCGACACCCGGAGCAAATAATTTGGACTAACCGACTCGGTCCATTTCTTGGTGTCCAGTATAAAACTATATAACGCTATATGTGTATCCCTTCCACGGAGCTGCTCCAGCCCTCTGCTGGTGTCTGAGTTGTCGGCCTCAACACAGCAGCTTTCTTCCTGACAAGCATCCAGCGTCCAATCACAGCGCTGCATTACGAGCGGCCGGGAGAAGAAGAAGGACTGGATCATAACGGACTGGAGTCTGGACTTGATCCAGCCATGGAAATAGATGAGGAGTTGGACGGACATTCCCACTCAGGGGCGTCATTAGGCCTATGTTCTTCAGCCCCCCCAAACAATTTGGCATTGTTGGCATTAAAAGTTTTTTATTTTTTTTGTGATTATATTGGAAGTGTTGCGGGTGAGAGGGAAGCCTGGGTCGGCCTGCTGAACCTGCTGCCACCGCGACCCGACCCCGGATAAGCGGGTGATAATGGATGGATGCTTATATTAAACTATTGTTTCTCACATGGACAAGTTATTTATATCTCTAACATGCTACATATGTGCGCACGTATGTGGTTTGTATGTTTTCTCCCCTACAAATTACAATCCAATAGCCCTTCATCATACTTAACGATATAATCCCCGGGCACTAGGACCTTGGGAAGGCTGCTGCGCTGACGCCCTCACTCTGCCAAGTAACGTCTCTCAACGACAGACAGGAGTTCAGCTCAAAGTCAATGATGCACCTGTGTGAACCTGTAAGTCCAGGTAGTTACATCATGTGGCTGTCTGTAGTTAACGAGTGTTACCTGCTTACATTCAGGTTTACCTGTAAGTCCAGGTAGTTACATCATGTGGCTGTCTGTAGTTAACGAGTGTTACCTGCTTACATTCAGGTTTACCTGTAAGTCCAGGTAGTTACATAATGTGTCTGTCTGTAGTTAAGGAGTGTTACCTGCTTACATTCAGGTTTACCTGTAAGTCCAGGTAGTTACATCATGTGGCTGTCTGTAGTTAACGAGTGTTACCTGCTTACATTCAGGTTTACCTGTAAGTCCAGGTAGTTACATAATGTGTCTGTCTGTAGTTAAGGAGTGTTACCTGCTTACATTCAGGTTTACCTGTAAGTCCAGGTAGTTACATCATGTGGCTGTCTGTAGTTAACAAATGTTACCTGCTTACATTCAGGTTTACCTGTAAGTCCAGGTAGTTACATAATGTGTCTGTCTGTAGTTAAGGAGTGTTACCTGGTTACATTCAGGTTTACCTGTAAGTCCAGGTAGTTACATCATGTGGCTGTCTGTAGTTAATGAGTGTTACCTGCTTACATTCAGGTTTACCTGTAAGTCCAGGTAGTTACAGAATGTGTCTGTCTGTAGTTAATGAGTGTTACCTGCTTACATTCAGGTTTACCTGTAAGTCCAGGTAGTTACATAATGTGTCTGTCTGTAGTTAATGAGTGTTACCTGCTTACATTCAGGTTTACCTGTAAGTCCAGGTAGTTACAGAATGTGTCTGTCTGTAGTTAACGAGTGTTACCTGCTTACATTCAGGTTTACCTGTAAGTCCAGGTAGTTACATCATGTGGCTGTCTGTAGTTAACGAGTGTTACCTGCTTACATTCAGGTTTACCTGTAAGTCCAGGTAGTTACAGAATGTGTCTGTCTGTAGTTAACGAGTGTTACCTGTTTACATTCAGGTTTACCTGTAAGTCCAGGTAGTTACAGAATGTGTCTGTCTGTAGTTAACGAGTGTTACCTGCTTACATTCAGGTTTACCTGTAAGTCCAGGTAGTTACACAAAATTACATAAACACATTACATGAATATGACAATGTATGAATGGAACTCCAATCCATCAAACAGAAGGAGGTAGAGAGGAGGGGGCGGGGCATCAGCAGGGCCAACGCGGGAGGCCGGCTCACCAGCATCAGACACCTCCAGGTCCAATGGACCCTATGAGACGTGAAGGCACAAAGACTCCGTGGAGGAAGCAGAGTTAATAAGGTGCAATGGAGAGATGTAAATTCATCCATAAGGAGAGAGAGAAGAGGAGATAGGTACTCCGTTTACCAGTGCTGTGAAAGAGAAGGTCTGGGGAGATCTGAAAAAACAATACCAGGTATTTTCCATTTCCATTCAGAGCCTATGCTTACAAAGAAAGAGGGCAAACCATATCATTTTTACAGTTAGACACTAAATAGTTTGTCATATTTTCAATACAGGGTGAAGACATTCAGAACTTCATCCAAGAAGCCACTTTGATGGACCCTCGCTTCAAGGGCAGACTTGTGTGTGCTTTTTCTGAGACCTGAGATAGGTTGGAGAAAGCAGCAGTTGGCAGTGTAACAGAACAGGTATGTTATGCTCATCCTTGTTTCCCATGTGTGCCATGTTACAGTATATATGATATATTGCTATTTATATGTGCAAAATGGTGTCTACAGCTCCCAATGAAGGGCCTTCAGGACTATGAGGAAGATGGATCGGATGACCATGAGGAGGACAAGGCAGAGAAATATGTAAGTCCATAATCGTGCCAAGAAGTCAGCCCTAGAGAAGCTGTTCGAGGATGAGGACCAAGAGCTTCTTCAGGCAACGACCACTAATCTACAAAAGTCTGCCTTCAATCACATCCTGACAAGACTTGCAATGTGTGTGTGTGTGTGTGTTTTGTATCTCTTTATGTTTATTTAAGTATACTGTATTATGTTGTTATTGTTCATAGTTTGAAGTTCAAAAGTTTGAAGCCAAGTGTTTTGTATTATTTGTATTTATAGTATACTTTTAAACAGTTAATATATTGTTCAGGTTAAAGAAAAGAAATTTGCCTTGGCAATAAAAAAATTTAGGTCAGGCCTTTGAGGCAGGAGGCACAGAGAAGGAGGCAGGGCCATTGGGAAGGAGGCCATCAACCTAGACCAATTGTCTTCAACGGTTTCTACTTCTAAACCGTCTACCTGTCTCTTAGACCCCATCCCAACGAGGCTGCTTAAAGACCTTTTGCCTTTAATTGGCACCTCTCTGTTGGATATTGTCAATGTGTCTTTGCTCAAGGGCCTGACCTCATTGGTCCGGACTCCTTCACGATGCCTCCTGCCTGGTGGGCCGACCTCCTGCCTCCGTGGCCCTGCCTCCTGCCATGGCCCTGCTGATGCCCCCCCTCCTCTCTTCCTCCCTCCGTGGCGGTCTGGATCTTGGTCCATGCCTACTACTAATTATTCATTGTCATATTCATTGAACGTGTTGTAACTCTAACGCTGTGTCATGGAAAAATTGTGCAAAATGGTCAACACACCACATTAAGGGCATTCCATAAAAACTCACGATTTTAAAAGATTTTCATCCTAATTGTCTTTAGATTGTCCTGACCTAATTTGAAGAAGATCGCATACATTCTATTCTGTAAGAGGAGTTTGTTTAAAAACAGCGTCTGAAAAGTGTGAAAATAGCCCAAAACTGAAAGAAATAGGCTCACTTTCTGTTCCGCCCCCTAAAGGTTTGAATGAAACTTTGAGGGTATGTACTGTATGTCTGAGGGTGACTGTTGCTCAGTGGTCAATCTTCAATCAGAGGATCGGCAGTTAGATCCCCGGCTCCGCTAGCCCATGTCGATGTGTCCTTAACCCCAAAGCGCTCCCGCAGCGTGAGTTACTTCTGATGCACCTTGCATGGTAGCATTGGATGGGTGAATGATGACATGTAGTGAGTGTTAAAGCACTTTGAGTGGTTGGAAGACTAGAAAAGTACAGTCCATTTACCATTTATCAGACATGGATATTTCTTTCCAATTCCATCCAGTGGTCTCAAAAAGTCCCTGAGGTTCATTAAGGACCCAACACACCAACACAACAGCCTGTTCTCCCTGCTGCCCTCGGGCCGGAGGTACAGGACCCCCAAAACACAAATTGAGGAACAGCTTTTCCCCCAGGCTTTAAGACTAATAAATAAATAACATGCATATACACAAACCCTAAAATCCAACCCTTGTACAAGATGAAACACCTTTATTGTACATTCACTTTTTTGGTTTGTATTTTCCTTTAATTTATATTTTTAAGGCTTGTATTTTTTTTCTGCAAAATCGTTTCACATGATTCTATTTATATAACCTAGATTGACAATACACTTTTTGAATCTTGAATGTTTACTTACAGTTTCACACAGGTCATGAACAGTGGTCTACTGTGTTAAAGTGTTGTGTACCTGAACATTGTTGGGCATTTGTAAATACACCCCACAATGCAATACTTGTATTGGTATTTTTGGGTGCAGTTTTAAAAAATAAATGCTAAATGCTGAAGCAACTTGATGGCATGGAATAAGACAAAGTATATTGGATATAGCATATAATGTGATTACGTTACAGATGCTGTTGATGTCATGAACAACAACCCTTTTGCAGGTGAGCAGGCAATGATCACGTTACTGGGGAGCAGCAGCTGGATGGAGAGGGAATAACAAAAGATATGATGATTGGCAGAAAACATGAAACAATAACTAAGCTGGTGCTGCTCTTATGATAACACCAGATGCTCAAACCTCTTTGCTGGTATTTGAATGGAAGGCTACAGACTGCAGCTGCACAATCAGTTATGTTTTTTTATCTTTTACATTCACCCAAAGTGAAAACAGAATCAAAAGAGCAGAGCTATGGTTGTGGGTCAAACGTGTGGGAATTTTAACTCTGGTTTTATTCAAAACACACTCATATCAGACTCAGATGGTAGCACATTTAATATGGTTAAGGTAATTGGCATTGAATGTAATTTAGATGGAATTCATGGCGTTATCTGTTCTTCTACTGAGGCAAATATCTCTGGGGGAGGAAAACTCCCACAGGCAGCAATTACAACCATCTGTACAACATGCTCTCGCTCACAAACACATGCACACTCCTCTGTTTCTCATTCCATATTAAATCAACCAGCCACAATTAAAACTCCCCATAGAACCGGAAGTAAAGAGAGAGGAGGGTTTTGCTGTTTTCTCTCTCACTGAGCAGGGATCCACAGGGTGAACCAAGCCACCCTCCTGGAGAGCAGAGCCTCATTCTGTAATAAAATACTGTAAAATACTGTATGAAAAGCCATGGTTCTCTCTGGGAACATACTATTTGAGGTTGGCATGCTGCGTGAAAACAATTTAGCAAATAAATCATTTAGCCTTAATGAGACCTCAGGGGAGGCAAACTAAGTTGCAATTCATATTGCTGTTGGGGCCTCACACTATTTCTCCTGACCTTTAACAAATTCAAAAGCAGTTCATGCAAGCTCTCAGTTAACATTATCATTTCAGATACAAATATATATGTATATATATGTATATATGTGCAAGTACTGACAGAAAAACCATACTGTGTAAAAATAAAGTTAGTCTCTTTAGTACAAAATTAGCGAATTTTGTATTATCCATAAATAACACAAGGGGCATAATTTAGTCCTTACGTGTCCCCACGTGATTTGTCTACAGACTCCTGAAGCCTCATATTAGTTTGCTTGCAGGTGCAGTTTTTAATCATAGACCAAGGTACAAGACACATTTAAAATTTGACCTAAAAATGCCACCAGTCAGATAAACAAACCAGGAGGCCACAGGGTTTGATAACGGTGTTCGTCTGAAGTGTTACTGAGAAGTTTTGTTCATGACATTTTTCCTAAACCTAACAAAGTGGTTGTGTTCTCTAAAAGTTGACTTAGTTATTTTAATGTTTTTCTAAACCTAACTCTCGAAAATAAAAATGCTGCACAATCAAGTACCCGTTGCGATGGCATCAAACTTGAGCATACATGAACATCAAAGGGCTTCTTATTCAATGGTGCTGTACCTGATGCTTACTAAACCTTTTTGAGAAGTAGCACATTGGGTGGTCAATGCCCTGCTTATTCTCTTGCAGCAACACAGCTGACATGGTATCCACCTCCAGCTTGAAGGGACACTGAACGTCACGAGCAGCCAGTACAAGTGTGCTTTGCATGTGACATAGGTAGCAATTGAGTTTTGGCCAAACGGCATAAGTGTAAACAGTAACAGGTTGTCAGGGGGTGACAAAAGGGGCAATCTTAGAAGCAAAATTAGTTAAAGGCATTTGACTTTTGGGGCTGCTGTAGCTCATGGGGAGAGTGGTTCGTCCCACAACCACAAGGTACCTGGTTCGATTCCCTGCTCGTTGCATGTCGAAGTGTCCTTGAGCAAGACACCGAACCCCCAGTTTCTCCCCGGGTGCTTCACTGCAGCCCACTGCTCCTTAAGGATGGGTTAAATGCAGAGAAGTATTTACCCACAGGGATCAATAAAGGATACATTATTATTATATTATTGACATACAAACACTTGGCCAGGTTTGGTGAAAAACCTTGCTGAACCACATCTACACAATCCTCCATATGGGCAGGGGATTTTGTTACTCCTTTTATTTTACAGAAATCTGTTAAAAACACAATGTTTTATAAGGTTTGGGCACACAGGGAGCTCCACACACTCGAACTGGGGAAACCTAAAGCAAATAGGCAACTACCCAAATTGGTTAGAGTTAATGTAGTAAGTGTGTGTTTTAATCGGGGATTGGTCACCAACAACAGAGTGAACTACACCAACAAGCAAAATATGGCTTTTTTAAAAATCATGGATACCAATAACATAATCAGCTTCACTCTTTATTTACTTAGTTTTTACTTTATTTTCCACTAAATACAGACCACACAACCTTGCCTAAGATGCAGGAAGTTTGCAGGCATTATGCAAACACTCCCTATAGGAGCTCACATAATCAGACAGTATTTTGTTGGCATAGATGTTAGGGTTTGATGGAAACGTTGTGCGCTTTGTGACTGCTAATTCTTAGTTTTTTTATGGACAGCGGCTATGACTTTGACAACGAGTTTTCATATGAAGTTGGAACCTTGGTCTAACTTGACTGAATTGATTTTGACAAGCCAAATGCGGAGAAGAAATTGAGGGCTTTCCCCACATATTCTGCTTTGAGTGTGCATGATGGCATAACTCATAGAAGTCAAAAGGTTATGAAGTCCTGATTTGGTTAGGAGAGCAGGGTCGACCCTTTCAAAGGATTGGCGGTTTGATCCAAAGGCTACGCTTGAAGGTCATCCAGGTTTTTATGTCCTTCAGGCATGCTTGCAGTTCAGCCAGGTTTCAGTAAGACAAAAGTAATCAATACTATCTGATGTTAAATAATGTACTGATACAGCTTTAGATGATATTTGAGCCATGTTTAATTCAAATATCAATGTGTAAACAGCTATTGGATTTAGCAAGAAGTCTTCAAAAAAGAAGAACACAGATATGAATGCTTAAGCAGAACATGGGAAATATGAAATGTATAGCATGTAAATAGCCACTGTCATAAAGACTATCACACAATTAGCTGGGTTAAGCAGAGCAGGTAAAGTACATTCACAGAAATACAGATACGATGGCATCCGAAAGTGAGATAACTCGCTTATTGCTGCATCAGAGAAAGGCAACTGGAACACCTCGAAGGCAAATTCTCCTTTTTTAGATTGACTTTTCTCTTTATAATCACGCAGTAGCTAGCTGCTTGCTTTAGCATAATAATTAGCTTGTTGAAGAAGCCCTTGAGGACCAATGCAGCAGTTATTCACCCATTCAGTCCCAGCTGAGTGGAGTGCAGCAGCTCCTTGGGCTGCTGCAGTATACACCACCATTGTCCCGCCGGGGGTGCAGCTCAGACAGCTTGAGGCAGCAAGGCAGCAAGGCAACAAGGCAGCAAGGCAACAAGGCAGCAAGGCAACAAGGCAGCAAGACAGCAGGGCCCAAGGCTGCACCAGCATAGCAGAGATGTCCATTCTCTCCCAGACCTACGGCTGGACTACAGGGCTGCTGTGCATTCCTCCAACCCACACTGTGAATTCCTGTGAAAGCCAAAGTAATTTTCTGTGTTTGTGCTCAGTAAATACCGCATTCTGAATCTCGGTAGAATAATGTGTATTGAATCAAAATTAAGAGTAATCAAAGTGTTACTGTGGAAATCCAAGTAATGAAATTACTACTGTAGAAAATCACAGTAAACAATTGTGTACTGTAGAAAATCACAGGAATCAACAATGTACTGGAGATCACAGTAACCATATCATATGAATAATCTGTCATATGCATGGGATTTGTTGTAACTCTATGTTGTTCCTGACATCTATCACACTTCTGTTCATCCTGAGAGGGATCCTCCTCTGTATCTCACTCATTAAAGGTTTTCCTCTGACCATGTGAGGGTCCTGGCTTTGTGGATGTCGTATGTTTAAAAATTGTAAAAGTGATTTGTGGCTATACAAAATAAATTGGATTGAATTGACCCAACAAGGGAAGGGGACATTGAGGGTAGTCTTGGAAAAACAGGACATGGGCTGCAAGAGACAGTGCAATATCATAGACTATTCTTTAGTTTTCATTGTTTTTATATAACAAAAAGATCAGTTATTTATTATTGATTCACCTAATAGCATACTGTTAATGAAATCCAGGGAAATTATTTCATAATCTCAGTACAGTAGGCACCGGATAAGTGACAGTTGTCATTAAACCAAAATGCCTTCATTAGCTCAGACTCCATATTTGTTCATAAGCAATAATCTGTTTTAGTATACATGGAGTTAATGTGTGTAGTTGCATGGTGATTTGTTCACAGGTGGACAGTTGGTTAATGCAATCTTTTTGGGTGGCTTTCCATAAATGTGGTGATTCTGACTGGAACTAATACCATGGATTCAACAGATTCAGAGCTCTGCACCGGAGTACTGTTATTGGAATGTAACAGGCAAGGTGTCAGGGTAGATATTGATGGAAGAAGAACATTTTTTACAACATTTCACCAGAGCAACAGAGGAGGATCCCTCTCCCCGGATGGACAGAAGCAATAGATGTCATGTGTACAGAATGAACAGAGTTACAGAGTTACATAAACACATTACATGAATATGACAGAAATGTATGAATAATTAGTAGTAGGCATGGACCACGATCCAGATTTCCACAATCCATAAAACAGAAGGAGGAAGAGGGGGGGCATCAGCAGGGCCACGGCAGGAGGCAGGGCCACGGAGGCAGGAGGCATCGCAAAAGAGGCCGGACCAATAAGGCCAGGCCTTTGAGGCAGGAGACACAAAGAAGGAGGCAGGGGCATTGGGAAGGAGGCCAGGTCCAGGCCAGGGGCTGGACGCAGGAGCAAGGAGTCAGGACCCAGGACCAGCTCCAGGCACAGCCAGGTCCAATGGACCCTATGAGGCGAGGAGGCACAAAGACTCCGAGATGTAATGGAAATCAACCTTTCCAATCTCCTTTAGAGAAAACAAGTGTGATGTCGAAACACTTGTCGAAAATGTTTTTAAGTATTTATTAAACAGAAACTTGGAATAATTCAATTGAATGACCAGAGCTCCACCCCATAAATGGTTAGGAGGTCTGACCCAGAAAGATATTGCAACATCGTCTTATACATTCTTATTATTGATGAAGTGTTTGCCCCTCATTTACCCCCCTTTTGCTATGATACACTATGATAAGTTTCCACCACAATTAACCAGTAACACATATACTGCTTTATACAGATCTTAACTAACTGTTTTCTGTTTATTATACCACTGGAAATATTCAAATAGCCCTTGTGGTTGAGGAGATAATCTGGATTTAGTAAAGACAAATTAGTAAAAGGTATTATTTGAATAATTACATGGAATAGTTGTATTTAATGTATTTTATTCCATCATCCTAACATTTGCACATTCATCCATCCATCTCATCTGCAACACAAAGTGTAACATTTTATGTTTAAGTGCATACCCTACCCTTATGATGTGTAGCATTATTTATGAGGCTTTACAGGCTTATTATTTTGTCTTCCTCAACTCCAGGACTCAACCCCATGAATGCCAGATTTACTTGCCATGGCAGTTGTGACCACTTTAATCTCATTTGTATATAAAAAAAGAGAAGGAGGACAGTGCTGGATCACTCAGATCTTAAGTCGACTAGATTTCCTATATTTGGCTGGTCATTCAGTGGGGACTGCAGTGTTTGAGCTGATATCAGCCCTGGCATGGCTTGAGTAATGGCACCCTGTTTTGGACAGGAAACTCATAAAGCTTCCTATAGCACCGTCTATCTCTATAACCACCATATCTACCTCTGTGGAATACAAACTAAGCTCCTCCAGGGCAGCTGCTGCTTGTATCTGAATAATATTATATTATATTATACAAAATTATAGAAAAAAAATCACATCTTCGTAAAGCAGAGCCTCTGTTTTACTCAGCTGCAGTCTCCACATCATAAACTATACATTTTCCATGGTGTTATACTGTATGTGTGCACATGACACATTCAGCTTTGTCTCAAGAGGTTCCATCACTATGTTCATGCCTGAGGAACATTGCAATGGAGCAATTGACAGCTTACTAATGTGTTTCTATGACATGAATGCAGCATTTCAGCTGTGAATTCATGTTGCTCTAGGTGAGCCTGTACTGTAGACAGACAAAACTGCACATCTAGTGATATCACAATCACAAAGGAGAAATGACACCCCCTGCATCAAATGCATCCTTGGTTCATGCTACATTTGATCCAAAGCAGAGGATTCAGACACATGGTATGGAGTTGGTATGGGGTGGCCTGCTTTATTTAAGGCTATTACATTTGGGGGATAGTGATGTTTTAAATGCTGTCGTTGTAGGGGAATTATTATCTACTCCAATGAAACAGACCCATTGCTGCTGCAATAACAATCTTCCAATGTCACCTTGACTCGGCAAGCTATAAATATACAGTAGAAAGCAGCTATCCTCAGCCGTCTGTTGACTGATCAGGTCGCCCACACTACATTTGGCTTTATTGGCAATAATGGAAAGAGATGCATAATGGTATTACCATACAGCCAACTAACACACTTTAATCTCTGCAAATGATTCAGTGTGTTATGTGGTGCAGCAATGTAACCCATGTCCTCTGAATAATTACATGCATGTAAAACTCATTTGCAGTAGATAATATATTGCAGGAAATGTAGTGCCGGTAAGATAGTTTTTTTGCAACTAAATGTGGAATCATGTTCACAAATTGTCTGCACAAGTCCTTTTTTTCCTTCCGTTTCTAATTGTCCACAAATCCCATGAAAAGACCAAAACCTTCAATGTGTTGGTCCACCGCTGTACTTTCTGACCCCGTCAGTAGCTCTCAGCCCGCTGGTCCCTACTGAAGATAGTAGTATGTAGTTTTTTGCAATATAAATTATTCTATGAGGAGATACACCTACCTCTGCTGCGGTCAATGGTCTTCAGCAATTCATTTCTGTGTAACAACTAAATCTATGACCAAAAGACCCACTAAATGACATTTCCTTCATCCTCAATCAAGGACTTCAACAGCAAACACTGTACAAACAAACTCTTTTGACCATGGCAACGTCAGTGCTTGCTGTCGACGATAGCTCCCATGAAGTCTGCAACATTTGTCTTAATTTGTTATCTTTTCTTCTTTATTACTGGAGCACCTTTGGCATATGACAGAACACACACATCATAATAGGTTTCAGTAATGGGGGGTGGACCTTGAGACAATCACAGTTAGCATGGTGGAGACAGTTTGTCCTTACGGCTAATGACAGGACAATTGGTTCGTATGCGAGATGCCGCAGAGTCCGAATCCCCAGCCGGGTGGATGGAGAGGGTCTGGAAGTACGGGCTGAATGACCCTCATTGTCTGAACAGGGAGCCTGCTGGGTGGTCCGAGTAAACAGGACCTACTTCGATTGAGGTGAGGGAGCGGAGGAGGAGGAGCAGGTGTGACAAGCCTTGGGCAGAGCTGGTCGGGGTGTGGTGTGCGTATTCCACCCCACAGCAATTGGCGGGACCAGGAGGCAGTTTTCGGGAGATCAGGCAGCAAAGGGCCGTTTCCATCTCCTGGTTCTTCCTTCTGTTGGATTAGGGTGAAAACTAGAGGACAGGCTGACAGTGGCTCTCAATAGCGCCCATAATTCCCTCAGATGGAGGTAAACTGAGAACCTCGGACAGAGACTACATGACTGGGATCCCATGCAGTCGGAAAATGAGTAGCCAAACAAGTTTTGCCATCTCTTTAGCTGACGGGAGTTTGGGCAGGAATATAATAAGCCAGCTTGCTAAACCTGTCAAGATAGCAGTGTGATGGTGGTAGACCGGTGACAAAGTCCAGGGAGATGTGGGACCATGAGCGATGAGGCACTGAGAGGTTGCAGGAGAGGGCTTTACAATCTGTAAACATAGGGCATCCCTGTTCCAGGACCTGGATCAGGAAAAACTTCCAAGAAATAGAAAAAAAAAACCTTAACCAGGGTTATCCCAGAATAAGAGAAAGATGAGGGGTCTGCAAAATTTAGAAGTGGATAGTCTCGTGGTGGTTGCCAGACAGGAGCAGGTGGACTGGAACGGTCTGGTGTGTCACTCATTCATTTAAGTTTATTTGTTCGAGAGGGACAATGTACATTGATGAACACTTTAAATTAAAATGTAAATGCACCCAATTACAGCCGCAAGGCTGATTTCCATTGTCTGTCCCCCTGCCACAGGCTGAGTGTCCTAGAGGAAAAGGTCATATAAAAGAAACAAGTGAAAAAAAAAATCACAGTATAAGGAAGACATTTCACATTCATCATATTATAATACTTCAGAGCTGGATTCCTGGGTTTTGTCAGGGTTGGTCTCCGCTGACAGCTCTCACAGGGGAGTTGTGTAGGCCGACTTGCAGTGGATCCGGGATGAGGATGAGTCGTCACTAACAGACCCGGCGCTGATGATGATTGCTGCCCGGCTAGCAGACCCGGTGCCGATGGTGTTTTGTTGTTGTCGTCGTCGCCGTCATCGTCGTCGTCTGCTGCTGGACCTGATGGTAGATGGGATGCTACTGCTGTGGTCTGGGCTAGGCCTGGTGGTAGCTGACATGCTACTGCTGTGGTCTGGGCTAGGCCTGGTGGTTACTGGCATTGTATCAGGTAACAGTCCATAAACTTTCATTGTTATGCAGATGATTCTCAATTATATCTATCGATCAAACCAGAGGAGACCAACCAGCTCGCTAAAATTCAAGTATGCCTTAAAGACATAAAAACATGGATGACCTGCAACTTCCTGATGTTAAACTCAGACAAAACTGAAGTTATTTTACTGGGCCCTGAACACCTCAGAGATCAATTATCTGATGATGTGGTTTCAGTATGTAGTGCCCCAGCACTCTCTAGTAGGTCTAATGGTGGGGTTCTTTTCTGTAAGGTAGCTACCCGAAGGTTTACCCGTCCTGGAAATAATTGATTGATTAAATGATTGACTATAATTGATTGATTAAATGAGTGACCATAATGGAGTGATTAAATGACCATATTAGACATTAAGAAACTGACCACAGACAACAGCTGTTGCATAAAAACAATCGGTTTACTGATTAAATCATATCTACCCTTTCGGGGAACACTTATACAACCAAGGCAAAACAAACGAAGAAACTAAGAAACCAGACTTCTCAAAACAAGTCCTTAACATCACGTTAACAGTCACCCACACCAATTGCAAATGTCCTAATTGGGCCCACACACTCTCACATCCACTCACTCGCTCCCATACACGTTGCAGGCCTGTGCAGCTCCGGTAGTTCCTCCGGTGTTGCCTTCCGAATCACTCCGCCTGACGTCCTTCTGTCGGCAGCAGCGTCCTCCGTCTTGCAGTAGCGTCCTCAGTCTGCAATGGCTCAGCAACTCGTCATTCACACCTGTTCTTTTTTCTTTTTTTTCCCCCCGGCGCTCCTTCCACCTTTTCTCTCTTAAACCCCGCCCCTACCTTGTCTGCTCACCAATCATCGCTGGTGAGACAAATAACACCTGGCCTACCCAATCACCTGAGTGACTGACCCCCCTGAATAAATTCTCTCATTTACAAAGTCCTGTAATTACTTTCCTATCACTTACTTTGTCCACCCGGCTACATGTAGATGGCATTTCCCTGGCATCCAACACCACTGTAAAGAATCTCGGCGTTATCTTTGATCGGGACTTGTCCTTTAACTCCCATATGAAACAAATCTCAAGGACTGCATTTTTCATCTACATAACATTTCAAAAATCAGGCCAGAACAACTGGTTCACACATTTGTTACTTCTAGACTAGATTACTGCAACTCCTTATTATCAGGCTGCTCTAATAAATCTCTTAAGTCCCTCCAGTTGATCCAGAATGCTGCAGCTCATGTACTCACAAAAACTAAGAAAAGAGATCACATGACTCCTGTATTAGCTGCTCTGCACTGGCTCCCTGTAAAATCAAGAATCACATTTAAAATTCTTCTCCTCACCTACAAAGCCTTGATTGGTGATGCACCATCATATCTTAATTCAATTCAAATCAGTTTATTTTGTAGAGCTCAATATCACAAATTATCCTCAGAGGGCTTTACAATCTGTACTCATACGACATCCCTGTCCCAGGACCTCACATCGGATCAGGAAAAACTCCCAAGAAATAGAAAAAACCCTTTTACGGGGGAAAAAGGGAAGAACCCTTCAGGAGAGCAACAGAAGAGGATCCCTCTCCCCAGATGGGCAGAAGCAATATATGTCATGTGTACAGAATGAACAGCATTACTTAAGGAGCTTGTAGTACCATATTGCCCCACTAGAGAGCTACGCTCACTAAATGCGGGGCTACTTGTGGTTCCTAGAGTCCTAAAAAGTAGGATGGGAGCAAGAGCCTTCAGTTATCAAGCTCCTCTTTTATGGAACCAGCTTCCACTTTCAGTCCGGGAGGCAGACACAGTCACCTCATTTAAGAATAGACTTAAGACTTTCCTGTTTGATAGTGCTTATAGTTAGGGCTGAATCAGGTTTGCCCTGGTCCAGCCCCTTGATATGCTGCTATAGGCTTATAGGCTGCTGGGGGATGTTTTAGGATACACTGAGCACCTATCTCCTCTTCTCTCTCTCCTTATGGATGAATTTACATCTCTCCATTGCACCTTATTAACTCTGCTTCCTCCCCGGAGTCTTTGTGACTTCACGTCTCATAGGGTCCATTGGACCTGGAGGTGTCTGATGCCTCATGCCTGGTGGGCCAGCCTTCTGCCTTGGCCCTGCTGATGCGCCATGCCCACCTCCTTGTTTCATGGATTTCTGAGGTTTGGATCGTGGTCCACTACGAATTATTCATGCATTTCTGTCATATTCATTAAATTTGTTGTAACTCTATATGGCTGTTCATTCTGTACACATGACATCTATTGCTTATGTCCATCCGAGGAGAGGGATCCTCGTGAAAGGTTTTTTTCTGTTTTTTTGGGGAGTTTTTCCTGACCCGATGACAGGTCCTGTGACTGTGTAATGATTCGATCAGCTGGCTGTCTGCTGGTTACAGCAAGGGGCGTATGACTTCTTTGGGCTGCATGAACAAATGCGATGTTGGTTTTGGCTTTCTCGGAATGACAACTAAACAGGAAATAAACATGACTTAAAAAAGCTTTTGTTAACGCGTTTCACATTTTCCCCTTGGTCAAACAGGAAGGAAAACAAAAGGTGGCCAGCTTGCTGAATTGAAACTATTTCAATAACCCCCACCCATAATCTCCCAGCTCAAACAGACATTTTTCTCCTTCAACCCTTAGCATGTCCATTTCAAACAATCTAGGGGCTGCTGTGACTGCTATGAATAAGTTTATGTCCTCCCTGCTGCCAGAAGCCTGTGATGTAAGAGGAGGGAGCCCGAGGGAAGCCTCCTCCTACATAATAAAGATACTGGGAAGTAAGAGTCTGTGCCTTCATCAGCTCTACACACAATCAGGGCTTTGACCCACCAGCACTGAGCGCTCAGAATGGAAATGAACTCGCCGATGAAGTGACAGTGTGGTTGAAAGAGATTGTGTGAGAGAGAGTGTGTGTTATGGAGGGGTGGGCACAGAGGTCTATAAAGTGTCTAGACAATGAGGAAGCACTTTAGGACTCTCTGTGGTCCCATTTTTTTGAGCGTCCTGTGTGTTATCGTCCTAAAGAAGTGTGTGCAGCTACTCCCCGTCTGGATGAAGCCATCTTGCATACCTGACAGCAGCCGAGGGTCACATCATCATGCGAGGACATTCACCTACTCGGCATCCATACTAATGCAGCAGCCAGCAGGGCATACTTAATCATGCTGCAGGGCGTACTCCTCTTCCCTGCCGAGGAGTTACAGCATAAACACTGAAGGTCGCCAGGACTCTTAAGCTACCTTAGTGACGACAAGTCAGCTCCATGAAACTACTTGGTCTGGATTGTTTTCTTATTTAAAAGTCCCCGACAGAGTATTTTAAAAGTTAAGTGTTTAATATCTGTGGGTTGGACCACAGAGAGCATGGGCAAATAAGCATACAGTGTTCAGGATGAAGGTTTCATTCTACAAAAGGTGGGGAGGGAGACCAGCTACTGGCTCAAATAAACCCTCGATAGCTTTAGGCACTACACTCTACACTTTTTCTGACCAACGAAAGTGTATCCGAAAGGAAAAGTAATACATTTTGGGAAGTTCTTTACCACTCATGTCTGTACAATACATGTTAAGCTACAGCATGGACACGGATGGAAACAGGGAAACAACCAGCATGGTTCTGTCAAAAGGTAACAGAATTCAACAAATGGTATATGTTTAAATACAACTAAACTAATACCTGTAATTAGCATGACATTATGTAATTATTTCAAATACAATTTCAAAATATTTTTTGTTTTAGGAAATTACAGTGAAACGACATGCAGTGGCTTGCAGAATTCATGACTTTCCTTGGTGTTTCGTTTATTGTATTTTATTATTAATATTTGTCTTGAAGTTTTTGGGGCTTTATCTATCGCAATAATAATGGTCTGAAATAATGTAAGGTTGCAAAGCTGTAAGTCAATATCTTGAGGGAGGACCCCAGACACAATATCTCCTACTTAATGTACAATAGACCTCACAAATAAGGAGTGAAAGGATAACATATCAGACAGCCAAATGGTGAGGATACACATTACATCCCCCCTCCCCAGCCCAAAACAAATATACAACAAGGCAATTTGATATACAAACAGACAAGAAAATTATAAAAGCAACAAAAACCCAACATCAACAACTGGCTATTAAATGCTTGCAGTGGCAGTTAATATAGTAGAAACATACATCCACTCACTCACACACACACACACACACACACACACGCATATCCACTTGCAATAATTGCGCAATGTAAAGACTATAAATAAGGAAACAAAAAAATTAATAAATAAAAAATACAAAAAAATATATATATATATATATTAAAAAAAATAGTAGTGCTGCATGCTGCTAATATGTGCTACAAATAAGGCTAGTTAAAACCGGGCACTGGTGCGTTGTTGGGGCGAATCAAACAATGGTGGCAATATCTAGTTGGGTAGACCTGACATGCTCTAAGAAGGGTTCCCAGACCTTACAGAACTTAGCAGAGGTGCCTCGTAAATGTGTGAAAGGCTAGATGAGTCCATGCCCACAGCCGAGTCCGCCAGCGGCCCCATGTCCACTTTGCTGCCCCGTAACTGTGAATCAACGGGATGTAGAAGCCTTGCTCGATATCGGGAAGTTCCAGGACTCTGATCCAAGAGGCCGTCTTGGAAGCATCTTCCTCTACTCTAACCAGTCCCGGTGGTGACACTGCGATTATCCAACCACCGTTGTGAAACTGACAGTGGGGATGGAGTATATATTCAATCACGCCAGAGTGCTGACCTCTTCAATGCTGCACACTTCAGAGCGAAAACTAAGACAACCAAGATACTGGTGAGAGAGCTACTCTTCGCAGACGACTGTGCACTGGTTGCTCACTCAGCAGAAGAGATCCAGAAGATTGTAGACGCGTTCGCCACTGCATCGGTACAGTTTGGCCTAAAGATCGACATAAAAAAGACAGAAGTGCTGTTCCAGTCGAACTCTGAAACATCCAGGCAGGAAGATATTATGGTCGATGGCATCACTCTGAACTCTGTACAAGAATTCACGTACCTCGGCAGCACAATAGTAGGAGATGGCCAAATAGAAACTGAGATACAAAAGAGGATGTCAAAGGCTAGCATGTCCTTTGGTCGGCTTCACGAAAGACTCTGGAACAACCATCATGTGTCCGCAAGAGTAAAAAGGGAAAATCTACAGAGCAATCATAATTTCAACCCTGCTGTACGGGGCTGAGACATGGACAGTGTACAGGAGCCAAGTGAAGAAGCTACACGCTTTTATGATGAGACATTTGCAGTCAATTTTGAAATTCAAATGGCAGGACAAGGTGACTAACACGAAGATTCTCAAGAGGACAGGACTCCCTTCTATGGAAGACCTCCTCATCAGAAAGAATCTCCGCTGGACAGGACACCTTCTGAGAATGCCAACCGATCGCCTGCCGAAGCAGATTCTCTTCTCGCAGCTACCATCTGGCAAGAGACATTGTGGCCACCCTCGGCTCCGCTATAAAGACGCGAGCAACCTTAAGAAAAGGGAAATTGACACCAACTCGTGGACATCTCTGGCGCTTCAGAGAGGTGCATGGAGAGTGGCTGTAAAGTAATACATAAATTGAAAACAGTCTTTGTCGCTTCGCGACCGACAGCAAGGATGATTGAACACGTGGGGATGATGAGAGACAGGATGGCAGCTGTTTTTCCCATTGTGAAGGAGCACATGGAGAGGGATCAGAGGGCAGCTTACAACCGAGCCGCCCAACCCAGGAGACAGAGTCCTAGTTCTGGTGCCCACTGTGGAATGTATGATGTACCTAAAACACTTAAAGAGGCAATGGACTCTAAGAAGTCAAAAATGTGGGCTGACGCGATGAAAGAGGAGATGAACTCTTTGACAGAGAATAATACTTTCACTCTGACCCCACTGCCAAGAGGCAAACAAGCAGGTCGCTGGGTATATGCAGTGAAAGAGAGCCCAGATGGATCTGAGACTTGTAAAGCCAGATATGTCGCAAAGGGGTATAGTCAAGTTGAAGGGATCGATTATAAAGAGACTTTTTCACCGACACCCAACATGACCTCTGTACGAGCATTAATGCAGGTGGCTCTACAGGAGGATCTTACCCTACACCAAATGGATGTGAAGACTGCTTATCTCCATGCTCCCATTGACTGAGGTATATATATAGAGCAACCAGAAGGTTTTGAGATCAAGCCAAAAACAGGGGAACACTTAGTGTGTAAACTCAACAAGTCAATGTATGGTTTAAAACAGTCCGGGCATAACTGGAACATGTTACTGCATGATCAACTTACAGAGAATGGTTTTGTGCAAAATGATGCTGATCATTTTGTCTACAGCAGAAAATCTTAATCATAGCAGCGAGTAACAACACCTTACTCAGTGATGTAAAAGAAATGTTGAAGAGAAAGTTTAAGATGAAAGATATGGGTCCACTTAAACACTTCCTGGGTATCGATTTCAGACAGAGTGAGGGAGAGATCAAAATGACTCAAAAGAGACACATCAGATCGCTGATCCAACAAGGCTGCTTAAAGACGTGTTGCCTTTAATTGGCACCTCTCTGTTGGATATTGTTAATGTGTCTTTGCTAACAGGACATGTACCACATTCCTTCAAAGTAGCTGTAATTAAACCTCTCCTGAAAAAGCCCACTCTTAATCCAGAGGTGTTGGCTAACTACAGACCGATCTCTAACCTTCCCTTCCTCTCTAAGATCCTTGAGAAAGTAGTCGCAAATCAGTTGTGTGACTTTCTACATCAGAATAGTTTATTTGAGGAGTTTCAGTCAGGATTTAGAAAACACCACAGCACAGAGACAGCACTGGTGAAGATTACAAATGACCTCCTAATTGCATCAGATAAAGGACTCATCTCCGTACTGGTATTATTAGACCTTAGTGCTGTGTTCGACACCATTGATCATGACATCCTATTACAGAGATTGGATAAGTCGATTGGCATTTCAGGTACCGCACTAAGTTGGTTTAAATGCTATTTATCAGATCGATCTCAATTTGTATTTGTAAACGATGAAGCCTCAATGACCACCAACGTTAATCACGGAGTTCCACAAGGTTCTGTGCTTGGACCAATTTTATTTACCTTATATATGCTTCCTTTGGGCAATATTATCAGGAAACACTACATACACTTTCATTGCTATGCAGACGATACTCAATTATATCTATCGATCAAACCAGAGGAGACCAACCAGCTCGCTAAAATTCAAGCATGTCTTAAAGACATAAAAACATGGATGACCTGCAACTTCCTGATGTTAAACTCAGACAAAACTGAAGTTATTTTACTGGCCCTGAACACCTCAGAGATCAATTATCTGGTGATGTGGTTTCTGTAGATGGCATTGCCCTGGCATCCAACACCACTGTAAAGAATCTCGGCGTTAACTTTGATCGAGACTTGTCCTTTAACTCCCACGTTAAGCAAATCTCAAGGATTGCATTTTTTCATCTACGTAACATTTCAAAAATCAGGCACATCTTGTCTCAAAAAGATGTAGAAAAGCTGGTTCACGCGTTTGTTACTTCCAGACTAGATTACTGCAACTCCTTATTATCAGGCTGCTCTAATAAGTCTCTTAAATCCCTCCAGTTGATTCAGAATGCTGCAGCTCGTGTACTCACAAAAACTAAGAAAAGAGATCACATTACTCCTGTATTAGCTGCTCTGCACTGGCTCCCTGTAAAATCAAGAATCACATTTAAAATTCTTCTCCTCACCTACAAAGCCTTGATTGGTGATGTACCATCATATCTTAAGGAGCTTGTAGTACCATATTGCCCCACTAGAGAGCTGCGCTCACTAAATGCGGGGCTACTTGTGGTTCCTAGAGTCCTAAAAAGTAGGATGGGAGCCAGAGCCTTCAGTTATCAAGCTCCTCTTTTATGGAACCAGTTTCCACTTTCAGTCCGGGAGGCAGACACAGTCACCTCATTCAAGAATAGACTTAAGACTTTCCTCTTTAATAGTGCTTATAGTTAGGGCTGAATCAGGTTTGCCCTGGTCCAGCCCCTAGATATGCTGCTATAGGCTTATAGGCTGCTGGGGGATGTTTTAGGATACACTGAGCACCTATCTCCTCTTCTCTCTCTCCTTATGGATGAATTTACATCTCTCCATTGCACCTTATTAACTCTGCTTCCTCCCCGGAGTCTTTGTGACTTCACATCTTATAGGGTCCATTGGACCTGGAGGTGTCTGATGCTGGTGAGCCGGCCTCCCGCGTTGGCCCTGCTGATCGCCCCGCCCCCCCCTCCTCTCTACCTCCTTCTGTTTCATGGATTGGAGTTCCATTCATACATTGTCATATTCATGTAATGTGTTTATGTAACTTTGTAAATGCTGTTCATTCTGTACATATGACATCTATTGCTTCTGTCCATCCGGGGAGAGGGATCCTCCTCTGTTGCTCTCCTGAAGGTTTCTTCCCTTTTTTCCCTGTCAAAGGTTATTTCTGGGGAGTTTTTCCTGATCCGATGTGAGGTCCTGGGACAGGGATGTCGTATGTGTACAGATTGTAAAGTCCTCTGAGGCAAATTTGTAATTTGTGATATTGGGCTATACAAAATAAACTGAATTGAATTGAATTGAATTCCCCCCAAATGTGTTTTGATATCTGATGGGGCATTTATTTGAGTTCTTGTTAGAGTTTCGCCCCTCCCTCCTCCTCCTCTTCTTAGTGCTCACGCAGTGCTGAGCGCCGAACGGGTGCAGCCTAGTTCTTCTTTGACCCGCAGCATCAGACAAACAGGGAATGACGGTGTTTGTGCAATCCCCCGACGTTGTTTGGTGATAAATTAACCACAACATTAGCGCCGCTGAAAACATTACGTCGCAACTGGTCAGACATTTCCTGAACTATGCTAACTTTTAAGTTAAAATATTTTTTGATTGCATTTGGTTATACAATAGGCCCTTGTTTTGTCTGTTTTTGCCTGTTATTTATTTATTCAATTTGATAATTTGAGTTAGTTTAACAAAAATAAATATATAAGTAAAATATCCTACTCTGTGTTTTATTTATTATTACTTTTAATTTCATAAATCATTTTGGCGATGGGTGCTTTTTTTGGGTTTGAGCACCTGCCCCCCAAAATGTCTGTGCACGTATGTAATATGTACTAGATGGCGCTAAAAGAAAGGTCAGGTCACATTTTATAAAAATCGTATTATAGGACAGTACTGAATATAAATCAGGGTGGAAATCACATGGAGTTCAACCCAGTTGAATGTGGGTAAGAGACCAAACACAAGGACCCTTCCATCACACCCTAGATACAGTATGTGTGTGGTACCTTACTTGAATTTAAGCAATAGTGAAACTGAACGTATGGAAATAATTGTAAAGAAGAAAAAACTTTTGCCTTCCCTCCAGTCCCACTCTCTTTCTTTGTCTTTGTCTCTCAGTATGGCTGCTAGCAGAGAGGGAATTAGAATGTTTGGCTTTGCCCTCACAGCTGTTATGCATGACAGAATAATCCAACACCCCTCCTGCTCAGACTTGGGTAGGCGGCCTTCATTGTTTTCTTTCTCTTTTATATTTCACAGTCTTTTCCTCATTTGCATATTAAGCTCTCAGGACCCAGCTGTTAAAATATTCACATAATCCTGCCTTATTATTACTTTTGTATAATGTTGCCTTTATTTCATTTAAGAATTGAGTATGTTAAACAAATTAAGCCCATTCCCCCTGTGACTCATTTGAAATTTAGATTTAAACATCTATACATATAACTCTTACCATGCCCTTTAAGGTCTTTTTGGTGACACATAAACTTGATTAATTGGTTTAATAGTTTTAATGTGTTATCTCAAATGACCTGAAAGGAGTTAAAGGGCATATGGAGTACGAGGCAGCAATTGAAGCCGGTAGCAAAAGATGTTCAGTTTTAGGTGTCAAAGCTGAACATCATCCCACAAGGACAAGTCTACCAGCCCTCCACATAGTCACTACTGAGCGACTGTCAGTGGTGAGCGGGGTCGTCCTTCAATCAGGATCGGCGGTTCGATCCCCGGCTACGCTAGCCCATGTCGATGTGTCCTTGGAGCAAGACACTTAACCTCAAATTGCTCCTGTAGCTGTTCACACTTTTTTAAGGAGCAGTTTATGTGATTATTTTGTGGATATGTGTTCAGGCTGCACGGTGGTGTAGTGGCTAGCACTGTCGCCTCACAGCAAGAGGGCCGCGGGTTCGATTCCCGGTCGGAGCGGTCCTTCTGTGTGGAGTTTGCATGTTCTCCCCGTGGCAGCGTGGGTTCTCTCCGGGCTCTCCGGCTTCCTCCCACAGTCCAAAGACATGCTGCAGGTTAATTGATCTCTAAATTGCCCATAGGTGTGAATGTGAGAGTGAATGGTTGTATGTCCCTACATGTGCCCTCGATGGACTGGTGGCCTGTCCAGGGTGTCCCCTGCCTTCGCCCTATGTCAGCTGGGATAGGCTCCAGCGCCCCCGCGACCCTAATGAGGATAAGCAGTATTGAAAATGGATGGATGGACGGATGTTATAATTCAACTTCACTGTGGAATAGTAACAATTGACATTTTGAGTGAACACCACTTTTGAGACTTTATCCAGTTTGGTTATTGTCTCATGATCCAACAGTGGTGCCCCGTTAATATTATACTTTGGTAATGCTCCTATCGATATTAATACTTTACGAATATCAATAATAAAAAAATGTAACTTGCTTAACTAAACCCGCTCCTACTAGATCCCAATACTCAATTTACATTTTACAAAATACGCAAATTAAATATAACTCATTTTGGTTGGTATGTTAAATTTGTTGGTAGGATGAGGGTGAAGGGGTGAAAACACAGGAATTATATTTTAAAGCCACAATTGCTTCATGAAAATCTCACTTAAATACATGAAACTGTAAATGTCCCCCAATGAAAAAATAAGTATTCTGCTACAGCATTTACAGCACGTATTTAATCACTATCCTGACATCTGTAATAATCTAATTACAGTTATTACAGCATCAATCATTTGCAGGAAACCTTTGGATTTATAGAAATATATACAGATATTGTTCTATCTGCCATTCAAATCATTTGAGGAAGTTGTATTCTCCCTGTCAGATATTAGAGTGAAGGGAAACACTTTGAAGGATTATGAGCTTCTTCATTAGGTAGATGTCAGAAGTGCAGCAGGTCTTTGTGGACCATGGAGTGACTTGGATGGCAGCCACTAACTAAAACCACAGAGGGGAGCAGAGTACATGAGATCTAAGAGCAGTCTCCCCAGCTGGGAGGGAGGGGGTCTAATTGGTTTAGAAACACTGTCATTCAACCATGAATCTCTGTGTTGGCAAGTAACTGTTCTACTGTACTGCATTGAAGGAATGAACTGCTTGTTCTGACCCAACCTCAACCTGACCTGCTTTGGAGGAGGAACAGAAGTAAGAGACCTGTTGTATATTTTCTTTATTTCCTTTTAGAGTTTTAGTTGCATCACACTTACTGAAACACTTTTGGCAGCCAAAATAATTATGTCCACTAGCAATGTTTTATTAATGTCCAATGACAAAGGTTTAAAAATAAATAAAAACTATTTCCATAATATCTGCACATGGTGGTTACTGAAGTATGGTTATATTTAGTGGGAAAGATTTGGGTTGTTTTTCTAAAGCGAACATTTGCTGTTGATTTGTGGTGAAAAGCTTACTCCATTCTCCATTAACATTCTGATGCTTTGCATGCCAATCCATCATCTTCCAGTGCGTTTAAATAATACTAAGTAATGTTTTCCTGATGCAGAGAGGTGTAGAGTTACAACATGGTTTGGGGACACCAGAATCTTGAACCGGATGGTAAGTACAACAAGGGGCACATTTAGTGAACTGAGAAGAGTAGTAGAGCAGGAGGATTCTGAGAGGACCTCACATCGGATCAGGAAAAGCTCCCCAAAAATAAACTTTCACAGGGAAAAAAGTGAAGAAACCTTCAGGAGAGCAACAGAGGAGGATCCCTCTCCCCAGATGGACAAAAGCAATAGATGTCATGTGTACAGAATGAACAGCATTTACAAAGTTACATAAACACATTACATGAATATGACAATGTATGAATGGAACTCCAATCCATGAAACAGAAGGAGGTAGAGAGGAGGGGGCGGCGCATCAGCAGGGAGGCCGGCTCACCAGGCATCAGACACCTCCAGGTCCAATGGACCCTATGAGACGTGAAGTCACAACGACTCCGGGGAGGAAGCAGAGTTAATAAGGTGCAATGGAGAGATGTAAATTCATCCATAAGGAGAGAGAAGAGGAGATAGGTGCTCAGTGTATCCTAAAACATCCCCCAGCAGCCTATAAGCCTATAGCAGCATATCAAGGGGCTGGACCAGGGCAAACCTGATTCAGCCCTAACTATAAGCACTATCAAACAGGAAAGTCTTAAGTCTATTCTTAAATGAGATGACTGTGTCTGCCTCCAGGACTGAAAGTGGAAGCTGGTTCCATAAAAGAGGAACTTGATAACTGAAGGCTCTTGCTCCCATCCTACTTTTTAGGACTCTAGGAACCACGAGTAGCCCCGCATTTAGTGAGCGCAGCTCTCTAGTGGGGCAATATGGTACTACAAGCTCCTTAAGATATGATGGTGCATCACCAATCAAGGCTTTGTAGGTGAGGAGAAGAATTTTAAATGTGATTCTTGATTTTACAGGGAGCCAGTGCAGAGCAGCTAATACAGGAGTCATGTGATCTCTTTTCTTAGTTTTTGTGAGTACACGAGCTGCAGCATTCTGGATCAACTGGAGGGACTTAATTTTGAAATTTTGAAATGTTACAATGTTTTTTTTTGGTTGCGATCTCCAAAAATCTGATTTGACTTGAGTGCTTATGACTCAAGTCCTCACTTCATCAGCCATTATTTTCAGCCTATGATTACTTTTGGCAATTTGGTATCACCCTGAGATATCTATTGCATTCTCGAGATGACCTGGAGCATATTCATGATATTGTATTGTTTGAGTGGATTGCAACATTATTACAATGTAATTCAATTATTAGAATAAAAGATAGCAAACAGTAATGCTAATGTGTAAACATGATGGAGTGTTTTCTGGCACAGAGTGGAGTGATCCTGAGTGGCTGTCGTCTGTGTCCCATGGTAACGCACAAGACTGAATAGCTTTCTTCCTCCTCTGCTCCTGACAACCAGGAAGAATCCAATCCCTGCACAGCCCTCCCATCGGCCTCCTTGCTGGCTGACGGCAAAACCTGGCATCAGTGGAACAATGAATTGACTAGGACACATCAGAGAGCCAGACTGGGATTTTTACTGTCTCAGTATTTGCTGACATTTTTAAAGCTAACGATCAAGCATAGAGGATCTGGACTTTCTGTTTAAAGAAAACCTGGAAACCGCTTTCTAAGATGGCATTACATTCACCAAAAAGGTTTTCAGGTTTCGTTGGGGCTTGTGTTTTTGGGCCCATATAACTTGAGCACTAGAGTCTCAGTCAGTTGAAATCATACACACTTCCTCTGGCAGCTTCAAATTCGGATCATATCATAGTGAGTTTTCTCATTTTACAACTGTATCCTTTGTGGTGATTATGTACAGTAAATAGTCTCTTTGGGCCAGCATGCATCACATGTTTATGCAATATGGATGAGGCCACTGTGCCAAAATCATCCCACAAGCACTGGTCTTAAGAGCTTGGCCTTGATCCATACCTCCCTCTCCTGCATTGGTCAGGAAGACGACATACTGGACATATTTATTGATACATGAAGTTACTAACGTTATATAAGTTTAGTATGTTACAACCTATCCATCTTTCCAATATCCTCCCTCTCTTTATACTACGTCAGTTGACTTCCTTTTTTACTCTAGAGGCAGCTCTTCATGCAATAAACTAATGCTAGAATTGTACGGAGGCGCCATATTTTGACGTTTATGCCCAGAACACCCTGGGCAGGATTACCCTTTTTTAAAACAAGTCCATCCATCTGCAATTTGCAATTCAACCTGTCTCTCACTTTAAAAGATTTGGTCATTTCAACAACTGCTGAGTCATTGGCAAGTCGTAAGCTATCTTAATTATTCAATGCTTCCAGATTTGGTTGATAGCAAATACCCTGTTTCACTGTTATTTAAAGTGATATAGAAGACAGGATTAGTGCCCACCTACACAGACAAAACAAATACCACGCATATTGATTTCTTAGAAAAACACAATTTAATTGCATTTTCTCCTCAGAGAACAGAATGGTGTTGGTTTAGTTTGACTTTATCTTGTGAGTGTACTGCAGCGGGATGGGTTTCTTGGTTTGACTGAAATGGTATTGCTATCTGTGAGGAGAGGAGTGGAGTTGCTCTGCAGTGCTGTGTGTTGCTGCTCAGACACTGACGGAAAGGCAGATAGCCGAGTGCTGAAGCTGCATCCATCAAACAGATCAGGTCATCAATCTGCAGCTGACACTTGTGTTTGGACGAGCCGCTTCCCTCTGCTTTGACACACGTAGTGATAAACACATTCTGGGATTACATTTCTGGTTCAAACTCATTCTGTTAAATGTTGATATTCCTGAACATGATTTATGAAATAAAAATGCCATTAATTGTCATGGTAGTGATAAATCAAACTTTAAAGCTACGACCAGGAGTCTCCTACAGACATTGCAGGCTTTTTATTATTATAATTTTTTTAAGTTATGGGAAATTTACCTCTACTGCCGAGAGAACTCACCTTTTATTTATGAGAAGAAAAAAGTAAATACATTTAGTCCTAATGTTTCCTATATCCCATGATATTGTCACAATATTTACCATTAAAACTATATTTTATATTAAACGTTTTAAGAGCCCTGGAGGCCTTTAATTGTGAAGCATTTCCTAGAAATGTTGAGATTCACTGACTGAAGCTGAAATAACAGCATAGAAGTGCTATACATATAGCTATACACTATACATTGTCATATTCATGTAATGTGTTTATGTAACTTTGTAAATGCTGTTCATTCTGTACACATGACATCTATTGCTTCTGTCCATCCGGGGAGAGGGATCCTCCTCTGTTGCTCTCCTGAAGGTTTCTTCCCTTATTTCCCTGTGAAAGGTTATTTTTGGGGAGTTGTTCCTGATCCGATGTGAGGTCAAAGGTCAGGGATGTCGTATGTGTACAGATTGTAATGCTCTCTGAGGATAATTTGTAATTTGTGATATTGGGCTAAACAAAATAAACTGAATTGAAATTGAATTGAATAGTAGAAGTGACTAGAAATAGTTATTTCATGGCAGAAAGGACACTATTAGAGTACTAATAATTCCATCCCTATCAGAACCTTTTACTCACTACTATGCGGCCATTATTTGGGATTCACAGAATCATTTAAATACTTGGAATTGTTTTAAAGTTTACGGTATTTCATCTGGCTTGAAAGTTTGTTGTGGCCGTGCATGTGAGGCTTGTGTGCACACAACGGTGGTGGAAATAAGTGGTGTGAGAGAAGTTAAACATTCAAGTGTACAATTTACAATTTTGACACCTGTGATTATTTTAAAGAAGGTTTTTTACCAACTTTCTCCCATTACTGACCCAACTCCAAATCTTTACCAGCAACAGGTTTCTTCCCTTTTTTCCCTGTGAAAGGTTATTTTTGGGGAGTTTTTCCTGATTCAATGTGAGGTCCTGGGACAGGGATGTCGTATGTGTACAGATTGTAAAGCCCTCTGAGGCAAATTTGTAATTTGTGATATTGGGCTATACAAAATAAACTGAATTGAATTGAAGTAGGGACGAACACATGACAACCAAAGAATGTAAAAGTCAAAAGTAGAAGTAACAATTTAACAAGATTTATTTTAACTCGGGTCCATTTAAAAAAAAAGGTTCTCAATCAAACTGGGAGAGGATGGGACACGTGTGGTCCTATCAACCAAATATAAATCAATATAACAAAACAAGGCCTGGCTAACTCCTACCTCTGAAAAGAAAATGGCTTCACATGCTTCTCTAAACGTTTATTTACCAAAACACAGGAGACCAACAAACCTATGTATCAAGACATAGATATACAAATGTAAAGGGTACCTGAAACCTCACATACTGACCTTAACCTCCAACCATAAACCTTCACACCTTAACAATATCAGTGTCAGTTTAAACATGGCAGAGAACAAAACGAAGACTGAACTCCTCCTCCTTCTTTTTAGGCTTCATGGCATCCAACAAAAGGTGCATTACCACATAATCCTGTTGGGTGTTTAGTTATTAATTGCATGGTTTTGTTCAGCCGTGTGTGTCCAATCCTCAGTCTGGTTAATATATGTTCTTCTGCAGTGCTTCCTCTGGTTTTCCTTCCTTTGCCAACTTCCTTCTGTATAGCATACAGATGTCTTCCTGTGCCTCCTTGCGTCCCAACTGTGCTCCCATTCCTTAATAATGTTTCTTTTGATTATTGATTTAGTTTCTGCTTTGCTGAATAACATGTCTGTCTTGTTGTGACATTCCAATGCTTGCTTTGCTAATTTGTTTGCCACTTCATTTCCTTTTACCCCTCTATGTGCCGGCACCCACATGAATGATACCAAAATACACAGATGATTAAGTTAACAGTGTTTGGTACATGTCATTGATTAAATACTGCCTGCTTGATTGTAATGATAGTGCTGAACTTTAATCTGAACAAATGATGACCTTTCTCATCTGAACCTCCTCCACCCACTGCAGTGCAGTTAAAATGGCCAATGACTCAACTGTATACAGCGACAGATGGTTTGATGTTCTTCGTTTGACCTGATACTGAAAGTATGGAATGGTGACAACTAAACCGGTTTTATCTGTATTAGGATCTTTAGATCTGTCTGTGTCTGCTGGCGTAAATGATTGATCTGTTGTCTGTAGCAAGAGTGTGAACTTCTCAGCTTCCTCCTTTTATGCTGGGCCCCAGTCTGCTAATTGGCCAGCTTGAAATGTGTGGGAACCAAGGAGAAGCATGACTGGACTGCACAGATGGAAAGCAATCGCCTGATTGGCACCTGAAGAGAAAACAAGGGAGGAAGAGAGAAAGAAAGGCAGGAGGGGAGGAAGCACATACACAGGCGCTTTGCCCCAGCCTGACACGTACCATGTATGAAATAAAAGTTGCAGTGTGGTCTTATATTCTGTTATGAAAACGTGAACACATATGCAGCTTTGTCAAAATAGCTTTTGAATCTATTAAAACTAAATTTTGCTTGGGCCCTCTCGTAAAGTGTACCCTAGTCTTCAGTTTTATTTTTAGAACTTTTGGACAACCTAAAACCACAGGAACTATATTGAAACATTATTCAGAGTTGCATAATATTACACAAAACATAAAACAAATATTATATTTCCCTACATTAGCCAATAGAGGGCATTTATTTATCTGGAGATGTTCAGCCTTACAACACAGCAACAGCTTCCTAACAATATCAGCATATTCAAAGTTGCGGCGAGGAAGTGAGGATTTGTGATTTGAATGAAGCTTTTTTTTTCAATTGGAAGAAACTGCCCAAATGGAACAAAATGTATCGTGCAAATGATTACAAGTCTCTCAAACCTTCACTGGTGTATTCACTGACTCTGCTGTTCACTTGACATTTATCTTAAGTCTAAACAGAAGCCCACTGAGCACCACCACCAAACTGGTTTCGAACCAGTTTTCCCCACTCAGCGACGCACCCGCTGAGAAACCCACTCTGGTTATAGGTAGCTCCATAGTCAGAAACGTGAAGATAGCGAAGGCACGGACCAAAGTCATATGCATCCCGGGGGCCAGAGCGGGCAACATTGAATCTTGTTTAAAACTGCTGGCTAAAGATGAGCGTAGTTACAGTAAGATTATAATACACACTGCGGCAGTCGGAGGTCACTAAAATTAATGTGGAATCGGTGTGTACTTATGCCAAGACAATGTCGGACACCGTAGTTTTCTCTGGTCCTCTCCCCAATCTGATCAATGATGACATGTTTAGCCGCATGTCGTCATTCAACCGCTGGTTGTCCAGGTGGTGCCCAGCAAACAATGTGGGCTACATAGATAACTGGCAGACTTTCTGGGGAAAGCCTGATCTGATGAGTCGAGACGGCATTCATCCCACTTGGGATGGAGGGCGTCTCATTTCTGCAAACATGGCCAAGTTGATTAACGGACTTAATCCATGACCCAGAGTCCAGATCAGGAAGCAGAAGCAGAGTTGTATTGATTGATTTATTGTGTCTTACTGAAACATGGCTGAGCCATGAAGAATATGTCAGCCTAAATTAATCAACTCCTCCAAGTCATATTAATAATCACATTCCTCGAGGCACCGGTCGAGGAGGTGGAGTAGCAGCCATCTTTGACTCAAGCCTATTAATAAATCCTAATCCTAAACCTAAATTAAACTACAACTCATTTGAAAGCCTTGTTCTTACTCTTTCACATCCAACCTGGAAAACATTACAGCCAATTCTATTTGTTATACTGTACCGGCCACCAGGTCCATATTCAGAATTTATATCTGAATTTTCTGAGTTTTTATCAAGTTTAGTCCTTAAAACTGATAAGGTTATTATTGCAGGAGATTTTAATATTCATGTGGATATTGATAATGACTCCTCCTATGAATCGCCACCTTAACGTGGTGGAGGAGTTTGAGTGGCTCAGTGATCCTGGGAGCTATGTTGTCCGGGGCATCAGCCCCTGGTAGGGTCTCTCAAGGCAAACAGGTCTCGGGGGAGAGCCCAGACTAAGAGCGGTTCAATAAACCCTGATGATAAGCAGCCCACGGACTGAAGCTACCTTGCCCGGACAAGGGAAACCGGGGCACCCTCCTGGAGCCAGACCCAGGAGGGGAGCTCGTCGGCGAGCGTCTGGTGGCCGGGCTTTCGCCCATGGGGCCCGGTCGGGCTCAGCCCGAAAAAACATCATGGAGCAGCAGTCACCCTGTGGACCCACCACCCGCAGGGAGAATTATTGGGGTCGGGTGCTATGTAGACCGGGCGCCGGGCCAGGCGGGAGACCTGGGCGGGCCGATCGCTGGCGGCATAGACTAGCTCTAGGGACGTGGAACGTCACCTCACTAGCGGGGAAAGAGCCGGAGCTGGTGCAGGATGTGGAGCGGTACCAGCTAGATATAGTTGGGCTCACCTTCACGCACAGCATGGGCTCTGGAGAAGCTCCTGGAGAAGGGTTGGACTTTGTCCTTTTCTGGAGTGGGGATACTCACGAGCCCCCGGCTGAGCGCCGCTGTGTTGGTGTTTTCCCCGGGGAACGAGAGGGTCGCCTCCCTGTGCCTACGGGTTGCGGGGAGTAAGGCTCTGACTGTTGTTTGTGCTTATGCACCGAACAGCATTTCGGAGTATCCGGCCTTCTTGGAGTCGGTGGGAGGGGTCCTGGAAAGGGCGCCGCCCGGCCGACTCCATAGTTCTCCTGGGAGACTTCAACGCTCACGTGGGCAATGACAGAGAAACCTGGCGGGGCGTGATTGGGAGGAACGGCTTGCCCGATCTGAACCCGAATGGTGTTTTGTTGTTGGACTTCTGTGCTAGCAACAGTTTGTCCATAACGAACACCATGTTCGAACATAAGGTGGCTCATAAGTGTACCTGGTACCAGAACACCTTAGGCCGGAGATCAATGATCGACTTTGTAACCGTATCATCTGATCTGCGGCCGTGTGTCTTGGACACTCGGGTGAAGAGAGGAGCAGAGCTGTCAACTGATCACCACCTGGTGGTGAGTTGGATCAGATGGCGGGGGACTCGGCTAGAGAGACCTGGCAAGCCCAAACGTGTAGTGAGGGTGAACTGGGAACGTCTGGCAGAGGATCCTGTCCTGTCTTCAACTCCCACCTCTGGAAGAACTTCTCACAAATCCTGAGGGAGGCTGGGGACATGGAATCCGAGTGGACCTTGTTCAAAGCCTCTATTGTGGACGCGGCTGCTCGGGGCTGTGGCCGGAAGATCATCGGTGCCTGTCGTGGCGGCAACTCGAGAACCCGGTGGTGGACACCGGGGGTGAGGGAAGCCGTCAAACTGAAGAAGGAGGCCTTTCGGGCCTGGCTGGCCCAGGGGTCTCCTGAAGCAGCTGACGGGTACCGGCGGGCCAGAAGGGCTGCAGCGGCGATGGTCGCGGAGGCTAAAACTCGGGAGAAGGACTTTCGATTGGCCTCAAGGAAGTTCTGGCAAACCATCCGACAGCTCAGGAAGGGAAAGCAGGGTCTACCCCAGGCTGTTCTCAGCAGGGGGGGGGAACTGCTGACCCGGACTGGGGACATCGTCGGGCGGTGGAAAGAGCACTTTGAGGAACTCCTAAACCCGGCCAACATGTCCCCCGGAGAGGGGGCAGCGCCGGAAGACTTTGGGGTGGTTTCACCCATATCCCTGGCAGAGGTCGCTAAGGTAGTCAAAAAGCTCCTTGGTGGCAAGGCGCCAGGGGTGGATGAGATCCGCCCTGAGATGCTGAAAGCGCTGGACATTGTTGGGCTGTCTTGGTTGACACGCCTTTTCAGTGTCGCATGGGGGTCGGGAACAGTGCCCATGGACTGGCAGACCGGGGTGGTGGTTCCCATCTTCAAGAAGGGGGACCGGAGAGTGTGTTCGAACTATCATGGTATCACACTGCTCAGCCTCCCGGGAAAAGCTTATGCCAGGGTGCTGGAGAGGAGGCTCCGACCGCTTGTCGAACCTCAGATTCAAGACGAACAGTGCAGATTCCGTCCCGGTTGTGGAACAGTGGACCAGCTCTTTACCCTCGCAAGATTACTGGAGGGGTCCTGGGAGTTTGCCCAACCAGTTTACATGTGCTTTGTAGACCTGGAGAAGGCTTTCGACCGGGTCCCTCGGGGGTTTTTGTGAGGGGGTGCTGCGGGAGTATGGGGTGCCGGACCCGTTGGCACGGGCCATCCGGTCTCTGTACGCCTGCAGTAGGAGCTGTGTTTGTCTCCTCGGTAGTAAGTCAGACACGTTCCCGGTGGGTGTTGGCCTCCGCCAGGGCTGCCCTTTATCACCGTGACCTTCATGGACAGGATATCTAGGCGCAGCCAGGGGGCGGAGAGGATCCGGTTCGGGAGTCTCGGGATCGCCTCTCTGCTGTTTGCGGATGATGTGGTCCTGTTTGCCTCCTCGGACCGTGACCTCCAGCATTCACTGGGGCGTTTTGCAGCCGAGTGCGAAGCGGCAGGGATGAGAGTTAGCACCTCCAAATCTAAGACCATGGTGCTCTGCCGGAAACCGTCGGATTGCTCCCTCCAGGTGGGGGCAAACTGCCTACCCCAAGCGAAGTAGTTCAAGTATCTGGGGGTCTTGTTCACGAGTGAGGGTAAGGTGGAGCGGGAGATCGACAGGCGGATCGGTGCGGCTGCAGCAGTAAAACAGGCGCTGTACCGGTCCGTCTTGGTGAAGAGGGAGCTGAGCCGGAAGGCAAAGCTCTCCATTTACTGGTCGGTCTACGTTCCAACCCTCACCTATGGTCACAAACTCTGGGTCGTGACTGAAAGAACGAGATCTCGGATACAAGCGGCCGAAATGAGCTTCCTCTGTAGGGTGGCCGGGTTCAGCCTTAGAGATAGGGTAAGGAGCTTGGAGTCGAGTCGCTGCTCCTTCGTGTCGAAAGGAGTCAGCTGAGGTGGTTCGGGCATCTAGTCAGGATGCCTCCTGGACGCCTCCCATTAGAGGTTTTCCGGGCACGTCCAACTGGTAAGAGGGAAGCCTGGGTCGGCCTGCTGAACCTGCTGCCACCGCGACCCGACCCCGGATAAGCGGGTGATAATGGATGGATGGATGGATATTGATAATGATTGCCTTAGTGCTGCATTTATCTCATTGTGGGACTCGATTGGCTTTTGTCAGAGTACAGAAACCCACTCACTGCTTTGGCCACACCCTCGACCTTGTTCTTGCATATGGCATTGACGTTGAGCATTTGGAGGTCTTCCCACAGAACCCTCTTTTGTCAGACCATTACCTCATAACTTTTAAATTTATACTCCCGGAGTATACACCGTTAGTCAAAGGTTTCTACACCAGATGTCTAACTGACAGTGCTGTAGCTAAATTTAAAGAAGCGATTCCTTCTGCATTTGATTCAATACCACATCTCAATGTGACGGAGGACTCCTGTGCTAACTTTAGTCCATCCCAGATTGATCATCTTGTCGATAGTGCTACAGGCTCACTGAGAATGACACTAGACTTGATCGCCCAACTGAAGAAAGACAGTGAGGCAAAGGAGGTTTGCTCCCTGGTAGAACCCTCAGACCCGCAAACTTCACGAAAGCTCGAAAGCATATGGCGTTCCACCAATCTGGAAGAATCACGCTTAGTTTGGCGAGATAGCCTTAAAACATATTAAAAGGCTCTCCGTAATGCCAGAGCAACCTATTACTCATCAGTAATAGAGAAAAATAAGAACAACCCCAGGTTTCTCTTTAGCACTGTAGCCAGGCTGACAGAGAGGCACAGCTCTGTGGAGCTGTGTATTCCTATAGACCACAGTAGTAATGACTTCATGAACTTCTTCAATGAAAAGATTTTAACTATTAGAGGCAAGATTGATGATCTCTTGCACTCATCCAGTGCCGATCTGTCATCAAGAGGAGTGGCCTTGGAAATGGCTGTATGCCCTGGTGTATATTTGGATAGCTTTTCTCCCATTAACCTAGACCAATTGTCTTCAACGGTTTCTACTTCTAAACTGTCTACCTGTCTCTTGGACCCCATCCCAACGAGGCTGCTTAAAGACGTGTTGCCTTTAATTGGCACCTCTCTGTTGGATATTGTTAATGTGTCTTTGCTAACAGGCCATGTACCACATTCCTTCAAAGTAGCTGTAATTAAACCTCTCCTGAAAAAGCCCACTCTTAATCCAGAGGTGTTGGCTAACTACAGACCGATCTCTAACCTTCCCTTCCTCTAAGATCCTTGAGCAGACCCGTAGAGATCACCCCGCAGCCCCCGCACCGCGGGGGGGCCTCGCAGGGACAGGGGGCCTCGCATGTCAATTTTTTTTTTTTTAATCCAACACTAGCCAGCGGACTCGGCCGTATTGCGGCTAAGTGTCGGCTGACTCGGCTGTGTTCCGGCTCGATGCGGCCAAATGTGAGCCACCTTTGGCACATTTCACTGTTGCCATGTCTGGCCCAGGTGTAACTGTTACGGACATGGGCAGATTCTGTCTGAGACATGGCAACCCGTTTAGCGGTTTATCGGAATCTGGGCCGAATAATGTAATAAATAAATAATATTACATTACGTAATAAGATTAAGATATCCCTCAAAGTTGTCTCTCTCATATAAAGCTACACAATGAAAACAAGTATTTAAAACTGGCTTTATAAGTTTTAAATAATAGTTGTAAAGGCAATCGTAACAGGCAACCACTAGGGCCTCCTGCTACGCGGACTGGTGTTATGCTGCGTTCACACAAAACGCGGCGCGAATATTCGCGTCGCTTTACTCGCGTGAGTTTCGACGCCCGACAAGTTGTGCTGTGTTCACACCAAACGCGCGTTTAGACGCGAAAAAGGGGGCATGGTTTATCTCCGTGGCTTGTCTCCGTAAAAATAGTTATAACTACCGCCGTCCGCCATGAAATAAATAGCCACTATTTTTACTCTATACTTGTTGTGGAAATACAACAAAGGTCGGAACACCAGACGCCCTCGTATTTGGGTTCAAAACATCACCCGTTGCCACAGCTCGGTGAATTTCACTGTCTTCTCCAGAAACTGCGTCTGGATGACTGCCGCTTCCAGCGCTACTTCAGGCTAACCTGTAGCTGTATTAAAGAGCTCGGGGGGTCCGCAAACCGCTACGATGTCCTCCATTGTTTTCTGATCTAACAACGGCAGGACAGTGACGGGCGGAGCATCTCAACGCTGATTGGCTATCGTATGGTGTCGAACGCAGCACTAAGGTCTAACAAAACAAGTACAGAGAGGAGTCCTCTATCTGATGCAATTAGGAGGTCATTTGTAATTTTCACCAGTGCTGTCTCTGTGCTGTGGTGTTTTCTAAATCCTGACAAACTCCTCAAATAAACTATTCTGATATAGAAAGTCACACAACTGATTTGCGATGTGGTACATGGCCTGTTAGCAAAGACACATTAACAATATCCAACAGAGAGGTGCCAATTAAAGGCAACACGTCTTTAAGCAGCCTCGTTGGGATGTGGTCTAAGAGACAGGTAGACAGTTTAGAAGTAGAAACCGTTGAAGACAGTTGGTCTAGGTTAATGGGAGAAAAGCTATCCAAATATACACCAGGGCATACAGCCGTTTCCAAGGCCACTACTCTTGGTCTCTTTTTTAAGATCTAAACTTATTTTTTGTTTATATTGATTGTGTGTAATCTTACATTATGTTGTGTTTGAATTGCTGCAAATGTATCACTACAGTAAACATGATCAAGAGAGCAAAACCAATTTGCAGTCTTTTTAAACCCAAACCATAAGATCTTTAAATTGATAAAACTGAACAGATTATTTGGCAATTAAGGAAACAGCAGATGTCAGTTGACATTTCCGAAGAAAAAACTTGCATCTGCATGCAAAGCAGGATACTAATTCACACTAATGGAATGCAAAATATTCCATACAGCTGGAAAATGTTTATCTGGGGGCATAACAATGCTTTGAGAGATGGGCAAGAGCTGGAGCTACGCTTTCTGGTTGTAAACATGGCATTTGTCTAGACAGTCGTATATTCATTCCAGAGCTGTATACAAAGTCTACCTCCTGAATCCCATTTCCATTTTGCTGCACATATTCAAATATTCTCCAGCATAAGTTTCCTTCTTCTGGCATTATATTGACCTGATGAAAATGAGAGAATTATCAAAGAGCCATTACTCATGATGTCCAATTAAGTCCTGGTTTACTGATGAGATAGGGCTTTACCAAAACCTATATCTACATGATTATTGATGAGTCATGCAGTTTTAAACCAACCGTAAATGACAAAGCCGGTGACCCTGCTTTGCATACAGCACTATAAAACTCCCACTTTTTGTGTGTTGAAAGTGGTGCAGTGAATAGTCTTGGATGCACCTGTTGTGACACCAGTCAAGCAGTCAGCAGCAGGGCAGATTTTTAGAACCCAGAGCCAACGGGCGAGCCACTGAAACAAAATATACGTCATTTACCCCAAGTGTCATTCGCGGATCAAATAAAGGCTTTGAGTTGCCCAATGTCTAGTACAGCAGTGTTCTTTTCAAGCTGCACCACTTAATGTATTGCATTGCATAAACAATTTCCATTTTCGCGTGAATACATTGAACAGTTGAATATGGCATATGGCTGTTATTTAATAAATGCTTGTCATAAGATCACAAGTGGAATGGAAACATACATGGGACATGGGGATGAATTAAACTGTCAATTGCATAAGGATGTATTATTGTAATTACAAAGGCATGTGTTTTTTCAGTTTTATAAAATTACATATTTTCCTCCATTAAATTCAGCCAAACACAACAACCTGTCTGTTTGAATACGGTGCTGGAGAATATGTTGTCAAGCTGGCTATATAGCTGAAGAATACATTTCTTACAAAATACTTTAGTTACATTACATTTCATTTATCCAAAGCGACTTACACTCATACACCATAGACACAGCTATAGGGAGCAATTTAGGGTTAATTGTCTTGCTCAAGAACACTTCAAATAGGGCAGGAAGTGAGCGGGGATCGAACTGCCAGTCCCTGAATGAAAGATGGACCTGCTAGCCACTCACCCACAGTCGCACACTGAGCTAAGTGAAGACAATACAGTAAAAGGATGCTCACCTACTGTGGTATTTAAGGAGGATTTCAAGATAGACAAGCTACACTGCACTTCATTACCATGGAAACTACAGCCAAGTCAGAGGTTCCAGATGAACACGAAGGAAAAGGCTCACAAGATGGTGTTGAAACAGGTATAGTCCTCTCTCTCCATCGCTCCAGAATATCTTGCTTTTCATGCTCATCAACAAGCTCTAGAGTCCGCTTAGATGCAGCAAGGGCCCGTGTTAAAGCAGAGGCAGCCAAAACCAGGTTGGCTTTCACAGAAAAGGAGAGTGAACTCAAAATTGAGTAAGCCAAGCTGGAAGCCAGAATTGACTCCATCAATCTACAGCAAGAAGATGAAGCTGCCCATGCAGAGGCTGTAGTGCTGGAGAGAGCAGCTGCAGATATGGATGGCTCGGACCGTAGTAAAGAAATGGAGTTCTGGCCCTTTCAAGAATGTGCACAAAAAAGAACATATGACTGTCACCCACCATGCCCGGTATCATCTCCCACAGGGGAAGGATGTTTACACCTTACGTCCAATACTCACACTCCAGCACGACATCAAACTCAGTTGCACATCATCATTACCAGCAAAGGGATACAGCAGCTTCCCACAGATGTGTTGCAGCCAAGAAATTATGATCATCAGCACAGTGCTCTCCCCAGGCAAAAGTCATCACACTCAGAACACAAATCACAATACTGCATCAGCTGAACTTGCCAAGTTTCCTGCTAAAAACCAGGTTCAGTTTCAATTTTCAATTCAGTTTATTTTGTATAGCCCAATATCACAAATTACAAATTTGCCTCAGAGGGTTTTACAATCTGTACACATACGACATCCCTGTCCCAGGACCTCACATCGGGTCAGGAAAAACTTTAATAGTGCTTATAGTTAGGGCTGAATCAGGTTTGCCCTGGTCGAGCCCCTTGATATGCTGCTATAGGCGTATAGGCTGCTGGGGGATGTTTTAGGATACACTGAGCACCTATCTCCTCTTCTCTCTCTCCTTATGGATGAATTTACATCTCTCCATTGCACCTTATTAACTCTGCTTCCTCCCCGGAGTCGTTGTGACTTCACATCTTATAGGGTCCATTGGACCTGGAGGTGTCTGATGCCTGGTGAGCCGGCCTCCTGCGTTGGCCCTGCTGATTGCCCCGCCCCCCCTCCTCTCTACCTCCTTCTGTTTCATGGATTGGAGTTCCATTCATACATTGTCATATTCATGTAATGTGTTTATGTAACTTTGTAAATGCTGTTCATTCTGTACACATGACATCTATTGCATCTGTCCATCCGGGGAGAGGGATCCTCCTCTGTTGCTCTCCTGAAGGTTTCTTCCCTTTTTTCCCTGTCAAAGGTTATTTTTGGGGAGTTTTTCCTGATCCGATGTGAGGTCCTGGGACAGGGATGTCGTATGTGTACAGATTGTAAAGCCCTCTGAGGTTAATTTGTAATTTGTGATATTGGGCTATACAAAATAACTGAATTGAATTAAATGAACAGAATTACAGAGTTACATAAACACTTTACATGAATATGACAATGTATGAATGGAACTCCAATCCATGAAACAGAAGCAGTTAGAGAGGAGGGGGGGGGGGGGCGGGGTGATCAACAGGGCCAACGCGGGAGGCTCACCAGGCATCAGACACCTCCAGGTCCAATGGACCCTATGAGACGTGAAGTCACAAAGACTCCGAGGAGGAAGCAGAGTTAATAAGGTGCAATGGAGAGATGTAAATTCATCCATAAGGAGAGAGAGAAGAGGAGATAGGTGCTCAGTGTATCCTAAAACATCCCCCAGCAGCCTATAAGCCTATAGCAGCATATCAAGGGGCTGGACCAGGGCAAACCTGATTCAGCCCTAACTATAAGCACTATTAAAGAGGAAAGTCTTAAGTCTATTCTTAAATGAAATGACTGTCTGCCTCCCGGACTGAAAGTGGAAGCTGGTTCCATAAAAGAGGAGCTTGATAACTGAAGGCTATATTAAAGTACAAGGCAGACAAGAAGACTCTGTATTTTAACAGTGTCAAGGGCACAAACCTGTCTGGACTGTGCAACAGGCTTCCCACTGTGTGGTCAGAGAGACTGGGACAAAGAGGGCCTGGCCAAAGTGGAGGATTTTATATAAACCTCCCCTCAAGAAACGGACTGCCAACCTCCAGTGGAGGATTTTACACGGTGCTGTCGCCTCCAATGCTTTTATTTCTGTTCTTAATCCTTCTGTTCTGAGCCAGTGCCCCTTCTGTGACCTTCGGGAGGCTATCTACCATGTTGTTACTGAGTGCAAGAGACTTTCAGGTTTCTTCTCTCTTTTAACATTGTTTTTTAGTCTTTTTTTAGTGTTTTTTACTGAGAAGGTTTTTATCATGGGAGCTGCCTACAAGAAAGCAGACAAAGAAAAGTGGCAGCTCCTTATCTATCTTTCTGGGGAAGACAAAATGGCCATTTATTTAAGCAGGAAAAGGCGAGTGGAGAACAGGGAGGGGCAGGAGGCCAGGGCAGTGTGGCTCTGTAGCATTAGGGCCAGACTGGCTGGTGTTCCGTTTTTATAAGTACATTGGTGATTTAGACACTTTTAAACAACGTTGGTGTTTTAATAATATTGTTTGTTCTGTTGTTGAAGAGGAGTTGGTGTTTGCACAGTTTATCAGATAAAAACTGTATTTATTTTTAAAACAAAACACCCTGTGATTTTAACGCATTAGCACTATATTTGAAAAATCGAATCGCTCTCCCTCTCTCTCTCTCTCTCTGTGTGGGACAGTGCAGCCGGATCAGTGTTAACACCGGAGAATGGCAGGGCCGGTAAGAGTGCTGGTGTAAAGCAGGAACTCAGAATGAGAAGCAGACCACTGAGATGACCAGGTAAGGTAAGTAATGTTCCTCAGAACAATTTATTTTGTCAGCCGCTCACTAGCACACCTGAGCTTGCACATATAATACACATATACATACAGTTCAGTATGCTCGAGGAAACGGAATAAAGGGAATAAACGTCTTGCTAACAGAGATGAAGCAATGAATAGCCTCATCAGTCTTCATATGTGCATGCCTGTTGTATATGTACCATGTGTGGACAATGTGATTACAGTGGGGAATGTACACTACCATTGCACCAGCTGCAACAGAATGATGGTTTAGAGGAGGTGCTGTCGTTCATTTCCTAGAAACATATTGGGGTTGTGTCATGGATTTTGGAAGGACACCCAGCTGCATCGGCCTGCATGGGTTGAAAGGTAACCTTTTGACCCGGAGGCTCACCTGACAATACAGCTGGTTGTGGTCAGGTGTGATCATTGCTGTGTGTTAAGTACAATTAACCTAGCTTAGCATGAAGACTGAAAACAGTGAGACTGGCTCTGGCTAAAGTTAAAAGATCCATCTACCAACATCCAAAGGTTCTCCAATTTACACGTATCTCATTTGACAGAAATGTATAAACAGCAGCATGTGTCTACTGCTGACCAAAATACTTTTTTAATGCTATTCTTTCACTTATCAAAAAAGACAGTCATCCTTCCTCTTGTAGGACTATGTCCATGCTCTAAAGAACAATGGCTGTGTGTGTGGATTGCAAACTTCAATACAGACTGTTAAGAGAGGATATTGACCACTTGAAGTCAAACTCTGGCAAAAAGATCAGCTCGAGATCAAAGGTTGTGTCTCTGTAGCTACTGCCCAGGCAAAGCATATCTACCAATCTGCAGTCCTAGCCTTGCTGTGCCAGTGTTACAATTAGTCTCGGCCTCTGCGGCAACGCTTCTCTGGCTGTCCTCAATACATGCCGGCATTGCTCAGGTCTGCTTGGAGGGTCCAGCAGCCGAAGTGAATGAGTGAGAGCCGACACCGGGCACTACTACCACTACTGCACCACTGGACAGGAATTTTGCTGGATTGACGCAGTCGGAGGTCCCATGGTCCCTGTTCATAGGTCCACTCCAAAGCTTTCTGCCGTTGATTAAAAAAAAAGGATACCATTGTGGGTCAGTGTGGGGTTCTCTACAACCTCTGGCTCTCTAAAACTGCTTCATATTCCCGATGGATGAGGCTCCGGTCCATCCTGGCAAGTCATCTGCAGTTTTCAACTTCACTCAGTATGCAGATCTCACATTGTCTTCATCATGTGGTGCGGTCGCAACAACCTAGAGCTGAACACGCTTAAAACCGTGGAGATGACAGTGGACTTTAGGAGAAGCCCCCCAGCACTGCCCCCCCTCATCATACACAACACTACTGTGTTGGCTGTGGAATCCTTCAGGTTTCTGGGATCCACAATCTCCCGGAATCTGAAGTGGGAACCCAACATCAACACCATCATCAAGAAGGCCCAGCAGAGGCTGTACTTCCTGCGCCAGCTTAGGTTAGCCAAAACCTCCAGACTCAAAAACAGTTTCTTCCCCCTTGCCGTCTCACTACTGAACAAATAACACCACTGTAGCATATATATACATATATATATTTATATTTATATACTTTAAATCCCTGCCCTTCTTGCCCTTCTCGCACTCTCCACTTCTTCTTGCACTACTGCTGTGCAACATTCCACAGCCACTGTATATTTGTTTGTTTGTATTGTATTGTATTGTATATTGTGTTGTATATTTGTATTAAGTTGTATATTTTGTGTAAGCACACAGAGTCACCTTACCAAGTCAAATTCCTTGTTTGTGCAAACTTACTTGGCCAATTAAACCTGATTCTGATTCTGATTCTGATCATTCATTTGAACTTGTTCTGAAATCTTTATGCTTCCATGTTTATAAGAGACAGGCTTCATCCCAACAAACAGAGTAGCCAAATGCTTTTGGCTAAGATTTAGCATGCTGTCTAATCCTCTTCATAAACATGACTATTTAGACAGTGCCCACTTTAAAAAAAAAAGTTTCCCTTTGGAAAAATAATGAAACTAAAAAGAGAGTGAAGAATTGCTGAACGCAGATGGCAAAGAATACAATTAGTAATCCATCACAATAATGTTAAACAACAACAAGAGAAATCAAACATCAGAGCAAGCATATTTTTTTCTAATCTGATAAACATCAACACTCACAATCCCAGATTGACTCTGGGTGCAATAGATTCTCTAGTAAATCCCACAATTAACCACTGTATCAAACTTCTGTTTTCTAAATGTGTTTGCTGGCTGCTTCAAGGAGAAAAGATTAGATCTGGTATCTGGCACCAGAGAAAGCACACTGCACTTTTAACCATATCTTGTACATGATGCTAAGTTTAAAAATGTTGACCTGGTTGATGTTTAAACTCTCAGGAAAACAGGAACATAACTGAAGCCCGCTATTTGTTCCCTTAACCATCAAAGTAATTGTTTTACTTTATCTGAAGACATCTTTGTCATAGTAAATTACTCTCTACAGCGTTGTGTCTTTGCGACTGATTTGAACTGCTTTATTAAAGACTTGTACATTTTAACACCCAGCAATTTTAAACTGTTTTAATCAACTGGATAGACTATTATTGGAGCAGCCTGATGATAAGCAAGTGTGGTACTTGATCAGGACTTGTCATTTAACTCACATGTGAAGCAAATCTCAAGGCTTAGTAACTATGGCAGGGCTAGAGTGAACGCATGGATACAAGGACAGAAACAAACACACTGGCACAGGACAAGGGCAGACTATAAGTACACATGAGGGAAGTGGAGAAACAGGTGGACACAATCAGGAATCAGGGAAGACAATCAGACTGGTGACACAAGAGCAAGGGTAAGTGACCTGAAACGAGAGGAGAGTTACTATTTCAAAATAAAACAGGAAATGACAAGACAAAAAGACCCAACAAAAATAAAACAAACCCAACAACTTCACCGCGGTGCGACAGATATGGTTTCTCTAGATGGCATTGCCCTGGCATCCAACACCACTGTAAAGAATCTCGACGTTATCTTTGATCAGGACTTGTCCTTTAACTTCCACGTGAAGCAAATCTCAAGGACTGCATTTTTTCATCTACGTAACATTTCAAAAATCAGGCACATCTTGTCTCAAAAAGATGCAGAAAAGCTGGTTCACACGTTTGTTACTTCCAGATTAGATTACTGTAACTCCTTATTATCAGGCTGCTCTAATAAGTCTCTTAAGTCCCTCCAGTTGATCCAGAATGCTGCAGCTCGTGTACTCACAACAACTAACCAACGACGGATCCGAGAGGGCGATGAGTGGAAGACAGCTTTCAACACCCCCACTGGATATTATGAATACCTGGTCATGCCCTTCGGTCTGACTAATGCCCCAGCCGTCTTCCAGGCCCTGGTGAATGATGTGCTGACAGACATGTTAAATAAGCAGGTGTTCGTCTACCTAGACGACATTCTTATTTTCTCGAGGGCCCGAGAGGAGCACGTTCACCATGTCCAGGCAGTCTTTCAACGCCTCCTGAGGAATTCTCTGTTAAGGCAGAGAAGTGTGAATTCCACACCTCTTCTGTCTCCTCCCTGGGTTATATCTTTGGACAGTGGATTGTGCAGATGGACCCTGCCAAGGTGTCAGCGGTTACGTCATGGCCCATCCCTGAACCAGGAGATGGAGACGGCTCTACAGTGTTTGGTCTCCGAGACTCCAGCATCCTGGTCCCAGCAGCTCCTGTGGGTGGAGTATGCCCACAACACCCTGACCAGCTCTGCCACTGGAATGTCCCCATTTCAGTGTGCCTACAGGTTTCAATCTCCATTGTTTTCGGCCCTTGAGAAGGAGGTTTCCTGCCCCTTGGTCCAGGCTTTCATCCCCCGCTGCCACTGTACCTGGACCAAGGCCAGAGTTACTCCGCAGCAGCCAACCGGCGCCGTTCCAAAGCCCCCATCTACCAGGTTGGCCAGAAGGTGTGGCTATCGACCAGGGACCTACCCTTGCGAGTAGAGGCGAAGAAGTTGGCACCCAGGTTCATCGGGCCAGCGGCGGTGAGGCTCAAGCTGCCCCGGGCCATGCGGGTCCATCCGTCGTTCCACGTCTCCAGAGTAAAGCCCGACACATCCTGAATGCCCCTCTCATGAGAGAGTTTCACTGCATCCACCATGACCAGCCCTCGAAGGGCTCTGGGCCCAAGGGGGCTACCCAGCCAGACTCTGTTCCCTCTCTTCTTTTGGCAGCATCAGACATCGGGGAGGATGAGGAGGAGCCATCTTCCGATACGGACAACTCACCCGCCGATGAGGAGAGAGCAGAGATGTCTGAGGAGTATTAGGCCTCCTCCAGATCCCGTCCGCCCACCCGGCGTGGCGATTGTTTTGGGACGTCAGGAGTCGTCCCTTAGAGGGGGGATTCTGTAACAGTTCAGCTCCACACCTTCTTTCTCTTAGTAGTTGTTTTCATTCTGTCTGCCTGTTTACTAACTCATTTCATTTCAGATCCTGCTTCATACCTGATCATCTCTCATTCCCTTCACCTGGTCCTCATGCTCGTCTCACCTGCAGCCCATTCCCTCGTTAGTCCCTCACTACTTAGGTCCCCTCACTTGCACTTGTCCTCTGCCAGATTGTCTTGTGTTTTTCTGACCAAGCTCTCCAGCATTCTGTAGTGTGTTTCCCTGTTTCTGTCTGTACTGTTCCTGCCGTAAATGATTATTTGTTATCTCTGTCTCGTGAGTCGTGCTTTGGGTCCCTGGTTATCGCCCCGTGACAAGATCAGGTTTTCCCCATAAAGTCTGCCAGTTATCTATGTGGCCCACATTGTTTGCAGGGCACCACCTTGACAACCAGCGGTTGAATGACAACATGCGGCTATACATGTCATCATTGATCAAATTGGGGATAGGGCCAGAGAAAATTACAGAGTCCGACATTGTCTTGGCATAAGTACACACCGATTCTACATTCATTTTAGTAAACTCCGAGCGGCGTAGTCGGGAGTCATTTCCGCGACGTGTATCACAATCTTACTGTATTTACATTTATCTTTAGCCACCAACAAGATTCAACGTTGCCTGCTCTGGACCATAGAATGCATATGACTGGTCCCTGGCCTTCACGTTTCTGACTATGGAGCTACCGATAGCCAGAGTGTGTTTCTCAGCGGGTGTGTCACTGAGTGGGGAGAACCGATTAGAAACGTGAAGAGGTTGGTGGTGCATCGTGGTCTTAAACTTATTTTTCCTTCGAACAGTTACCCAACCTTCCGGCTGCTAGGGAACAGCTAGCAGAAGCTACGTCTGGTTGGTCCACACCGGCTGTGGGTGGGGGCAGGCTAACTAATGTAGCTAACGTCAGAGCTTCGATGGTGCAGAGCCGTGCATCTAACCCACAGAGAACTGCCTCCAACCTAGCAAATTAACTTTTGCATGTATTGCATGTACCGTTATCATTAAGGGAGGCAGGGGAATAGCTATACATGTGACACACTGAGCAAGAGAGAGGCGAGGAAGAGAAGGAAGCCATCTCTAGCTGTTAAGCTAGTATGGTAGCTAACATTAGCAGAACTAAACAATGTGAAAATGAGTCAGTTTTTTTAAGTCGCTAAAAGAAAGAGATCCGAATATTTAAAATGTATAGCAGGTAATCAGCCACTTGTACTAAAGAATACCACACAATTAGCTGGAGCTGAGAATACGCTATCATAAATAAGACATGCTGGCAACTGCCGGAAGTAAGGCAATATGCTTACCGGCAGAACTGCTATGAACAGATCAGGTCCAGTCTACATCCAGGACATGGTAAACCTCACACCCCAGCTCGTGCACTTCGCTCTGTTTCTGACAATTGGCTCGTAGCTCCGTCACTGCGAGCTAAACACTCAAAAGTCACGACTGTTTGCTGTCTGGGCTCCTCATTGTTGGAACGAGCTCCTCATTGACATCAGGACAGCAGAAAGTCTCTACACCTTCCGTCGCAAACTAAAAACACATCTTTTTCGACTATACCTTGAATAGGGAAGGTAGAGCCGTAGTAGCACTTTAGTAGCACTTAAATGTCTCTTACTGATAGCACTTTGTAGTTTAACTTTATTGAAGAAATTGTACTTTCTCGATTCTTGTTGTTCTGAGTTGTACTCATGGTTTAATGCACTTATTCTAAGTCGCTTTGGATAAAAGCGTCAGCTAAATGACATGTAATTTAATGTAATGAAGGAACACGTCAGAATGGAAACTGATGATATGACTGCAATGACTGCATGCTAACTGAAGCTTGAAGGTATTGAATAAAATTACAACAAATGCATCTTTATTTTTCAATTGGCATTTATTACTACATGATAAATATGTATTATGACATTCATTATTATTTATTTAAATCTATGATTTACAGTTTTCTTTCTATTGCTAACATGCATTAGTCAAAACTATTGTTTTGGTGGTTTCAGTGAGTTTTGGAGGTGAGATTAACTGTTTGGCCAAGTTGCATGTTGGTAATGCAGACTAGGAAGTGTTTTTGAAAGTGTCTTCAGTATTCAGCAATGCTTGTTAGTAATTGAACAAAAATGTAACAGATTCATACTGCCATCTACTGACAGAGAGGGTCAACATGTTCAATCTGTGTCTTCTCATCCAGTCTGAGCTCTGCATTTAAATGGTAACTGGACCCTGTACTTGTATTTCTCTTCTAGTCTTCCAACCACTCAAAGCGCTTTAACACTACATGACATTATTCACCCATTCACACACTGATGGGAAGAGCTAAGGTGCCACCTGTCCATCAGGACTAACTAACATTCATACACCGTAGTCACAGCTACAGGTGACATTTGAGGTTGTCTTGCCCAAGGACACATCGACATGGGCTAGCAGAGCTGGGGATCGAACCTCCGATCCTTTGATTGAAGGACTATCCTGCTAACCACTGAGCTACAGTCGCCCATTTACTCAAGCAACAGTGCATTACGTGAAAACTAAATAACAACTCTGCACATACAGCGATTGCTTAGACTTAACTATACTACAAACTGTATTGCAACAAAGAATGCACTCTTTAATGGACAACTGGATAAATGCACAATATTAAACCACATGTAATCACTATTGCTAAGATGATCCCATTGGCCCAGGTTTATTTATTTGTATATATATATATTTCCATCTAGTGTTACCCTGATATGTGCTTGCGTAGAATTACTTTAAAATAATTGTACTTCCAGGTCCCCTGTCTTGCTTTGCATCTTTCTGCAAAAAAGAAAATGGCAAAAAAATTAATTGGCAAATTGTTTTTAATTGGGATATCTCGGCTCACCCTTTCTTTTAGTTAGTTAGTTTGGTTGTCACTGTCAGGTTGTCTGTTGAGTTTTCTGTCACTCACCTTGTCTCTCGTTTTGGACACCTCCCTCCTCGTGTGTTTTCCCAGCGTTTCGATCACTTCTGTTACCGACAAGTTTTTGCTTACCAATTCTGATACCTTGCCTGTGTGACTGATCCTGATTGTACTGAACCCACCTTGAGTTAAGACCTGGTTTTTGCACCCTACTACCGAGTCTCGTCTGTATTTGAGTTGTCCTCCTGGACCCCAGTCCGTAGCAGTGACACTAGTATCAGTTAATATTCAAATGTTTTTATTTGGTTTTCAAACATTGTACATTATACGTACGCCAACATCTGCATCCCAACTACTCCACTCACTACTCCTGAGGGGAGATGGACCAACACACCAAAATACAACAAAAGATAGAAAAGAATAATAAAAAGGAAAGACTCCTGTGGTAAAATATATGAATAAAATAAAGATTGTACACCAATTCTATCAAAGTAATGTTATTAGCAACATGTTATATTTCTTGTATCGTAACAACCTGTCACAATCCTCTGGCGACAGAGGAATCTACCAGTAGCCCTTGGTTAAATACAGGGTCCAGGAGATCGTCGATCCGAGGCATCGGGTAAGCATCGAAACGTGACACCCTGCGATAGTCCACGCAGAACCGTATAGACCCATCCTTCTTGACAACAAGAACAATGGGGCTACACCAGGTACTGTGGGACTCTTCTATTACCCCCATCTCCAGCATCGCCGCTAATTCCCTCTGAACCACTTTTCTTTTGTGTTCAGGTAACCTGTAGGGTTGTGACGTTTCAATCTGATGCATGATGAGGTTTGTACGTCCTGGCAGGAGGGAGAACACGTCAGTAAACTGCTGTTGCAATTGGGCAATGTCTGTTCTCAGGGTCCTGGAGAGATGGTCTTCACAAAGGAGCGAGTCCAGATTGGTGGATTTTTGGACCTCAGGCCCCAGCTCCTCTCTCTCAGATACTGCGGACACCACAGGACTCCGCCTCCTGGACTCCATGCTTTTAGGAGGTTGAGGTGGTAAATCTGTGTAGCTCTGCCCCTGTCAGAACACACCACCTCATAGTCAACATCCCCCACTCGCCGTGTGACCACAAAGGGCCCTTGCCATCCCTGACCTTTAACCTCATATTGGATCAGGAAAAACTCCCCCAAAAAAGAGAAAAACACCTTTCACGGGGAAAAAAGGTTAGAAATCTTCAGGAGAGCAACAGAGGAGGATCCCTCTCCCCGGATGGACAGAAGCAATAGATGTCATGTGTACAGATGAACAGCGTTACAGAGTTACAACACATTCAATGAATATGACCATAAATCTGTACTTCTCCGTAGTCTGCTGGGGCAGCAGCATTGGAGCTGGAGACACCAACAGACTCACAAAACGGTGAGGAAGGCCGGCTTCGTCATTGGCTGCAAACAAGACTATCTGGAACAGGTGGTGGGGAGGAGGATACTGAAGAAATGATTGTCCATATTGGATAATCCGGACCATCCTCTCCACCACCTACTGCAGGGACAGTGGAGCACTTTCTCCAACAGACTGCTTCAGCTCCGCTGTCACTAGGACAGATACAGGAGAACATTCCTGATACAGGAGAACATTCCTGCCTACTGCTATTAGACTTTATAATAAATCACCTCTGGCCAGATCCTTCTCAAATGAACATCAATAAACCTTGCACCGCTGTCACTTTATACTTTACATACACTGTATACACTTTCATAGCCCTGCTATTTTATTTTATTGTATATTTGTAAACATGTTTTCTGCTGCTTCACGTAATTTCCCCCTGGGGATGAATAAAGTAATATCTAATCAAACACAGCCAGGTCCAATGGACCCTATGAGACGTGAAGTCACAAAGACTCCGGGGAGGAAGCAGAGTTAATAAGGTGCAATGAAGAGACGTACATTCGTCCATAAGAGAGAGAGAGAGAGAGAGAAGAGGAGATAGGTGCTCAGTGTATCCTAAAACATCCCACAGCAGCCTATAAGCCTATAGCAGCATATCAAGGGGCTCGACCAGGGCAAACCTGATTCAGCCCTAACTATAAGCACTATTAAAGAGGAAAGTCTTAAGTCTATTCTTAAATGAGATGACTGTGTCTGCCTCCCGGACTGAAAGTGGAAACTGGTTCCATAAAAGAGGAGCTTGATAACAGAAGGCTTTGGCTCCCATTCTACTTTTTAGGACTCTAGGAACCACAAGTAGCCCCGCATTTAGTGAGCGCAGCTCTCTAGTGGGGCAATATGGTACTACAAGCTCCTTAAGATATGATGGTGCATCACCAATCAAGGCTTTGTAGGTGAGGAGAAGAATTTTAAATGTGATTCTTGATTTTACAGGGAGCCAGTGCAGAGCAGCTAATACAGGAGTCATGTGATCTCTTTTCTTAGTTTTTGTGAGTACACGAGCTGCAGCATTCTGGATCAACTGGAGGGATTTAAGAGACTTATTAGAGCAGCCTGATAATAAGGAGTTGTAGTAATCTAGTCTGGAAGTAACAAACGCGTGAACCAGCTTTTCTGCATCTTTTTGAGACAAGATGTGCCTGATTTTTGAAATGTTACGTAGATGAAAAAATGCAATCCTTGAGATTTGCTTAACGTGGGAGTTAAAGGACAAGTCTCGATCAAAGTTAACGCCGAGATTCTTTACAGTGGTGTTGGATGCCAGGGCAATGCCATCTACAGAAACCACATCACCAGATAATTGATCTCTGAGGTGTTCAGGGCCAGTAAAATAACTTCAGTTTTGTCTGAGTTTAACATCAGGAAGTTGCAGGTCATCCATGTTTTTATGTCTTTAAGACATGCTTGAATTTTAGCGAGCTGGTTGGTCTCCTCTGGTTTGATCGATAGATATAATTGAGTATCGTCTGCATAGCAATGAAAGTGTATGTAGTGTTTCCTGATAATATTGCCCAAAGGAAGCATATATAAGGTAAATAAAATTGGTCCAAGCACAGAACCTTGTGGAACTCCGTGATTAACGTTGGTGGTCATTGAGGCTTCATCACAAAACGGTGAGGAAGGCCGGCTTCGTCATTGGCTGCAAACAAGACTATCTGGAACAGGTGGTGGGGAGGAGGATACTGAAGAAATGATTGTCCATATTGGATAATCCGGACCATCCTCTCCACCACCTACTGCAGGGACAGTGGAGCACTTTCTCCAACAGACTGCTTCAGCTCCGCTGTCACTAGGACAGATACAGGAGAACATTCCTGATACAGGAGAACATTCCTGCCTACTGCTATTAGACTTTATAATAAATCACCTCTGGCCAGATCCTTCTCAAATGAACATCAATAAACCTTGCACCGCTGTCACTTTATACTTTACATACACTGTATACACTTTCATAGCCCTGCTATTTTATTTTATTGTATATTTGTAAACATGTTTTCTGCTGCTTCACGTAATTTCCCCCTGGGGATGAATAAAGTAATATCTAATCAAACACAGCCAGGTCCAATGGACCCTATGAGACGTGAAGTCACAAAGACTCCGGGGAGGAAGCAGAGTTAATAAGGTGCAATGAAGAGACGTACATTCGTCCATAAGAGAGAGAGAGAGAGAGAGAAGAGGAGATAGGTGCTCAGTGTATCCTAAAACATCCCACAGCAGCCTATAAGCCTATAGCAGCATATCAAGGGGCTCGACCAGGGCAAACCTGATTCAGCCCTAACTATAAGCACTATTAAAGAGGAAAGTCTTAAGTCTATTCTTAAATGAGATGACTGTGTCTGCCTCCCGGACTGAAAGTGGAAACTGGTTCCATAAAAGAGGAGCTTGATAACAGAAGGCTTTGGCTCCCATTCTACTTTTTAGGACTCTAGGAACCACAAGTAGCCCCGCATTTAGTGAGCGCAGCTCTCTAGTGGGGCAATATGGTACTACAAGCTCCTTAAGATATGATGGTGCATCACCAATCAAGGCTTTGTAGGTGAGGAGAAGAATTTTAAATGTGATTCTTGATTTTACAGGGAGCCAGTGCAGAGCAGCTAATACAGGAGTCATGTGATCTCTTTTCTTAGTTTTTGTGAGTACACGAGCTGCAGCATTCTGGATCAACTGGAGGGATTTAAGAGACTTATTAGAGCAGCCTGATAATAAGGAGTTGTAGTAATCTAGTCTGGAAGTAACAAACGCGTGAACCAGCTTTTCTGCATCTTTTTGAGACAAGATGTGCCTGATTTTTGAAATGTTACGTAGATGAAAAAATGCAATCCTTGAGATTTGCTTCACGTGGGAGTTAAAGGACAAGTCCTGATCAAAGGATGAATAAGAATGGTTGGTGGGGATGGAAGGGCGGCAGGGAGAAAGAATGTGTGGAGGATAAAGAAGAGGAAGACCAAGATATAACATTATTGACTTTGTTGTAAACCATGGTCTCTTTTTGAGAGATTTGGGGAATATGTTTTTTTGTTTCAACTCTTTATTCTGCACAAGTAAATTACTATATGCAAGGATATAAATAATATAGGATTTCTGATTCATTCTTGTTATGTTTATTTTAGTACAGTCAATAAAGTGAAAATCTTCAATAATGAAATAGTGATTTATGTGAAAAATCATAAAGAATATGTTACTGATTTATGTAATACTCCTTGTTGTCAGTGTGTTATAAGTGTTTGAGTAAGAATTGTTGCCGTGTTTTGGGACGTGTATGAAGTGTTTTAGTGGTTTCAGGTTAACTGTAATCACAGCTTTTTGCTGGAATTATTACTTTTAGAAGGTAGATTCTACATTGCTTTTGATTCTGCTAGAATAGTTCACAGTTCATTACATTTCCACATACTTTGTACATATTTAAACAACTGATGTGTTGTTTTGAGAGTTTGATTATATATCGTGATGAAGCCAACTCCTCTGCTGTCCTGCCTCACATACTGTCCGGATTAATTCATATGCCAAATTTTAGTGACAGCTGTTGCATACTACTGCACTGTGTGGGAGGATTAGCATCCAGTAAATATTACATACCTTCATATAAATAAAGGTATCCATAGTGTAAGCATGGTGTTGATGGATTATGAATAGGATGTGTACAGATTGAAAAGCCCTCCGAGGCAAATTCGTAATTTGTGATATTGGGCTATACAAAATAAACTGAATTGAATGTGAGAGACAGGCATCCTCTATGATTTAATGAAGGGTTGTAAATATGTGTGTATTATATTTTAGAGACGCAGACTGAGCACTGTTAGTCACCGTGTGATGCTCTGCTCCTTCCTGTTCCACGACCATCTGTCCATACGGACAAAACACAGTATTAGTGTGCTTAGGCCGTAGCCTCGTATGTGTGTGTGTGCAATGTGATATTACATTGATAAACACTTTTCCAAGTGATCATTTTAGTTTGACAAGCATTTAATAGAGATGATTGAATTTCTCCTGTATAGCATTAGAATTAGATTTCCAAGTCATCTGATATGTGTGACACTTTGGTGTCTGTGAGTGTGACTAAGTGTTTGTGACTGAGTGTCTGAGTGTGTGTGCATCAGAGTGAGTCAATGGAAACTCTACAGCAGCTCCTTGGTGACTCTTGCAGCATCAGTGGAGAAATACCTTCAAACAACAAATGGTTTACCTCAAAAGAATTTTCATAAACAAAAGGAAAATAAATGTTACTAGTTTTTACTTAATCAAACCTTTTCCCTGTTGATGGATGTCTGTTGGTCCAGTGATCCATCCATGCATCTGTTCATTCTGTACACATGACATCTATTCTTCTGTCCATCCTGATAGAGGGATCCTCCTCTGTTGCTCTCCTGAAGGGTTCTTCATTTTTTTCTTTTTTTTTTTTTAGTTTTTCCTGATTCGATGTGAGGTCAAAGGTCAGGGATGTCGTATGTGTACAGATTGTAAAGCCCTCTGAGGCAAATTGGTCATTTGTGATTTTGAGCTATACAAAATGAATTGAATAACTCAGTCAGAGGAAATAAATGACACATGAAGCACGCTACAGTTTTCATGCACTTCTTTAATATATCAGTTTTTCATATTCACAACAAATACATTAAGCTCTTTCTCCTTATGATACAGCCTTAAATATTTTTACACTCAACTGTTTTTTTTTCACAGAAGTCTGCCTATCAAAATGTCTTTTATTCTTCAATCTCTAAATGTTGAACATTTTATAATTTGTTACATTTGTAGTCTCCATGCCTCCGAGCAAACTGACAGTGTCTCCTTTGTACAACTATTTACAGGTGAAAAATAAATCTAAATCAAAACAGGTCTCCATGAAGTTTTTCATTACAGTTGATGGGTTTGAGGAGGATGTTTCAGAAGAGAAAAGGAAACTAGAGAACAGAAAGGTTTTGGGTAAAGAGGAGACAGAAGGGTGTGTGGCAGCCTCAGTGTTTACTACTAAAGATTCTATGAAGGTTCAGCAGATATAGGTCAAAGGAAAATAAATACAACGCTGGGAAAGCCAGCACCTCCTCAGGTCCCGTCAGGTGAGCACGAGTGTGAAGTCTGAATGAGCAGCAGCAGCAGCAGCAGCAGCAGCAGCAGCGGGGGGTACTGATGTCTGTGGAAGAGGACCAAGGCTGCGTGCTACTTCTAGAAATACTACTTCCCAAGATCAAAAGCTCTAGAACAAGCAAATAAGTCAACCTTGAGTTGAGCTTATATGTTATATATCCTTAACCACTCTTTGAGAAGAATGAACACGTCATCGTCAACATTTAAGCCAATATAGAAATGTACAGGAAGTTCTTGGAATGCTCGCTCACTCTGAGACTAAAGCTGCTCTGAGATCAGTCCGGCTTAAAAAAAAAGAAAGCTGAATAGGTTCGATTCTAGCCTTGAATCAGAATTATGTTGAAAAAAACAACTAATTGAATCGGAATTGAAAAAAAAAAGCCTGTAGATTTCAATGATGAAACTAAGAATCCTTTTCTTGCCCACACAACCTCAGCCCTTTCTGCCAGTACCAGTATTATTGGGCTATTTTAGTTTTACTGATGACAGAACATCCACATCATCTTCCAAAATGTCATGACAAAGAAATGAGATATTCCTATCTCTAGTGACACAAAGTCTCCTTCACAACCCAAACAAGCTCGTCTTCTGGTGGCTATACCAGTGGAGGTCAAGTATGGGTTGGAAGCCCTTAGAATCTATGGGTGGAACCAGGCACTGTCTGCTGATGGCTGGTATGTGGTCCACGGTGTTTGTGTCAACGTGCACTCACACCAGCGCATGCTCAACAAGTGTCTCCACAGCAATGGACACACAAGAAGGCATGTGCTGGTTTGCACCGCCATGTTTCTACAGCAGCCCAGAGGGGACAAACCCAACCCCGGCTCTAGTGAGAGCGTTGCACGTTTTCACCTGAAGGCCACCGTAGTTCTCCGATGAGTGGAAGACCAAAAGGTACTGCCAGTCGCCCGGCACTCAGCGGCTCACGCTACCGCAGTCTCAGAGAGGTGGGGGTGAGTGGAGGGGTATCCAGTTACTATTTTGAGCTCTCAGAGCAAAAGGTGACAGTCCTTCTGTGTTCCCTGACCTCAGCCACAAACCTGGCGAGTACTGAGACAGGAAAGTTGACCAGAACCAGGAACATTAGAACGACGTTGTAATAAACCTGGAATAGTCCACCCGCTCCACGTTGCTGCTGTACGACACTCGGTGTGCTGCAAGGCGAGGTGAATGCACCTGTATCTGCAGAGTGGTATCACTCGAACCCACAGACCACCCAATAGCAGTTGGACATTGAGAACCTTGCTTTTACCAGTAGAGATCAGGCGTTACACACATTTGGGTGAAGTTACTCTTCGAATATGAATCTGTTAAGGATATGCTTTTGTCTACGGTCTTAATCTGGGTTATATGACGTCAATAGAAATATCATCTTTGTGTATTCAGTCCAGAGATACTATAGATTATGTTTTGTAGTGTCTTTTTCTGGGCTAACAAACAATCACTCTTAACGTCTTGAGATGTGACGGGTTTCAGTCATTGAATGGCTCATCGAATTTAGTTATTACAATCTGAAAAATACAAACTCCAAGATATGGAAGAAAAAAGCAGCTGGAATGTATGGGGCGAAATGTCCAAATTACTGGAGGTGGTGATCAAAGGCCATAATGAAAACACTCCGGGGTCAGGGCTAGCTCCGCCCCTGCTTCTACTCTTTGTGCTAAGCTACGCTAAACTCCCCACAGCCCCATCTCTGTCCTGTACGCACAAAGATGAGAGGCAACAAAATGTTTGGTAACATGGTTGCTGGTGGGGGGTCAATGATAGAAAGACATACATCCTTGATGATGAGAAGAACCAATCTGTCAGTGTTTGGCTAGATGTTCAGCTCCACAATATCCATTTCTCAGACCAGCTGTCTCATCACTGCAGGTAAGTTGACATACTCGGCTTTATCGAAGAAGTTCTCAAACAACAACTGAGCCTTCCAGGCAAAAATATTCACAGTTCAGCCCCTGCAGATGGCTCATGCATTGGACATTTAATTTTGGGTCATCAGCTCTGTATGTCACAATTTATTCTTCAAGAAAAAAAAGAAAAAAAAGGCAAGTCGCTCATTTGCTTCTCTCCATCTCTACAAAGTGCAGGTACACAAGTCACAAAGACTTAAACAAGCGTCAAAAGAAAGACTGATAGCTTCAAAATAAACCAGTACTGAAAATAATTCCCACATTAAATAAAACAAAAATAAAAATCACATAAATAAGTAAATATCTGCAGGCCTGCCTGTACAGAAAAAGGCAAACACTGACTATAACAAAAGAAAAACAACCTGTAATAACACCGGCAACCCTCAACACACACTGGAATGAAAAAAAAGTAAAAGGTGCATGTTTGTAGAGAATGTAAATAACGTTTCAAACTTTTTATGACAGATCTCTCCAGATAATCACTGGTCCTTTAAGCAGGAAACACTGTGGCCCATCAGTCAGCAGCTGCAAGCGAGGTCCCCATTGTTAAGGTGAGTGCAATATTAAAGCCACGTGAGGGGGGAGGAAAAGAAAAACGACATGCAATTGGTATTACAAAGAAAAAAGAAAAGAGATGGGAGGTTGGGTGTGAAGCAAAAGAAAAGCTTTGTCGAAAAGCTGCTGTGTCACAACTTACTGTACACACTCCGTAGCTCAGTGTAAAGGCCGGCCATCAGCTTGGCTTTGACCCGGCGCTTTAAACTACATAAGAACCCAACTCATCTGCATTTCGCGCTGTAAACAGATCCTGTGGTCACAGAACACGTCACGCTTCTGCTGCTTTCACATCAACATGAGAACCTTTGAAAAGGCAGAGCGTGCGTCTCTTTCCAACATGGCTAAAGCTGGCTAATTAACAAGCATCTCATTGGTTGGCTTAGACCAGGTGTTTTTATGAGGAATGCCTCTGGGGGATCTCATAACACCAAACTAACGAGCAATTTTCCTTCCCAAAGAACTGCTCCTATTTTCGGTGGAAAAGCGTAGGCCCCAACACTTTTCTACCAGATTCCTGTTTTCATTTGAAGGTTTTGAAGTTTGAAAAGATAGAACAAAATATGTCGGTAGGTAAACAGCTGTTTCCTCATGGGTGTTGAATGTGTTGGAAGTATTTTGCAGAATGTCAGTGTTGAGCCCGCTGTGGGGGCTCAACATATGACCTGTGCTGTGTGAACGGAAAGAAAGCTTTCTTCTCAAATAGCCGCCATAAACAGAACAAAAAAAAGTAAAAAATCTGAAACATGAGAAACAAATAAGTCAGCTTCCTTCGGGGTTAACCATGCTGAGTAACTTCAGGCTCATCTCTGGGATTGGCTAACGCTTGGCTCTCACCTGGCCTTCCATCTCAAGCGGCGGACGGCAGGCCTCGTCTCCTTCCACAGGCCCCGTTTCTGCAGTTCAGCGCCTGGCTGATGAACAGCCTCACCTGCACAGGAAATGATGGGACGAGGGGCGCCCGACGCCTTGACTTCATCTGACGTTTGGCCTCCATCTCGCCTTCCTTTGGTCTTTATCTTTTCCCTCCAGCAGGCAAGTCCATCTGTGGAGTTTGACGTCTCCTCCTCAAAAACCTTTTGGTATGAATAGTTGTGTCTCTTGTTTTTCTTTCCCTTACTTTTTGTGCAATTCAAGTTCCTTGATTGTGTTTTGGGTATTTCCTAATTGAGTGGTGTGTGGTCGCTGTTTACCTGCTGGACAGCTTTTTGTTGGAAGGACTCCAGTGAGGCTGCCTTCTTCGGTTGACAGAGGAAGAATAAAGCACATCCTTTGAGACTATTTTTTTCAGTAATTAATGAATCCACCGCATGGACTTTTGAGAAGTGACGAAGAGAGATGGACTCCTGGGATCTGCAGCAGCTTACTTAAATGCCGAAAACTCCCCTAAAAAGCAATAAAGACAGAAGATTAGTGTGCAGCCACAGGAATGTCCATTCAGATTTCTCCGTGGGTACTTCATGATGTACGTCTGCATTAAAAACAGCAAAGCAGTTTTAACGAGGATGGTTCGCCAGGAAAACATGGCTCGTACTGCTACTACTACTGCTGCTGCTGCTGCTCGTACTGCTACTACTACTACTACTGCTGCTGCTGCTCGTACTGCTACTACTGCTGCTACAACTACTACTCGTACTACTACTACTGCTAATACTGCTGCTGCTGCTACTGCTGCTCGTACTACTACTGCTGCTGCTGCTGGTCGTACTGGTACTACTACTACTGCTGCTACAACTACTACTACTACTACTACTGCTGCTACAACTACTACTCGTACTACTACTACTGCTGCTACTACTGCTGCTGCTGCTGCTGCTACTACTACTCGTACTACTACTACTGCTGCTACTACTACTGCTGCTGCTACTACTCGTACTACTACTACTGCTGCTAATACTGCTGCTACTACTACTGCTGCTGCTACTACTCGTACTACTACTGCTGCTGCTACTACTACTGCTGCTACTACTACTCGTACTACTACTACTGCTGCTAATACTGCTGCTACAACTACTACTGCTACAACTACTGCTGCTGCTGCTACTACTACTACTGCTGCTACAACTACTACTCGTACTACTACTACAACAACTACTACTCATACTACTGCTGCTGCTACAACTACTACTCGTACTACTACTACTACTACAACTACTACTGCTGCTACAACTACTACTGCCGCTGCTACTACTGCTGCTACAATTACTACTCGTACTACTACAACAACTACTACTCGTACTACTACTGCTGCTGCTACAACTACTACTGCCGCTGCTACAACTACTACTGCCGCTGCTACTACTGCTGCTACAATTACTGCTCGTACTACTACTACTGCTCGTACTACTACAAGTACTACTACTACTGCTGCTACAACTACTACTACTACTGCTACTGCTCATACTACTACTACTGCTGCTAATACTGCTGCTACAACTACAACTACTACTCATACTACTACTGCTGCTGCTGCTACTACTACTGCTGCTACTACTACTCGTACTACTACTGCTACAACTACTGCTGCTGCTACTGCTACTACAACTACTACTCGTACTACTACTACTACTACTACAACAACTACTACTCGTACTACTGCTGCTGCTAAAACTACTACTGCCGCTGCTACTACTGCTGCTACAATTACTGCTCGTACTACTACTACTGCTCGTACTACTACTACTACTACAACTACTACTCGTACTACTACTACTGCTGCTACAACTACTACTACTACTGCTCATACTACTACTGCTCATACTACTACTACTGCTGCTACAACTACTACTGCTGCTCATACTACTACTGCTCGTACTACTACTACTACTACTACTACTACTACTACTACTACTACTACTACTACTACTACTACTACTACTACTACTACTACTACTACTACTACTCGTACTACTGCTCGTACTACTACTACTCGTACTACTACTACTGCTGCTACAACTACTACTCATACTACTACTGCTGCTGCTACTACTGCTTGTACTACTACTACAACTACTACTACTGCTCGTACTACTACTACTACTACAACTACTACTCATACTACTACTGCTGCTCGTACTACTACTACTCGTACTACTACTACTACTGCTGCTACAACTACAACTACTACTGCTACTGCTGCTACAACTACTACTACAACTGCTCGTACTACTACTACTGCTGCTACAACTACTACTCGTACTACTACTACTACTGCTGCTTGTACTACTACTGCTGCTACTCGTACTACTACAACTACTACTACTACTACTGCTCATACTACTACTACTGCTACTGCTACAACTGCTGCTCATACTGCTACTACTACTGCTGCTGCTACAACTACTGCTAAAACTACTACTCATACTACTAATACTGCTACTACTACTGCTGCTACAACTACTACTACAACTCGTACTACTACTACTGCTGCTCGTACTACTACTACTACTACAACTACTACTACTACTGCTGCTACAACTACAACTACTACTCGTACTATTACTGCTACTGCTGCTACAACTACTACTACAACTACTACTGCTCGTACTACTACTACTACTGCTGCTACAACTACTACTCGTACTACTACTACTACTGCTGCTTGTACTACTACTGCTGCTACTACAACTACTACTGCTACTACTACTACTACTACTGCTGTTACAACTACTACTGCTGCTCGTACTACTACAACTACTACTACTACTACTACTACTACTGCTCATACTACTACTACTGCTACAACTGCTGCTCATACTGCTACTACTACTACTGCTGCTGCTACAACTACTGCTAAAACTACTACTGCTGCTCATACTACTACTACTGCTACTACTACTGCTGCTACAACTACTACTACAACTCGTACTACTACTACTGCTGCTCGTACTACTACTACTGCTGCTGCTACAACTACTGCTAAAACTACTACTGCTGCTCGTACTACTACTACTGCTGCTACAACTACAACTGCTGTTGCTGCTAGAACTACTACTACTACTACTACTACTGCTCGTACTACTACATTACATTACATTTCATGTCATTTAGCTGACGCTTTTATCCAAAGCGACTTACAATAAGTGCATTAAACCGTGAGTCCAAACAGACACTTTCAAAAACACTTCCTAGTCTGCATTACCAACATGCAACTTGGCCAAACAGTTAATCTCACCTCCAAAACTCACTGAAACCACCAAAACAATAGTTTTGACTAATGCATGTTAGCAATAGAAAGAAAACTGTAAATCATAGATTTAAATAAATAATAATGAATGTCATAATACATATTTATCATGTAGTAATAAATGCCAATTGAAAAATAAAGATGCATTTGTTGTAATTTTATTCAATACCTTCAAGCTTCAGTTAGCATGCAGTCATTGCAGTCATATCATCAGTTTCCATTCTGACGTGTTCCTTCATTACATTAAATTACATGTCATTTAGCTGACGCTTTTATCCAAAGCGACTTAGAATAAGTGCATTAAACCATGAGTACAACTCAGAACAACAAGAATCAAGCAAGTACAATTTCTTCAATAAAGTTAAACTACAAAGTACTATCCGTAAGTGCCATTTAAGTGCTACTAAAGTGCTATCGGTAAGGGACATTTAAGTGCTACTACGGCATTTACTACTACTACTACTACTACTACTACTACTACTGCTGCTAATACTACTGCTGCTAATACTACAACTACTGCTGCCAATACTACAACTGCTGCTAATACTACTACTACTACTACTACTACTACTACTACTGCTGCTGCTAATACTGCTGCCAATACTACAACTGCTGCTAATACTACTGCTGCTACAACTACTACTAATACTACAACTACTACCAATATTACAACTACTACTGCTGCTGCTAATACTACAACTACTACTGGTGCTAATACTAATGCTGCTACAAAGAGAGTATGTATTGCCCCATCTATAAAGGGCTTCCTTTATATGTTCATTGAATATATTAACATAATCTATTTCAGATCAAGTCTGCTAATCAAGTGTACAGTCTGTGTAACCATGATATCAGTCTAATCCATATTTGTATCAATGTTTCTTTGGAGGAGTTTGTGTGAACATAATTGTGAATTGAGGCCACTGCCGACTTCCTTCAGTTCAGTAGTTTGCAGCACTAGTAAATCTCCTGAATCACAACATCCTGTTGAGACTAATGCTTGTGTATGAGCTCACCATAGCAGCCGGCTTGGATGGGGGTTTTGGGTGAGGCGCAGGCGTACAAGCTGAAGTCCTCAGTCTGAAAGCCGGCTCGGTTTAGCGAAGGCTCCGAGGCGCTGCGGTGGATTTTGGGTAATGAGCGTGCCAGCAGCTCGATGGACGCCAAGATCTGACAAAATACAAAGCAGAGCCGCATGGTCATCAGTCAGAATACTAACAAACTAACTCATTAGACAAACGCATCCACAATGCTGTGTGCTGTGGAACTAGTGAGTCATTGCTCAGAGGGCTTTACAATCTGTACACATATGACATCTGTCCTGGGACCTCACATCAGATCAGGAAAAACTCTCCCCCAAAAGACTTTTCAGGAAGTACTTCAATAAGTTACGACCAATCAGTGTCACATCTGTCAACCTTCCCGTTTATCTCTCGGCCGCCTTCCATATTTCACCCACTCTGCCATGCAGTTTAAATATTTCACCATAAATCGTATTTGAAAAAAAGATTGGTAGAAGAAATAACCGACGGGCCTATTTGATGGGTTTGCTACATTTGCCTCAGGTAAAACAGGTGGCAGTATGTCGGACATCTAGTGACCAGAAGAAAGGAAGAAGTACAGTATAAGAAGATAAAGTATTCACCTCATTCTTTGCCTGAAGTAGGACGCTAGTAGGACGCATCAATAATTGTGTAAAATACAAATGTTACTCACGCTAAATCAAAAAATAAATACAATTCAATCCATGGTTTTACAATAACATCACATCCACGGCCCTCCTTCTGGAGCTAGACCTGGAGGGGAGTTTGCTGGCGAGTATCTGGTGGCCGGGCCTTGGCACACAGGGCTTTGCCGTGGAGATAGGGTGAGGAGCTCAGACATCTGAAGGGAGCTTGGAGTAGAGATGCTGCTCCGTCAAATTGGAAGGGCCAGGCTGAGGGTTAGGGCCTCTGATCAGGATGCTACCTTAGAGATTACGTATCTCGTCTGGAAGAAGTGGAATGCATTGCTGGGCAGAGGGACGTCTGGAATACCCCCCTAAGGCTGCTGCCCCCACGACCCGGCTCCGGAAAAGCAGAAGTAAATGGATGGATGGATATGACTTTCATCCTTTTACATTATTGACTTATTATGTTGGTGATGACAGGCAGAGCATCTCAACGCTGATAGGCTCACGTTACTCTCATCCATTCACGTCTTTGCATTGACTGTGTAAGTAATCTACTTTGTGTTTAATTTACTTTGCAGCATTAAAAACATAAAAACCTGGATGACCTGCAACTTCCTGATGTTAAAACTCAGAACACCTCAGAAATAAATGATATAGTTTCTCTTGATGGCACTGCCCTGGCATCCAACATCACCGTAAAGATTCTCGGAGTCATCTTTGACCGGGATATCTTCTCTAACTCCCACATGAAACAAATTTCGAGAACTGCCTTTTATCACATGTAACATTGCAAAGATCTGTTCTTGTAGGCTGTTGCGACGTATGAATGGTTAGGTAGTCGTGATGAGCATGTGGCCCCTTGCATGTCATCCATGTATGAATGTCATGTAGTGTTAAAACGCTGCGAGTGGTCGGAAGACTAGAAAAGCGCTGTACAAGTACAGGTCCATTTACCACTAACTGCTCTCGGTCAAATAAATACATTTCAGTCTTACTTTTGCTCCCTGCACAATGCGACTGGTCAGTCATCAATCAATCACCTACAATCCTCCTACACAGGCCTGTATTGCATTTGAATTCTTCTTCACCTTAGCTCAGCATTCATTACAGTGGCCCACTATGTCTTAATCAGCCGTCTGAAGAACTATGTGAGCATCAGTGGTGTGGCGCTGGATTGATGGATGTGCTCCTCTCTTCTGTGGGTTCACTCAGGGCTCTATTTTGGGTTGCGTCCCATTTACCATATACAGTATATGCTACCCCTTGGACAAAACATACCAGGCACAATAGTGACTTTCATTGCTATGCAGTTGTACATCCGATTAAGCCTGGCATCATGTCCTGCCTTGAAGAGATAAAACATTGGATGTCCAAAAACTACCTCAAGTTAAATGACTCCAAATTGGATGTAAATATAATGACCCCCTGAACAGACTTTGAACACTTAGCTGATCAATTTGTGTAGTCTTGCTTTAATTAATTAAGACAGATATTTCACCTGCAGACCTAAAGAGTGCTTCATGTCTGGCTTCTTCCTGTATCTGCACTCTGCTGACTTCCTATGAGCATGATTGCTGCTTGAGATCATCCATCAAGACCCTAATAACAGTTTCAAAGGTTACCGGGCACTTACTATGGCTTATTTGCTGATGTTTTTATTATTTAGCAATTTGTAACTTTGTTCTGAAAGTTATTATTAATATTATAAAATAGCATAAAACTTGACTCTCCTGTCTGACATTGAACAAGAGTAGGGATAGATAAAGTTAGGACTATTGATACTCCTCATGGGTTTGGTTCTTAATTGATCCTCATGCTGTGCGTGTGTAAACATAGTGCTGCTGGATGAAATATCACTTTTCTAAATGTGTATCGACAGGCCTAAAGTATTGGCTTTTTACTTGGCCTTTCAGTACTGAGCGTAGTTTTTGTACCTCGGCTTTGCTCTGTGTGCGTGTGTGCGTCTCCTACCCATTGCCGTAATTAAACTTCCTTGTTCATCATTATGTGGAGAACTTCTCTCTCTCCCTCTGGACGAATTCATGTATCTTTATTGCACATTACTAATAATACTTCCTCCCCGGAGTCTTTGTGCCTTTTTGCCTCACAGGTTTCCATTGTTGTTGGCTGTGTCTGGAGTGGGTCCTGGCTCCTTGCCCCTGCCTCATGCCTCATGGGCCCGGCCTCCTGCCCTCTTAGCCATGCCTCCTGCCTGAAGGGCCCGGCCTCCTTCTCCCCTGCTCTGGCCTCATGGGCTCGGACACCTGCACGTTTGGCTAGGGCCCGGCCTCCTGCCTCCGTGGCCCTGCCTCCTGCCATGACCCTGCTGATGCCCCTTCTCTCCATCTGGATTGTGGTTATCTGGATCGTGTTCCATGCCTACTACTCATTATTCATAATTTCTGTCATATTCATGTAATGTGTTTATGTAACTCTGTAACTCTGTTCATTCTGTACACATGACATCTATTGCTTCTGTCCATCCGGGGAGAGGGATCCTCCTCTGTTGCTCTCCTGAAGGTTTCTTCACTTTTTTCCCCGTCAAAGGTTATTTTTGGGGAGTTTTTCCTGATCCGATGTGAGGTCAAAGGTCAAGGATGTCGTATGTGTACAGATTGTAAAGCCCTCTGAGGATAATTTGTAATGTGTGATTTTGGGCTATACAAAATAAACTGAACATCATCACATGGATATCTAAGAATTATGGCTTATTATTTTCCGTAGGTATAGCATGGAATGCTGGATGAGACCTGCCTGCAGTGTTATGGGTATGATCAGTGTTAAGCTACCATCAAATAAACTTAACGCGTTCTGTTGACGTTTCACAGCAGAAAAGGAGAGATTATGTTATTTGAGCGGCTGGGAGGCTTCTAATATGAAACATCTGTGGAGGAAGTGTTGCAATTCATGAACTGAAGCTTCACAATTGAAAGAATGGCAAAGCAGGAGGGAATGGAATTAATTTTTTTATGAAAAACATGAGAACGTGTGATATGACTATTGTTGTGTAAAGGGACATTACACTGAATATAGAAAAAATAACATGCTTTGCTCATGTATGAAAACGTATTACAGGGGATAGTTAAGAATGAAGCACTATCTCACGCAATAAAATAAATATCCGATTCTAAAACCATAATATTTGAGCAGTGATGAGCTTAATCTAGCATATGCTAATTGTCTACAGAAGCATTAGCATGTATTTGTCTCACCTGAGGGAAGAGAGGGCGTTCCTCTCTCTTCTTCTTCAGGCAGTCGGCCATCAGTCTCTTCATGGCCTTTGGACAGTTGCTGCGCACTTTGCTGAGGTCAGGAGACAGGTAACCTCGACCAACCATGAATATGATCTATTGAATAAAGATAGGAGTCATAACATCTGTTTGCTGGGATAAACATTTTGTAGAGCTGAAGCTTCCAATAAAGCCCAAATGTATGTGATTTTATTATTAGAAAAAGACGCATTCAAAAGGAATACAAACCAATTGCATTCATTTTAATTAAATTGACTGCATTTAAATGATGCATCAATGAACTCCAAATAAAGATCATACAATTAATAATGATGTACAAAATGTAAGTGACTTATGAAGCAAGCTGACGATCTTGTTTCAGCTCCTCAGGTGTGTGGGCTGAATGTTTGGCCTGTGGTGTTGCTGCTTTCTGGAGAACCGCTCATACAAACACATTCACACTTTGACACCTGCTACGACTGAGTTGCTTCACACCCACAACTAGTGGCTACTCGCTGTCAGGAACACCCGTGAAATACACTCTGGCTAAAGATGTATTATGATGTACGTCAGAGGCAAACAATGTCATTCATTTACTTAATAGAAACATGTTAACGGTTACGCTGCAGGTTCAGATTTGACTCGCAACATATCTAACAATTAAAGAATGATGCATTATAATTCATTTAATTATCCAGCATCATATTAGTCATTACATTAAAGTACATTGTGCTGATAATTCCTCTCTGCCACTCTTCACTCGGAGTGAACATTTTAGTGCAGGACTTTTACTATGATAGGTAGTAATAGTTTTACCATCAATTGTTACTAGTTTTTCTTATGTTGGAGTACTTCTTCAACCACATTCACAGTTAGAGAAAGGAAAGGAAAAGTTAAGATGACATTGGACTGGGGCCCCTAAGTCACTAAATTCACCAATGAAATGGACAAAAAAAAAAAAGTATATTGCGGGATAATTTTGAAGCATGAAATGGTATGAGGCACAGTGCATTAGTTTTTCTAAATTAACATTTTGAATGCTCTTTTAAAATTTAAAATGTGTACTTGTTGTCATCTATGGTGGTTAATTAAATATTTTTAATTTAAATATTTACTCATGCCATTTTTTGATTTAATGACATGATAAGCTGCTTAGAGCTAGTGTTCAGAAGTAAACAGTTTATTGCTCCACTAATATCCATTTTAAATTGCTGTGAAATATCTACTTTAAAGTTTATTGGCAACATCGATGTGACCACATCATGACAGCATTATCATTTACCTTTGCCAAGTAGTCATGTTTACTGAGTAGAGCTTGAACGCACCATTTAAGACAACGCCACCTTCGTTAGCGATTTAGTTCCGAGCTGGTCCCTCGGATTAGTCCGAGCGGCATGATGGGAATTAACTACTATATAATACAAGTTGTTCCTATTGTTTCTGAGGTTGTTCCTTTGGTTTATTTTGGACTTTCAGTTGTGACACATTTTGAACTTGATGTCTTTTTCACTCTGACACATGTGGTGTGTGTGTGGCTGTGACTGGCTGTGAATGCTCGTCCGATCAGCTGAAACCCGGCCAATCAATCTTTAGGCTCTAGCGATCAGCACAGTTTAGTCAAAAGTCACACCAGTAACTACCATAACGTTCTAAACCCTCAGTACTGTCCACCCTAGGGGGGATTCTCAGCTGGTCCACCTTACAGGGAGTGCTGAAGATGGGGCTAACCCCTTCACAATCAGCAGGTGGCACAAGACAAGAGGACTTGGCTTTGGTCGTGAGAAGTTGAGGCATTTATTCACCAGCAGCCTCAACTGAACACACCGTGTATGTTGTTTAACAATCGAAACATTACCCTGCCTTTGTTCAATGGCAGCTGGGAAATGTGTTTTGTTGTTTTTAAAACATCGGTGTGGTTCACCGAGTCCTCTTACCTGGTCTCTGTTGTTGATGTTGGAGTAGGGCAGTGCTCCTGACATGAGCTCGTACAGCACGACGCCGAATGCGTAGACGTCTGACTGGAAGCTGTAGGGGTTCTTGTCCTGCAGCCGGATCACCTCTGGGGCCTGAGAGAGCACAGGTTACAGCGACGAGCTCACAGCTATTCAGGAATAGTGTAATTATAAAGGACCGACAGAAGAAAAGACAACTTGGTTAAGAAGTTGAACACTGACCATCCACAGTATAGAACCAGACAGCTGTTCAAACTGGTGGGAGCCACTCCAGCGGGACTTGACTGTAGCTAGACCAAAGTCACCAATCTTCACCGTCAGATCCTCGTGGAGGAAAATATCTGGAGATGAGGTCAAGGAAACAATCCCCTTTTCTAATTTTGAGCTATTGAAGTCGGACTTCTGGGTTCTAAGGATGGAGGTCCTATTTTCATCCCTGATTGAGACAAATGTTTTAAAAGGATACTGTTGCTCTTCAGATCTCTGTGGATGATTGATTTGGCATGCAGGTAACTGCAGGAGGAAAAGAGAAAGGTTATGAGGCCAATTACACACACAGCGAATGCTTTTCCATCTGTGGGGGGACTTACTCCATGCCCTGAGCGGTCTGCCGGGCGATGTCAATCAGCTTGATCATCTCAAACTTTGTCTCGATGATGTGCAGGTGGTGGTACAGACTGGAGCCTTCACACCACTGGGTCACGATGGCCAGCTGAGGTTTGGTGGTGTAGCCCATGAACAGCAGGATGTTCACGTGACGCGTTTTCCTGGTGGAAAAACACACAGGTCGATAAGACAGAAGTGCAGCACTTTCTGTCTCGAGTAATAAGACGGTCTTCTGTAGGGGAGAATAAAGGTGCAGGAATCTACCCCTGCCTGAAGGGGAGGGCGCAGACGTTACCTGAGGACTCCCACTTCATTCTTGAAGGCCTGAAGCTGTTGAGGTGTGGGAGCAGTGACATTCAACATCTTCACTGCCACATCACCTGGGAGGAGATGGAGGACATGTAAATTCAAAGAATATTTATTCATACACATATATATACATACATACACACATATATATATACGTATATATATATATATATATATGTATACATATATATATATATATATATATATATATGTGTGTGTATACGTATATATATATATATGTATACATATATATACATATATATATATGTGTGTGTATACGTATATATATATATGTATACATATATATATATATATATATATATATATATATATATATACACACACACACACATATATATATATATATATATATGTGTATACGTATATATATATATATATATATATATATATATATATATATATATATAGTCAAATGAAGCTACAGTGTGTGTGTGTTCATGGTAATAAAAGAACATGTGCAAGTGTGGCTCATTGATGCGTTTGTAACTGGCTTACTTCCATGAATGATGATACCCAGAGGATGTACACTGTGCCCAACTTGATGCTACTGGTCTGAAAACAGAGGACGGCATTGGGCTTACCGTGCCACTTCCCCTTGAAGACGGTTCCAAATGATCCAGAGCCTATTCTCTGACCCAGAGTGATCTGACCCTCTGGGATTTCCCAGTCGTCGCTGGAGTCCCGTCTTCCCAGGGTTTTCTGTTCAACAGGACACTCGGTCAACACAAGCACGCAGACCAGAACAAGGGCACCATCTGTGACAATGTCTCACCATCTTATTGCGGTCCTCGGACGAGGACGAGGACTTGCGCTCCCTCTGTTGGCATGGTGACTTCTGTGGAACCTTGACATTGGTCAGAGAGCCAGGTAAAGAGGCGGGAGGCGTGGCCGAGAGCCCTGTGGTGGAACCTGGAGGGGGGTCAGAAAGGAAAAAAAAATACAAGGAGAGGTGAGGTGCATTGGTAAAAGAATTTAAAAAAACAGACCAAGCAGAAACAAAGAAAGGGCGGGGAGAGGGATGGAGGCTCCTGGATCAGTTGTGTGTTTGGTCACATGCAGAGGTGAGGGGAGCGTGGTTGGATGCCAGTTAATGGTTTAATAATCTAATTAAAAATCAGTTATTAACTACTTGTGTCAGGATCACAAAGGATTCCATGATGTTGACCAACAAGGAGCCGGATGTGAAACTGTTAACTCTTTCCAGTGTTTTATCCACAACAGTCTGCATGGAACATTTGTGAAATGACTTTTTAGATTAGTGTTCATTTTTTTACAGACTGAATATGATCGTCTTTTTCTCCATGACTAAGACGGCAAATGACTCCATGCACTGTAGCTGTTATAAACAGAACACCATTTTTGATTGTCGCGATTCTTTTTGATCGCGAGTATCAAGCAAAAGTGCTACTAATATGCCATCTTAATAAATACGTACACAAATGTATCTGACTGACTCGTTACGTAGATCAACTTTAGGTTTTTGGTGAACTTACCCTTCAAATACCTGAAGTCATGTTGATTATGTTCTTTTAAATCAACTAATGCAGTTCCGTGTGTGCTTTCACAGCATCATTTTAATGCCTTTTGATGTGACTAACTTTTTTTTCACACGACCGGATCCCATCACACTCCCATCACACACACACACACACACACACACACACACACACACACACACACACACACACACACACACACACACACACACACACACACACACACACACACACACACACACACACACACACACACACACACACACACACACACACACACACACACACACACACACACACACACACACACACACACACACACACACACACACACACACACACACACACACACACACACACACACACACACACACACACGTTGCTATGTGTTGGTGCTTTGGCAATATTGTTGTTGCAACATCCATGCCAATAAAGCCTATTGAATTGAAAATTGAGAGAGAGAGGGAGAGAGAGGAGACAGACAGATAGGAGACCGAGAGAGAGGAGACAGAGCGACAGAGGGGAAGAGACACAGAAAGAGAGAGAGAGAGAGAGAGATAGGAGACCGAGAGAGAGAGAGACAGAGGAGACAGAGAGAAAGACAGAGAGAGAGACACAGGAGACAGAGGAGACAGAGAGAGAGAGAGAGAGACACACACAGAGAGAGAAAGAGAGACAGATTGAGAGGAACACACAGTGGATGTGACACAGGGCTGAGGGTGGTGTGTGGGCAGTGGGGGTGTGGGGTGGAGAGGGTGAAGGACACAGGAACACACAGAGGCCTAACTACCTCGGAAAACAGGCTCAGGCTCAAAATCAAACACTATGTCATTGGGGTAGGAGTATAGGAGGGGGCTTGAGGTCCGTGTTCGGTGCTTCCTCAAGCAGCGGGCGGGGTGGGTCGGGGGGGCTGCAGGGCAAAGAGAAACAGACAGACCATCACTGCTACTCACCCTGCCCGTCTCACCTGAAACTAACTACTGTCCATGGCTACAACTGAGTCCTCCTACCACACTACATGTCTTACGTCAGGTAGGCTTCACACTGCTAAATGCAAGATCTACGCAATACATTGGCACGTTTAGGCAAATATTTGCTCTCTTTTCCTGAAGTGAGATGAGGAGATGAACATCACTCTCGCATCTGTGTGCTAGGGTGGTTAGCCTAGCTTACCATGGCGACTGGAAGCAGCCACAATGCACAGACTATCACCTCAGAAATCAATGATTGACACCGTGTGTCTTGTTTTTTAATCTGTACACAAACAGAAATTCTAGAAGGAAAAAAATAGTGTAGTACCACTAAGTACTTAGACCAGTCAACCAGTTAGAACCAGTTGCTCAGCAAGGAACGCCTCTAAACTCATTGAGAAGCTAATGTGTTTGCTGCTAATGTCTAATCAATATGACTCAATCTGTAACTTAACTGAATTGATAATACGTTAGCTAGCAGCTAGCCAGCTGTTAGCATGGTTTAGCTTCAACAGTCATGTATTGCAGGTATTATAACTGCTGTGCGTCAAGTCTGTGAGAAACAAGACAAGAACTAAAACCTGACAGCACCGTGCACTACAGTGTGGAAGCCCCACCCTCTCAACTTGGCTTTAGCATTAGCATTAGCATGACATAGTAGCTTGGATCTGCTGGGAGGATTGTCATAATGTTGAGACTGAGATTTTCTCTTCAGCTGTTTTTCTTAATAATGCTGAGTTTAGCCACTATCTTAACAGCCATTACCTGGACTAGCTAGCTGGCCAAAAGTCAGGTCAATTACATATTTTGGATTCTTGTTCCATGTATAACACTTGGCACACATTTTAGATTGGATCTGCATCATGTAGGGGCGCGATTATACTGTGGGGTGGCAGCCAACAGGGTGTGGGCACTTGAGGGGGGTGGCCGCCGTTTCTCATGGAGCCCCAAAAGAAAGCATATTCTATTTTCCAGAATGTTCAACTAATCCTTTAAGTAAATTGCTAGTTTGACACTGAACAGTCTTACAAGTGTTGCTCTGGATTCATGAACAGAGGGTGAACCCATTCAGTGGCGTTGGCAGTCAAACGTACTGGAAATATGCCATAGAAAGGTCAGAGCCCTCATTCAGAAAGGTGGAAGACTTCTCATGTTGGTCACATATCCAAAACCTTGGAATTAGCCCTTTACACTCCATTTCTTCATGAACTACTGCATTTACTTGAACGGAGCGTGCAACCTTGTGGCAGTCTGTATGTTTCTAGAACTTTTAGGTGCCAGCTGATGTTTCTCAACTATAATTAGCTCTCATTAAAAAACATGTAACCTAATCAATTATCTTTAAATCATGAAAACTAAAACAGGCCCCTGATTAACTGAAGCTGTTTTTAAACATCACTACACTTGCATTAGCTATGCGTGTTCCTCCTCACTCTTCTGGGAGCAGCCCCGCCTAGCAGAGCAGCTAAGGGGGGGGCCTGAAGTTCTACCGTAAACCCTGACTCACGAGATCTCAGCTCCTGCTCTCAGTGGATGGTAGGGTGCAGGACTAAACAGAACCGACTCAATGTCTTGGGTCTGATCTTCACACACACACACAAAAGACCAAGAGCACGCAGACGCGGGATGGTGGGAAAAAAAGGCATAGAAAGAGCTACAAGTCTCCAGTCTGGATCCTTACCTCCATCAGACCGTGGCAAGCCTTGATCTCGAATCAGGTCCTGAAAAAAAGAGGCAGGGGGAATTAACAATAGAAAGACCACACGCACACGCAGGAACTGATGTTGGAGGTTTATTCATGTTTTCAGAACCAATGCAAGAACTGATGTGTGTTATGACTCAATGTCATGTCAATTTTAGGGTTAAAAGTGACATTCGCTATAGGTGACCAGGATCGAGTCAATCGATTTTAATGACTCCACTTCATGAACATCCATCCAGATTCTGGTAAACTGAGTCTAAGCTAGACGGCTGAAGCTCAGTGGTCATCCTGTAACTGCAAGGTTGCCGGTTCGATCCCCGCTCTCCCCATAGTTCATGTTGAAGTGTCCTTGAGCAAGAAGCGCCCCCCAGTTGCTCCCCGGGCGCTTCACTGCAGCCCACTGCTCCTTTATAAGTAAGGATGGGTCAAATGCAGAGAATAATTTACGCAATAAAGGATACATTATTATTATTAAGCTATTACACAAACCTGGGCTGCAAATGTTTCAAACAAATAAATGTCCAAATGAATAAGAAAGAACACAATTTGTTCAAGTTCATTCGAACACATCCTGAGTCAAAATTATGCTGGAGTTTATCTTCAGTGACAAGACAGAGTTGCTTCATAAATAGGCAGCAAACAGTCGTACCTTTACAAAACAGAACTGAACCAAGGGGGAGGCCGTGATTAATATAGTGCTTACATCATCGTTTTCCAAAAGCTCGCTTTTCCATTTTCCACACTAAAATCTTATTTTCGTTGCAGTCCATTATTCACCAAGTCAAGGTAGGCCCGTCAGTTTCATAATGAAATAGCTGTGCCCTTCTTAGTGGTTGGGGTCCACACAGCTTGCCTGGGGGATTCAACTCTGCAGGGCAGAGTACCGCTACACGGTGAGGGAGGGTCCCCTTATGGGATCACGCCCCGGCGTTGGCCGGCTGCTTTTCTCTGCGGCGGTGCGGCTCTAAAAAGGGCCAGGATGAAGGTGGTTCAGGGCTCTGCCGGTAAGCTTTACAGAACCACATTTGGCCTCTTAAAGGGCTGTGGCATTAGTCCTTGCTGCACCCTTCCTCCCTTTGGGGAGGGACGTGGCCCCTGCTCCCTACGCGAACGTCTACTGGCTCAGTGTGTTCTCAGGACACTGAGGTGATGTTGGTCTTGAAACAAGGACCCGGTCTCGTTTACCACATTTCTGCTGTGACACAACATCTTGCATTGTCTACAAGCTGCTCGGGGAACGTACTGCTTTGGTGGAGACCACATTCAGCTTTTTACAGGTGGAGCAGGGCTGGCCAATATTTAGAGTTATCTTTTTTTCTGTTTTCGTATTATATTTAAAATGCATACATCGTGAAGGTCACCGTTTGTCAAAAAGTAACATAGATGATAGCTGCTACTAAAATCTGCCAAATATAACAGACACACATCTATCAGAACCAGTCAGTCCAACAAAGTGCGAGCAGACTCACATCGATGTTGACAGGCTCAATGGTATTGATATGGACGTTGGGGGCTGAGGACGAGCGGTCCCGCTGGCCAAACTGGTTGCGGTGGTCCTCCTCATTGGGCCGGAAACTGGGCGGGATGGGTATGGACTTGGACGGGGACACAGTGGTGTGGCATATAGAACTGGAAAGATGAATTATGTAAGTGAAAAGTGGACCGACTTTTTGGGACATTCACATTTCTGCTATTTTTTAAGCACATTGAATCTGAGTGACAGAACACATTAAGACGGGGACTCACTCGGTGGAGTCTGATGGGGGGAGTGATGGACAGGCCTCAGACACGGGGGTGGTTCCCTCTGAATAGACCTCCTCCTGGGTAAACGGGTGATGCTCGAAGAATTTGGAGACTAGCAACAAGCTGCAGAACAAACATCATCAAGATTACTTGTCTGTTATTCAATTATTCTCCACACAACTTGTTTCGGGGGTGGAGCCTAACATCAAATGTAATCAGAAGACACTAGATGACACACAGCTGTACAGCGTGGTTAAGTAAGGGCCCAATAAGTTGTCACGTTCTAACATCGCAGTTGTTCCCGAGAAAATCAAGGACAGAATCAACATTTCATTTGCAAAAGCAAAAAGACCAAAAAAAACAGTTGAGAACAGACCAACAACTACATTTAGCGACCTTTAAAGGTTCAACACTCGATCCATTTAGCATCACGCACCTACAATGTTGTTCAACTCATAATGGCCAGTTTAAACAGGAAAGGATCAAAATCGATGCAGCAGAAATATCGTCTTCTTCCTCCTGGCGGTTACATTATCCACAAATCAACTCAAAAGTTCAGTCTGATATTTGGGTGTTTTGTTCCTTGCAAATAGTGTAGCCTGGAGCCTCTACAGGTGGGAAGTCTGGGAAGCTAACTTCTTTCTAACGCCACACCTCCACATTTCTCTCATCCCCCGACCGATGCTGATTCGAGTGACATCACTTGGGGTCATTTATCATTTATCAGCTGGATACACTAAAGGCTTTTTAAAAACGTTGTATCACAATTAAGGATCTCAACACATGCACACACACTGATGTGTGAGCTTTGTGGAGTTCCACCAGTAAATATATAGAGCTCAATGTTTGGCAAGTCTGACGTGGAACAGATGTATTGTTGACTTGGAGGCATCACAATGCTATAGTGAATACATTTCAGTCTCATACGCCAGAATAAACACACACACCAGATTCCTGCTCAAAATTAACTAACAGCAAGTGGGCAGCAGTGAGAACAAAAGTGTTTTTTTATCTAGAGGAATGAATATATTATAACATGCTGGCACTGATTGCACAGAATGTGTGGCCATCCTGCACAGCGGCATGGAGCGCAGAAAGAGAACCCCCCCAAAAAATAAAGTACCTTGAAGCTAGTGACTGTGAAGCAGCATGTGTTTATTTACGGGCCGCATCGTGGGTCCCGTAAATAAAACAGCCCTCTGAGGCAAATTTGTGATATTGGGCTATACAAAATAACCTGAATTGACTTGGATATAGTCAGGGGGGAACTGGTCAGTTCCAGTACTGAGCTGGCGAATGAGGGTTTGCAAAACTGGACCTGTTAAGGTTTCGGCCATCTGGAGCTTTAGACGGAGCTAACATGGTTTTGAATATCGTATGTGTTGTAGTTTACACAGCTGCCTATTTTGGCCTCCTCTTATGGCTTGTTAAAGCAGGATAAAGGCCTATTTTGCAAAATATATTCAATAACTACATCATGTGTGCCAACAATACTTATAGGGACTGGGTGAGTTGGTACTGAGTATTACGTAATAGTCCCTTTCAAGCACTGCTATAATAACCCAAATCCAGGATCCCAAGAGATTCGTGTGCCATGACACAACGACATTGTACAGTTGGTTGGATCTCAAAGTGGTTGCAGCATCCTGGTCCTTCTATCGTGTATGACTTACTCTAGTTGGTCGTAGTTGACACACATGAGGGGAACCTCAGTGCTGCAACGCTGGTGGAACTTGTAGCCACAGGTCTGACAGCGGAAACCCTGGAAGAGCAGTTTTCTGCAGAAGTCACAGAAGGCCAGTGTGAAGAAGGTCTTCCTCACCTAGAAAACAAACACAGAATCAGAACCAATACGGGGGTCAGACACTTTCAAGTGAAGAGGGGTGCCAGTCAGAGTCACATCTGACAAATAGCTTAGTCAAATGTGTTTGTTTTTGATACACTTGACCAGGTGTTGAAGTCTCCGGTAGTTTTGTACCTTCTAGAGAGGGTGCTTTGGTGGAAATAAGATGGCAGGTATGTATAGTTGGTATATAGTTGGACTATAGTTAGTCTTGTACGGGAGTGTGACAACACGGTAGATGAGATCCTTCATTATGCTGAATGAGGTATTAGAGTTAATGACTTGACCTTTTGATACAGGGCCTGGCATTCAGAGTCTTCCTGCTGCGCCTTCCATACATCTTCAAGGGACATGGAAAGCCCTTTTGATGGTCCCGAGGAAGTAGACATAACGCACGCACGCACGATTTCCTGTTGAGGCTCGAGAGAGGACATCTGGCCCGATGTTGTACTTTTGTACCCATAGAATAGAGGAAAGATCTGTCACAACAGTGAAAAGGCGACCTCCACTTCTCCAATGCCACACCAGAGCCGAGCGTTCCAACTCTGACAGCATAATTCCTCGGACATCATAGAAACTCTGTTCCCAGAGGAAGAGAGTTCAATAACATTGTCCTTCAGCATGTCATCAATGAGCGCCTTTGTCACCTTCAGCTTAGGAGGGGGATACACAATAGAGTTTGTCGAATGGGAAGTAGATTGGTGAGAAAGACCTGACGTTTCAACAGCTCAGTGGGTCCCACTTTTGTTGTACAAATATCTGCGTGGTTAAGCAACAGGGTCTTTAACTGGGTTTTCCTGTGTTCCTACAGATGAGAGTCCTGGATTGCCTATTGTAATAAGTCTGAGTCTTCCAAAGTGGTCAGTGTAGTACAGAAAGCAGCATGGTTGCTAGTCTCACCCTCCTTCAGTAGAGAGGACCAGTATGATCCCCTGCATTCCTGTGAAGAAGGAAACACTTCAGTCCATGGGGTCAGTTTGTCTTGTGGAGTTCACTGAGCAGAGTATACAGTATGTTGAGCCTGTAACCACAACAGCTTTGCCTCTCCAGTTCCTTACAATGTATGACACGTTTAAGTGTCGTGGTAGGGCGGTGCCACAGCTCCCTCCAGGGTTGTTGAACTGCATTAAACCCTGCACAAAGGAATGGGAGGTAATGCACGATGCCCATTGTGCTGTGTGGGTCAAGGTGGTAACTGAAGGGCGGTTATGTTCGACTGCAGATTAGGAGGGATGTGGACGTGTTTGCTGATGTGAGTGATAACAGTGCTGTGGATTTGGTTGCTGAGGGTGGGAGTTTCCAAGACTGGATTCGGACAGGAATATGGAGTATGAAATCTCAAGCAGTAAACCACAGGGGTTCTTTTGTTTTGGGGGGTCAGGAGTCGACAAATCCACTTTCTCACTCATACTGCGCGGTTAGTTTGAGGGTTGAGATTGGATGATTGCAGGTATTGACTGTGGGAAACATGAATGAACCCTTGACAGGTGGTGTTGATGTAGCTGGGCAGAAGCCAGGCAGTTCACATCAGCATCGGGAAACGAGTGATTCTGCTCCTCAGCTGTTTTCGTTAGAGGCATCTCTGTCTGTCCATCTGATCACTGATATATACATATCGTTTATGTCTTTCATGATAGATTATCAGTTGTTCGTAGCACATGAAGCTCAAACCATTGCGTATGCCGTGGAGCTCTGAGCATCCCAAATGGGTTTCCATAAACGACCAAAGGACGCCAGCATTGCTTCACTGAAAAGTGTGGATCTTACGCGTCTAGTGTGAAGGCTGAGCAATATAATTATGATGATATGTTTATCGTCACTGCAGTACAGTACTTACAAAGTTGTGTGTGGTGAGCGGAACATTCTCCAGCACTTCTACGTGTAACTCTTCTCCCGTCAGCCAGGAGATGTCTGTGTCCCAGCCAATCGGCTTCTTCTCTCTGAAAGAAGGGTGGAGTCAGGTTAAAGGTCGACACCTCACACTGCTATTTATCTAACCAACTTATCCAAAGTTGCGCAAACATGACCATGATGATTTCCAAAAGAAAAGCAGCACTTGCCACTTCGAGAAAGTCAACCTTTCAAAGATTAATAAAGACAAGGTCCTCTTGCTACTCCTTTTTTTCACCCCAGCGTAGATTTCACAAAAAGAACCGATAGCATTATCACCAAATTGACATACAAAAGCGTTAGACTAAAAATGAACTGTTCAGATTTTGTATGTTAAACAATGCCTTCATTTTCCTAATTTTTTCAGATATACATTTATTGTGCCATACAGCCTTGTATTGCCAACGTTTTCTGAGACCTGCTCGCCTAAAGCTGGTCAGCATCCATGGTCACATCAGGAAGAAGAGTGTGACCTCAGCAGCTCTTGATAATTTACAGTTGGCTCCGATGTCCTCGTTACTACAGCGTATCAGGGCCATTGTAGATTTTCTTAAAGAAATTATTATGGAGCACGTTTCTTTCATCTCTGAAGTTTTTTTCTACCAATATTACACCCCTCCCCTGGCTCCTTAAAAAAAATGTACCGTCTGTGTCCCCAATACGCAGTAGTACTTTGTAGAGTTTTAAAAATAAGACACATTTAATTTTGCAGGAGGGCGACGTATTTAATAAAGTGAGTGAATACTTAATATCAGTGATAGGATGACATTTCATGTAGACTTACCCATCCTGTACCCTGTAGACTGCACAGCACTCTGGAATGAGGCCTCGCATCATCAGAGCTTTCTTCAGTGAGTCTCTCACAGTCATTCCACAGCGAGCAGGAACCTGAACACACCACAACAGCACTCGCTCAACTGACAGCAAAAAGGAAATAAGCCGACAACCACACCAAGTGTGCATGTTGAAACATCCAACTGTAAAGTTGGAGTGAGAATGTTCCTTGTAGTGATGAGTTCCATGGAAACCATGGTCTCAGGTGTACTGGATTTGGGGTGGGGTTTGCAGGCTTGAGCGTTGCTGATGGTCAAACACACAAACACAGCACTGCTGCTTCAATATATATATATATATATATATATATATATATATATATATATATATATATATATATATATATATATATATATATATACATACATACATACATGTATATATACATATATACATACATACATACATACATACATACATATATATATATATACATACATACATATTCACAGCCTTTGCTCAATACTTTGTTGAAGCACCTTTGGCAGCAATTACAGCCTCAAGTCTTCTTGGGTATGATTCCACAAGCTCGGCACACCTATTTCTGGGCAGTTTCTCCCATTCTTCTTTGCAGAACCTCTCAAGTTCCATCAGGTTGGATGGGGAGCGTCGGTGCACAGCCATTTTCAGATCCCTCCAGAGATGTTCAATGGGGTTCAAGTCAGGGCTCTGGCATGGCCCACTCAAGGACATTCACAGAGTTGTCCCGAAGCCACTCCTTTGTTATCTTGGCTGTCTCTAGGAAGAGTCCTGGTGGTTCCAAACTTCTTCCATTTCCAGATGATGGAGGCCACTGTGCTCATTGGGACTTTCAATGCTGCAGAAATTTTTCTGTACCCTTCGCCAGATCTGTGCCTCAATACAATTCTGTCTCGGAGGTCTACAGATAATTCCTTGGACTTCATGGCTTGGTTTATGCTCTGATATGCACTGTCAACTGTGGTACCTTATATATACAGGTGTGTGCCTTTCTAAATCATGTCCAATCAACTGAATTTAGCACAAGTGGACTCCAATCAAGTAGTAGAAACATCTCAAGGATGATCAGTGGAAACAGGATGCACCTGAGCTACATGTTGAGTGTCATGGCAAAGGCTGTGAATACTTATGTACATGTTATGTTTTCATTCTTTATTTTTAATAGATTTACAAAAATTTGCAAAAAACAGTTTTCACTTTGTCATTATGGGTTGTTGTGTGTAGAATGTTGCGTGTGCGCGCTCCTGCAGCAGAACACGGCAGGTTAAAGACCGCTGTAATGCTTTCTGCTGCAGGAGAGGCACACAAACAGCCTGAAAGAGCTGAGCAATAAATGAGCATTAAGAAACATCGATGCTGGTCTGTTGCCGTCATCGTGCTTCAGGAAACTCAAGTCGGGAACGGAGAAGCGTCACAGCGCTGCGTGCCGTGCTTTCTGCTGCGAGTCAGGCTGCGAGTCCAGCCTGCTGCTCACGTCCACCCCTCACAGGCACGCTCACCGTAATGTACCGCATACCGCTGGAAAGTGCCGCTTAATGTTCACAATCCTTTGGAATTACATCGTAAAGTGTTAACTTTCGAAGAGTTCCGGTCATTTGAATTTGGCATGTCACTTTCTGTCGCCGGAGACGGGGTTTGTACTAAAAATGAGTTTTAGAGTTGTAAAATTAACAGCTGCATCCAGAGTATTTTTCCTCGGCATAACGAAGGCACATCAAACCCACGGGACTGCACCGCCCCGGACCAACAACACTGTTCTTTACTTTTTAGTTATTGGCTTTTACTTGCAATTCATATTGGTTCACACAAACACTCCATCAGGGGCGTCATTAGGCCTATTTTAGTGGGGCTACAGAATGTGTCTGTCGGTAGTTGTTAACGAGTGTCCAGGTCAAAGATTCCAGCATTTGTAGTCCTTGACCCGCTGACCTGAAGTTGACTCCAACACTTCCTATTCTTCAGCCTGAACCATGAGATAATATTTTTTTAAGTACCGTTTCCCTCTGTTCTGTGCTCTAAGTACCGATACACCTGGCTTGATTTCTAAGTACCTTTACACCTGGGCTGTGTACAAAGTAACGTTACACCTGGGCTGTGTACAAAGTAACGTTTACACCTGGGCTGTGTACAAAGTAACGTTACACCTGGGCTGTGTACAAAGTAACGTTTACACCTGGGCTGTGTACAAAGTAACGTTACACCTGGGCTGTGTACAAAGTAACGTTTACACCTGGGCTGTGTACAAAGTAACGTTACACCTGGGCTGTGTACAAAGTAACGTTACACCTGGGTTGTGTACAAAGTAACGTTTACACCTGGGCTGTGTACAAAGTAACGTTTACACCTGGGCTGTGTACAAAGTAACGTTACACCTGGGTTGTGTACAAAGTAACGTTTACACCTGGGCTGTGTACAAAGTAACGTTTACACCTGGGCTGTGTACAAAGTAACGTTTACACCTGGGCTGTGTACAAAGTAACGTTTACACCTGGGCTGTGTACAAAGTAACGTTTACACCTGGGCTGTGTACAAAGTAACGTTACACCTGGGCTGTGTACAAAGTAACGTTTACACCTGGGCTGTGTACAAAGTAACGTTTACACCTGGGCTGTGTACAAAGTAACGTTTACACCTGGGCTGTGTACAAAGTAACGTTACACCTGGGCTGTGTTCTAAGTAACATTACACCTGGGCTGTGTTCTACACCTGTTCTACAGTGCTCAGAGAGGACTGAGCACTGTAAATGTCAGCCGAGATTACAACTGGAATGTTAAAATCATGAATTTAGAAGTGAGAGCATTGGGGACTACTTATTCTGTATCAAATATTATTTTTGTACATTCAATTGTGGTCATCATATTTTATGAAATCCTCACCATACAAAAAAGGTATTTTTCATTAAATCAACTTTCTCAAATGGACACAACTTTCCCTCCTCTGTTGCTCTCCCTGAGGAGTCTTCCTTTATTTTCCGTACATTTTTTCCTAATGAGGAGGGGGTCCAAGGAAAGAGGATGTAGTATGTTGTACAGCTTGTAAAGGCCTTTGAGGCAAATGTGTGATATTGGGCTAAATTAATCAAATTTTAGTATATTAAATGAATGTGATTTTGGTTTCTTATACTCTTGGACAAACAAAATCCCAAATCTAAAAATCATGTTCACTGCATAGGCATCCTCAGAGAGGACATCAGACATACCACTGTTCTCTGTTTGTTGGGCAGGAAGACCCTGACGATGGGCTTCTGGGGGGAGCGAGGGTTGGCTCGGCCGGCGTCGATGGGTGTCTGCAGGACAGACAAGGTATTGGGGGTTGAGGGAAAGGCCTGAGCCCCCCCAGCGAGCCCACAATCTCCCATCTTGACCTCCAGAAGGGCTGGCATAGGAGAAGGAGAGCAGGAGAAGTCTGTGCCGTTGCCCATGGCCTCCAGCAGCTGCTGCTCCCTCTGCTGCAGGGCGTCCAGTTTACTGGTGTACTCCTCATAGGCCTGACAGACGACACACCAGAGAGCATTGACTCAACACTTACTTATATTGCCTTGTAATGTGTTAAGGTGACGTGAATGCATGGATGTAAAACTTTTATTTACAATTACAAACTGCAATGAAACTGCATTTAAAGTCAAAACTGTCTTACCTCTAGATATATGGAAGGAGGGTTGTGTTCTCCTCCAAACTTGTCCAGAAGGGCCTCTAAGTGTTCCTGTGTCAACTTTATCATCTGTTTAATATTCCAGATCTGTGGAGAAGCAACGCAAACAATATTACCAATTTGAAATCCTTCAGTAAATGAACAACCAGTTGACGTTATGCAGATTACATTTTCCTGACTTAGGGGAACAGTTTTCCAAAAGATTCTCACCTAATGCCAGGGTCAGACTACATCATAAAAATGGTCACGAGTAGTTTTTGCCACGAATTGTCCAAGAGACATGGCAGACTGCACTGTCAGATAAGGATGCACCGATTCCGATACCACTATTGAGTACTAGTAAAACTACTCTAATACAACTGCACCCAAAACCACTATGGCAAGATGAATTAACATCTGGTCAGTTGAGCCTAATAAGCTGCCAATTTGCAACAATAGCCCAATGAATAAACAGGTTAAATCTATTATTCATTGTCAGTGAAGTGGATGTGCAAAAAAGAAGTCGGCAACACTTCAATTAGGTTGTCAACTGCCCGACAGAACCGGTTCTGTAAGAAAGTGGTATGGGTGCATCCCTAATCCCGGACCAATCAAAGCCTGCCATCTTTCACAACAAGTGAACAGTAAGAAGCCAGCTGAGCTAGCTACACGGCTAGCTAATGTGATGCCCTATTCACTGCCCTCGTACCACCGTTGGCTGTGTGAGCGTTACAGCGTGATCTCACAGGTCACACTGGCAGTTGGTTGGACCACATGTCCTTTATTTGGTAAATAGTAAATGGACTTGGCTGCAGCAGTGTGCCCTTGACCGTGGCTGCAGCGTACCAGATGGTGATGGAGGTGGTGAGGATGGACGATGGCCGTGTAGAGTAGTGGTAGGGCTCCCTAGGCATCTCACCATTTGGTTTCAATTCAGAGGCTACGATGAGATAACACGATTATCAATTCATCTTGATGCATCAACATTTTTGTATACACAAGTTATTTTTTCTAACTGACTAATTGTAAAAGACTGCATATTTGTAATGATTCATTATAAAAATAAAAATAAATGAATTTACTTCCATTTTGTTTTATTAATTCAATATTAGTAACAAATAGAAGAGATGTGTCAACTGGAGTGTTACATTTACCAGCACTGCAAAGAGAACCAGCAAGAAAAGATTCAACTGGGCCTGTAGCAGCACCCTGGTAGTAAGACATCATTCAGCTTTCCTCAGTGACTCCATGACTCTAGCTTTGGTTGTAGAGTCTCGCTGTGTTCGTGAAAACGTATCTCGGTTCAAAGTGTGTGACAAGTGAGAAAGCTCTGGTTCTCAATGACTGAGACGAGGTGCAAATCCTTTGAATATCGGTATCAGCAGACAGAAGGTTTCTGAAACATGAGTCTAATAGAACGTGGGCTAATTTGATCCTAAACGGTAATATGGTTGGTTGGTGTGTCTTTCAAACCAAATAGCTGCCACGGTGCTAACGTAGCAGCTAGGTTGCTCATGCTACAAGCTGTGGCCGTGCTCTTCTTGCAATTGGGTCGCAGAGGGTGTGGGCGGGACCTCCATTCCACCGCTACAACCCCACAACCACTAAAGAACAAGATGGCAGCGCCTTGACCCGGGATATTTGGGCCGCATGTGTCAATCTAAATTAGTCTCAGATTGCTTTATATCATACTCATAATACTTTTTGTAATCTTAAAACTGTGGCTAACAGCTAACACAGAGGATTCATTCAGTTACATTATGGAGGGAATTATGAGCTGTTGTCCAACGAGAGTTCAAAGCAGGTTTATTTTTCTTATTGTTTTTTTATGAAGAAAAAACTAAACAAATTTGAGTATTAAAGTAAACATTATAGTTTGTTAGTTTAGAGTGGTTGATTATTAATTTTTTGCAATAGTCTTTATCCTTGTCGACCAGGTGTAATAATCAACCCATTAGTAATTAGTAAACACGCACAGGGCTGTAATGAGCGCTTGCCGGCTCATCATATTTGACTTTGGAGGTGCAGATTGAACACACAGCAGCCGATGTGAGCAAGGCCGGCTCCTTAGTTTGCACGGGCCATGACGTCATGTGAGCCACACAGCGCGTGAACGTGCGCTCCCAAGGGTCGTCTTAGTTGCCGACACACCGTACCTGTACATCATGGGGCTGATTGTGAGGTAGTCAGATTCCCACATTAGGTATCGAGGTAAAAGTGTGCTAAAATATTCCTTAAATCAATGACTCTCAACAGGAAGCTTCAGAAAGTTAACGCTGTGATTTTCAATGTACAAATCAGTCACTGCTCATTGGATTGAATCCGATGAATTAAATATCAGACAGAATAATGAAGTGAGAAAAAAAATAGCAATTAATTCCCCCTATCTATACCGTATGAAAGCTGTAATAACCTAAGCATTTTACTTATTTGCAAATCATGACATTTAAAATTGCTTGGCTGTGCAACATGCGTTAGAACCGTTTACTGGTCTGTGTGGGCTTAAGAGGAGTTCACTGGTAATCATTAGGGGTGGAACAGTACATACAAGTCATGGTTTGGTTTGAACCCAGGTGTAGGAGTCAAGAGTTCAGTGTGAGTTCAGTACACGGAAGAAAAATAGAAAATACACTGCAAAGAAAATAAATGAAGGGTACACTTAATCATCACAGTAGAACACAAAGTCAATGACAATAAATCTATATCTCAAGTGAAAGCAACAGGTGGACAGGAGCGGCCACAGCAACACAACCCCAAAAAGGGAACAGACCATTTCTGTCTCCTGATCATTCATGGATGGTTTTTCTCTAGTTTTGCATTTTGCTCGTGCTCTTTTCACTACTGGTAGACCCGGTGTCAGACCTTACACTGGTGCAGTGGGCCCTAGGACCTGACCTCATGTGGCCAGTTTGGAGGCAGTCCCTGGATGATGAAGGCATTGAAGCCATTGACTGGCCTTCACGTTCCCCAGACCATCCAATAGAGAACCTCTAGGACGTAGTGTATAGGTGCATCCAACATCGCTGTCCAGGAGCTCACTGATGCCCTGATCCAGGTCTGGGAGCAGGTCTCCAAGACACTATTTGACGTCTCATCAGGGTCATGCCCAGATGTTGTCGGGAGTGCATACAGGCATGTGTGGGTCATACACTCTACTGAGCCACATTGTTATGATCAAATTGTTGGATTTTTGGTCATTTTGAATCCAGCACTCAATAGGTTAATGATTTTGGTTTACATTGAACAATCTTATGTCATTTTGTTCACGACGAATTACACAATGAAGATCATCAATAAAGATGTTCAACTTGAATAATTCATCGGCTCCAGCCCCTGAATAGGACGAGCGGTTCGGGGAATGGAATCAGAACTTGAATAATTCTTCCAATGTTTGATTTTAGTGTTCCCTTCATTTTTTTGAGCAGTGTAGATAACAATCAATCATTCTCCTTTCATTCATTTTGAACTGACACACATGCAAGTGTCCTGCTGGGGACTGGGGGAGCATTTGGTCCACTGGCAACTTACTTTTAGCATTAAAATAGGATTTCAAGTGCTCCTCTATTACACTGTACAAACATTTCCCCAAAAGCCAACAAGTTATAGGCTGTGAAACTAAAAAGCATCTCATGCTATGAAATTGAAAATACTTAAATAGAATAATAAAAAATAAAACTTGTGCACTAATGTTACAATCAGTTCCACTGTGGCTGTATGCCAATGTAAATGCCAGGCGGTCTACCAGCTGTGGTGTTTCCTTTGCTCCCACCATGGAGTGCTAACCTCAGCACTTGTTGCTACGGGTGTGCAGCTAACGTTTTACGATGCACCCATCTGGTCCCCCAATGAGTGCATCAATCTACGCAGCATGTATTCTGTGTGTGGCTGCGGTCATTGATCCTTGAAACTCAAACCCTGACTGTACTGCGTGGATCCCCCTGATCTCTGTCGGTATTCAGGGTGCAACGGATCACAAAATACATGAGGTGGCGCTATGACTATGATTCAAAGTGGGTCTGTGGGTGTCACTTTTAAGGCTGGGACTCAAATGTGTGAACTTTGTAAATGAGTCCTCTCAGACTGTCACACAGGCGCATGTCATCCCATGCAGTCAGCTGATTGATGTTATCATTCAGATGCAAACAACTCTCCCTGCTGATGCCAGTCACTTTAACTAAGAAGCCATGTCCTTTGATGATTTCATGTTGTGCAAACATAACTAGAACAGCTGATATTCAGCTCATGGGTGTTAAAGCATCCTAGAATTCACAATAACAATGGATCATGCTCTCAACTGGCGACCATCGGACGCTTTCAGGAGCAGAACTTCTGTCTGAATGTCAACTGCATGCACCGGGGTCCAAATGTAGTTCATGCCACCTCTAAACAGGTCATTGCTCAAGAGGCGGAACTACTTTTGGGATTAGTTTGTTCCACTGAACGACATCAATCGTTTGCATGTGAATAAAAGTTTCATGGCATGACACCTAGGTGTTAAATAGGTTTCTGCTACCATCATCCCAGCCCTCTAGATAACAGGCTGCAAACAGCTGGAGTTATGAGTTTTGATTGAATATTTAGTGATCATTTCATGTTTAATAGGAGAAGGAAGCCACCCATCTCACCAGGAGGAGAACTCCTCTGTCTGTGGAACAAAAGCTATGCCCTCTGTAGCTCTGGGGGAGCTTTGTAGAGTCTGAGAAAGTAACCCTGATGACGTCATCGTGACGTCAGGCTTACCTCCGATTGGACATGGAGACCACAAATGAAGGAGAAGTCAGTGTTACGAAGTGGGCGTGTGGAGCCCAGGGGCATGTGGATGGTTACCAGGTCTGGGGGGACTTGTGGGAGCGAAGGACTAAAAGTCCAGATCTCTCAGACTCTGCATTTCTGGGTCGACCTTAGACTTCACAACTACACCACTGTCAAAGGGACTTGTTGACCAGAAAGCTGAAGGGACTTGTTGGACCTTAGCACGGGGCCAGGGACCACACTCGTCAGAGGGACAGGCCACAGAATACAGAACATGGCTCCCTCTAGTCATATTATCATATTATGTTTCAGGGTAGTTTGAACTGGGACTGGAAGTATGCTGCGCTGGTGCACCGGGAGGCCTCTGACCTGCTCACTGAACAGTCAGTGATGAGGTCACAGCCTGACAGAAGGTTCCGCGTGCGTACGTGCGGTGATGGTAAAGCCTATCATATAAATACAAGTAGCATGTGTAGCTAAATTAGCTACAAACACGACTTCAGTTAGCCTCCACCTCCATCATCGTCTTCATCATCATCTCGAGGTAAAGGACCTCAGTGGATTGGTGAAAACGGAACTCTGGGCGCATCAGAGCGCGTTAGAAAACACTAATTGCGTGTCTTTATTGCGTTAACAGCGGTGTGCGTGTGTGTGCGCACCAGGCTGCCGCTGCAGTGAGCCTGGAAGACGAAGCCAAGAGCGAATGGAATAAAAGCAGCAGGCCCGAAATCAACGGGGCTCGGGAATGGACGCGTCCCCTCCCGCTGACACCGCTCCGCCGCATTGTTCCGGCCGCTGGGAGCCGCGTGTCATGGTGGCGCCGTGTCCGTTAGGTGCGTCGCCTCGGTCCCCGGCACTGCACCCCCCCGCGATCCACGGTTACAGCCGCTGTTCCCTGAACATTTACATCCAAGTACCTCCGCTCGGAGCCCGTGTCCCCCTGCCCAGCTCGGAGCCCGCTCCCCCGCCGCCGCCGCCGCGCTTACCTCCTCATCCTGCGGACCTCCGGGGATCCCCGACGTGCAGGAGGAGTCCAGCCCTGCGCCCAGCTCCTCCAGGCCCGGCTCCCTGCCCGGCTCCCGCTCCGCGGTGTCTCCGTTAAAGACGGGCGGTAGGGACTCGGCGCTGCTCAACGCCGCCATTTTAAACTGCGAGGAACTGAGTGGAAAATAATCGAGGGGAACGCAGGCTGGCTGCGGCCAGGAGGGGGAGCCAGAGACCACTACGGGGCACGGGCACCGGCGGGTTGTATCCTGGCAATAAAGATGTTTTCAATTGTTTTATAATGAATGCAAACAAGAATGTATTATTATCATTATGCCCTGGTTAATAGCTCATAAGTATAGCCCCAATAGATCATGGAAACCTAGTCATTAGTCAAGGTTTCAACATGTTATGGTTCACATGGTAATATTAAAATAGGGTTCACTATATGTGCATTTGTTTTTATGTTGTATTGTAGCTGGGTTTGTTCTGCCTGATGCAGCCCGTTATGTCTCTGGTCTATTGTTGTGCCCTTTCTTTTTGCTGTGTATTGGTTTTGTTTATATGTTGTTGTCAGTTTGTCTGTGAATTTTATTTCCATTTGATTTTGTTATTTTAGGCTGCCTTACAAACATCTGGCCAGGGACAGCAGATGGTAATTAGCTTCTCTGTCTAACTCTGGCTCACTTACAGTCCTACTGTTGATTAGTGTGCATTGTCCCTGCAAAATAAATGAATTAAATAAAATGTAAACAGCAATTTTGTATTCGGCCTCCTGGCCCCACACACTATTATACCCAAAATCCATAAATACACTTTTCCTGGGTCCTGGAACACGAGGTCCCAGGTTTATCATGAGTCCGTTCATTGGTGGTAATTTGATTATTGTCAGCTTTGCTTTCTGGATATTGTGAGTAAATCAATAATTTAAAATAAGGATTGTCCTTATTTTGTTGTCCTTAGATTTCAAGCCTGCTTATGAAAAATGATAATCAAAAACCTGCAAGTGGGGCTGCACGGTGGTGTAGTGGCTAGCACTGTCGCCTCACAGCAAGAGGGCCGCGGGTTCGATTCCCGGTCGGAGCGGTCCTTCTGTGTGGAGTTTGCATGTTCTCCCCGTGGCAGCGTGGGTTCTCTCCGGGCTCTCCGGCTTCCTCCCACAGTCCAAAGACATGCTGCAGGTTAATTGATCTCTAAATGTCCCATAGGTGTGAATGTGAGAGTGAATGGTTGTATGTCCCTACATGTGCCCTCGATGGACTGGCGGCCTGTCCAGGGTGTCCCCTGCCTTCGCCCTATGTCAGCTGGGATAGGCTCCAGCGCCCCCGCGACCCTAATGAGGATAAGCGGTATTGAAAATGGATGGATGGATGGATGGATACTGCTGTGAGAGATGTCCTCTAATTGTTGATTGTCTGGCTTTATCCACCATTGGCTGGAGTGTTTCACCTGACCCAGCTCCCCTTTACCACACATGTGCTGGCTTGGCTTGACTCGGTTAGACTCGGCCAATCAGCCCAGAGGGCCAATACGTTTGAACGTGCATGTAACCGTTTCACAGCCAGTCAAAAGGACTGTAAAAAAAGGGATAAGCAAATTTAATTTCCTATTTTTTAAATTGTATTATTTATTATTTTGTGATTGAAAACGTTCCATTATGAAGCATCAAAACCAGGAAATGTTGAATAAAAAAAAAATCAGAAAGCAGTAATCTAGTGCACATCAGAATATTCCTATTGGAACTAACACAAGTCATACAGATGATTATTAGTGTGTTAGTGTGTCCTGACCTGGTATCACTGTAATATTGTAATTACTGTAGTTCACGGCCGGTCCTGTCATGTGTCGGTGTGTCGGTGTGTCGGTCTGTCGATGTTTCATGTGTCGGTGTGTCGTCTGTCGTGTGTCGTCTGTCGTCTGTCGGTGTGTCGTGTGTCGGTGTGTCAGTGTGTCAGTGTGTCAGTGTGTCGTCTGTCGTCTGTCGTGTGTCAGTGTGTCGGTGTGTCGGTGTGTCGTGTGTCAGTGTGTCGGTGTGTCGGTGTGTCAGTGTGTCGTGTGTCGGTCTGTCTGTGTGTCAGTGTGTCGTGTGTCAGTGTGTCGGTGTGTCGGTGTGTCGTGTGTCAGTGTGTCGGTGTGTCAGTGTGTCGTGTGTCGGTCTGTCTGTGTGTCAGTGTGTCGTGTGTCAGTGTGTCGGTGTGTCGGTGTGTCGTGTGTCAGTGTGTCGGTGTGTCGGTGTGTCAGTGTGTCGTGTGTCGTGTGTCGTGTGTCAGTGTGTCGTGTGTCGGTCTGTCTGTGTGTCAGTGTGTCGTGTGTCAGTGTGTCAGTGTGTCGTGTGTCGGTCTGTCTGTGTGTCAGTGTGTCGTGTGTCAGTGTGTCAGTGTGTCGTGTGTCAGTGTGTCAGTGTCTCAGTGTGTCGTGTGTCAGTGTGTCAGTGTCTCAGTGTGTCGTCTGTCGGTGTGTCAGTGTGTCGTCTGTCGGTGTGTCAGTGTGTCAGTGTCTCGTGTGTCGGTGTGTCAGTGTGTCGTGTGTCAGTGTGTCAGTGTGTCGTGTGTCGGTCTGTCAGTGTGTCAGTGTATCAGTGTGTCAGTGTGTCAGTGTGTCGTCTGTCAGTGTATCAGTGTGTCAGTGTGTCGTGTGTCGGTCTGTCAGTGTATCAGTGTGTCAGTGTGTCAGTGTGTCGTCTGTCAGTGTATCAGTGTATCAGTGTGTCAGTGTGTCAGTGTGTCGTCTGTCAGTGTATCAGTGTGTCAGTGTGTCAGTGTGTCAGTGTCTCAGTGTGTCGTCTGTCAGTGTATCAGTGTGTCAGTGTGTCGTCTGTCGGTGTGTCAGTGTGTTTATATCTAAGATTGTTTCGTTCAATTGATTTGACCGAAGAACATCCAACTCATTTACATCTTTGTTTAGCTGCCGGCTCTGATGGTCCGATGGGGGGCGGAGCTGTAAGACCTGGTCGGATGGTTGTAGGTTCCATTTCTGATATCTTCAGAACCTGGTCGTCTTCGTTGAGGTTTGGCTGGAACCGCTCTTCCTCGTCTCTCAGCGGGATGCCGGGTCAGGTGGACACACCAAGAGTCAAAGTAGTAGAAGCGAGAAGAAGTCGGTGCAGCTTTATGACGGGAACAGCAAAACCACATCTTGATTATTGAATTTAACCTGACTGAACAGAATTATTACTAGTTACTGACAGATTGGTTTTAATTCTTCCTTATTTGAACTCTGTGCTATCGGCTGCAAAATGATGCCAAAAAGAATATAAACATGAAAAGGTTTAAGTTGTTTATTAACAATTGGATGTTTCATAAAGATGCGGTCATAAAACATGGTAAGTCTTTGTCGGGAGAGCAGTTTATTATTTCAGAATGTGTCAGACATTTCAGCTTCATAACTTCTTGGAGGACTACAAATGCTTTAATCTGCAGCTTTCAGAGATCCTGCTTGATGTCATAATGACACATATAAACCGTTTTAACATTTAATTCTGATTTCTGTCTGATTTTGCACATGTATGCTCCTTTAAAAACAGAAGACGTGATTCCATCCTAAACACAGGGACCCTGCTCATTGGAGGAAAGGAGGATCAATGAGGTTCTATGATTGGTCTGAATTGTTTTCTTTTTATATTTTGTATTTCTAACTTAAGAACAGGTGAAAAAAGTCTAATCTACTTTTTTTGATCAGTGAAAACAGTTGGTAAAACAAAATGTTGCGTGTTGTTGTAATACTCATTTCGGCCACAAGAGGCTGCAGTGCACCACTCCCCGTGTTGGAAACGGGACTAAAAGCCTTCCTGTTTCCTTCCAGGAGAGATTTAATTGACATAACCTTTATCTGGCAAGTGGTGGGCGTCTCTCCTAAAATACTGTATGTTCAACTTCAGAGACATTTATATTGTGATTCCCTTTAACAAGTGGATCTCATATCAGGTACATCCATAGCAATATTCTCAGCTCAATATATGCAGAGGACCTTTATTCCTCAAGTGTACATACTGCCTAACCTACAGAGAGTGAACACTGTATGTTGTGAGCAGAGTCAGAGGTCACAAGGCAATATCTGGTCTCTGCCTCCATCTTGTGTCCATAAATCCGTACTGCAGCGTGACAACAAGCAGTATATGAGTCGTGATTCTGGTAAAGATATGTGAACCTGTCACTCAGGGACATGTCTGTCTCCCTCATGTCAAATCACTTGATCTTCTTACTTTTATTAGTATTTTCTATCTGTCATGTTTTGGTTAAATTTGAACATCTGTAAACAAACTGTTGCTCATTGGAAGAAGATGACTGGACTATATTTAGGCTTCATCCCTTCCAGTGGAGGCGTGTGAGGAAGACATCTTTTATTCCACTTCATTTCTCTTGTTTAGAGAGAAAACATTACGCTGCCGTTCAAGGACAAATTATGCTTTTGTTCTTTGGACCAGATTGTTATTTTTAGTGGGAAAACGTGTGTGCGACGTTCATGAGGTCAAAGTTGATGGTGTAGTGACCACATTTTGCAAAAATGACTTCTTTAGAGTTTTATTGGGACATTTAAATGACATCCATCTCCATTCATGATGTGTAAACCGCGTAAAAGCTTTAATGAGCTAAATGATCTGTAAAATACACACCAAGATGAGCAAAATGCTAAATAGTGTTAATAAAATGCAGAAGAGAAGCACATATTTGATGGTGGGTTAATAAAAGATATAATGAAGGATAAATAATGTGATAAAAAACATATAGAACTTTACATCTGGTTACCAGGGTTTCTTGCCTGGATGCAGATAAGTCACAGAAATCATCTCCAGAATGCAGTGCAGATGATTAAATGCACTCATTCCATTCATCATGATAATAACAACCATAAATCATCACAGTGTCTCACACATGCAACAGTTATGAGAATCTGTATATCTGGCAAATAAAACAATAAAATCAGACATTCCAAGAGTTGCACATTCGAACAGAGGATCATGTTCGTGTGAGGCAGTAAAGCGAACCGGGCTCATCGGTGGGACCTGGTCCAGTCCAGTCCAGGTCATGTGGAGATAAACCCACATGACCTGGTCCAGTCCAGTCCAGGTCATGTGGAGATAAACCCACATGACCTAGACTGGACCAGGTCATCTGGAGATAAACCCACATGACCTGGTCCAGTCTAGGTCATGTGGAGATAAACCCACATGACCTAGACTGGACCAGGTCATGTGGAGATAAACCCACATGACCTGGTCTAGTCCAGTCCAGGTCATGTGGAGATAAACCCACATGACCTAGACTGGACCAGGTCATGTGGAGATAAACCCACATGACCTGGTCCAGTCCAGGTCATGTGGGTCAACATTCTTGTTGTATTTGTAACATTCTCATCACATCCTGACGACAACTGAAGGCCTGAAGGGCTCTCGCTGTCGGCTCCAGACGGCGTCCCTAAACTGGGCTGCTCATGTGGATTATGGTTTTAATGCAGTCTGCTAGTTTCTCAAGATGACCGACCATCCATCCATATCAAGTTGGAAGAATATATTCGCAGTTATAATTATGGTTATTATATTGACAATATTATATTGAATATTGACCACCATTAAATAAAAAAGATAAGACATTATAAGACAATAATCAATATAATAGTCTATTATAGCTATTGATATTTAAAAATAACACTATTTATTTCATAAGTGTTTTTCCCACTGACACTTAGGGCCCAAAGGTGTCAAACAGCCGTCTATGACAACAGACATGAAATACAAGTGAAAACAACATTAAAAAAAAGGGTATTTGGCAACAAATACATATTTATATTGATAATCTAAAACTAGCCCTGGGGTCCACCTGTAACCGGCTGAATATTGGGTCTTTTCCCATCATGTATGTATGTATAGTTTATTTTAGAACATATCCAAAGCTTCTTTTCCTTTCTGAAGTTTGCCTGTAAATGCAGTGTAAAACCAAGACTGATGCACAGAGTGGTGCATTCAGGGACCACCACGGTGAACTCGTCAAAACACCGCTGCACTGCAGCTGTTGGTGTTACAACATTGTAAATAGAGACAAGCAGCATCAACATATATTTGGTGTGTAAAACAGCAGATGGAGAGTTTCATGGACAGGATGAGCAGAAGCTGCTGTTATTAATAATCTCCAGATGCACAAAGTTAAACTCTCAGACAGACGGTGCAGGATCATCTCAGAGGAAGTCCTTCAGAGGATCACACAGCTGGAAGTGGACTCCTCCGCACTGCGCACACACACACACACACACACACACACACACACACACACACACAGTTAGGAAAGCGTTTGCATGTAAGAGGACTGACAGCTGATGAAAGAACTGAAATGAGCCCACCTGTGCTCTGGAGCGTCACACTGCTTCATCCTCTTGGGGGCGCTGCCCATCCACTCAACTGGAGGCTTCTGAGCATGTTCATTGGTCTCACTGCTCACCTGAGGAGAGGGGCAGAAGAATGGATGGAAACTGGCTTTAGTGTGAAAAGGCCTCTGGAAAACGTGGTTTAAATTTGTTATATTTCCCAGCCACAAATAATATGTACGACTAAATGTGAGCATCAAACAAAGACGGGCTGTCCAGAGATGTGAAGAGCCCATGAGTGGAACATTTGGTACCACGCTAACCAATCTAACCACACTAACCAATCTAACCACGCCAACCAATCTAACCACGCCAACCAATCTAACCACACTAACCAATCTAACCACGCCAACCAATCTAACCACACTAACCAATCTAACCACACTAACCAATCTAACCAATCTAACCACACTAACCAATCTAACCAATCCAACCACGCCAACCAATCTAACCACACTAACCAATCTAACCACACTAACCAATCTAACCACACTAACCAATCTAACCAATCTAACCACACTAACCAATCTAACCACACTAACCACGCTAACCAATCTAACCACGCCAACCAATCTAACCACACTAACCAATCTAACCACACTAACCAATCTAACCAATCCAACCACGCCAACCAATCTAACCAATCCAACCACGCCAACCAATCTAACCACACTAATCAATCTAACCACACTAACCAATCTAACCACACTAACCACGCCAACAAATCTAACCACACTAACCAATCTAACCACGCTAACCAATCAAACCACGCTAACCAATCTAACCACGCCAACCAATCTAACCACACTAACCAATCTAACCACGCTAACCAATCTAACCACACTAACTAATCTAACCACACTAACCAATCTAACCACGCTAACCAATCTAACCACGCTAACCACTCTAACCATGCTAACCAATCTAACCAATCAAACCACGCTAACCAATCAAACCACTCTAACCATGTTAACCAATCAAACCACACTAACCAATCTAACCACGCCAACCAATCTAACCACACTAACCATGCTAACCAATCTAACCACGCTAACCAATCAAACCACTCTAACCATGTTAACCAATCAAACCACACTAACCAATCTAACCACGCCAACCAATCTAACCACACTAACCAAACTAACCAATCAAACCACGCTAACCAATCTAACCACGCTAACCACTCTAACCATGCTAACCACTCTAACCATGCTAACCAATCGAACCACACTAACAATCTAACCACGCTAACCAATCTAACCACGCTAACCAATCTAACCACGCTAACCAATCTAAGCACACTAACCAATATAACCATGCTAATAAATCTAACCACGCTAACCAATCTAACCACGCTAATCAATCTAACCACGCTAATCAATCTAACCACGCTAATCAATCTAACCACTCTAACCACGCTAATAAATCTAACCAATCTAACCACGCTAATAAATCTAACCACGCTAATCAATCTAACCACTCTAACCAATCTAACCACGCTAATAAATCTAACCACGCTAATCAATCTAACCACGCTAATAAATCTAACCAATATAACCACGCTAATCAATCTAACCACGCTAATAAATCTAACCAATATAACCACGCTAATCAATCTAACCACGCTAATAAATCTAACCACTCCAACCACGCTAATCAATCTAACCACGCTAATAAATCTAACCACTCTAACCACGCTAATCAATCTAACCACGCTAATCAATCTAACCACGCTAATAAATCTAACCAATACAACCACGCTAATCAATCTAACCACGCTAATCAATCTAACCACGCTAATAAATCTAACCAATACAACCACGCTAATCAATCTAACCACTCTAATAAATCTAACCAATACAACCACGCTAATCAATCTAACCACGCTAATCAATCTAACCACGCTAATAAATCTAACCAATACAACCACGCTAATCAATCTAACCACGCTAATCAAGCTAATCTTCTAACCCACAGGTCTCAAACTCAAGAAGAAATAAATCCTGTGCTTTTATTTTGAAGGTAATTTTTTTCTGCAGCGGAGTGCCGACTGTTCACTCTCCTTCATGCTGCGTTCACACCAAAAGAGAAGCGAACTCTCGCGTTGCTTTACTCGCGTGAATTTACGGACTATTTGTGGTCATTCGCACTGAAAGCGCCGGAGAGGCGTGGCTTATCGCCATTAGAAACAGTTCATTACCGCCATCTACCATGGAAGAAATAACCACTATTTCTGCTTTGTACATGTTGTTCCTTCCAGAAACGTCGGAACATCAAGCCCTTGTGTCTGGGTTCATAATATTAATATGATATATTATATATAATATTATCCGTAGCCGCACACAGCTTCTCCAGGAACTGCGTCTGGATGACGGGCGCTTGCAGACGATCGTGACGTCAGTCTTCTCGCTCTCCTTCTGGACACATTACAAACTCTACTTCTTCCCCGGAGTCTTTGTGCCTTCTCGCCTCTCAGGTTTTCATGGATCGTGGCTGTGTCTGGAACCAGGCCTGCCTGGATGTCGTATGTGTACAGATTGTAATGCCATCTGAGGCAAATTTGTGATTCTGGGCTATAGAAAATAATCTTATCACTAACCACTCTAATCAATCGTATCACTCTAACCACTCTAATCAATCGTATCACTCTAACCAATCTAATCAATCTTATGACTAACCAATCTAATCAATCGTATCACTCTAACCACTCTAATCAATCTAACCCCACCACTGCAAGTGCAACAAAAGCACGACGAGCTAAAACCCAATAAAGTTCTTTTATTAATGTAATCTGCACAACAATGAAATAGTCAGTTTGATTTTTTTTAACGGACTAATCAGTAAAATAGTTCAGATTATTCGGTAGAGAATTTGTCGCAGCCCGACAAACATTATTTATGGGGCCAACTAAACCTCGTCATCACATTAGAAAGTCGCCGTGGTGAACTGGTTACAGGTCACATGCTCGCACTTCCAGCAGGCAGGTATTTGCCTCCAGTGTTCACTCTCACTTTAGCTCTGGTTTAGTGTCCTGAGCTGCTAAAGGCAACGTAAACACGATTTTATATTCAGTAGTAGAGTTTTCCATTACGACAATGACCCAACACATATGGCCAAGGCACCAAAAGGAGTGGCTCAAGAAGCACCTTTTAAAAACTGACCTGTTTTTTAGGTTTCTGCTCAAAATAACATACCCAAAATAAAAAGTGTGTATCTCCTCTACCACAAGACTATTTGAATAATGTTGGTGCTATAATAAAGGCAATCCATGTGAGAGTTTGTTCAGATGTGTAAATATTAGTATATATATGTTACTGGTTAAGAGTAAATAAAGATGAAACAAAAAAAACAAAAATAGACGTTTCAGGTTCGCCTAGGAAAGAAAAGCACTTTCAGGATGATTATCTCTTGGAAGGATGCAGAGCAAAGGTCTAAACCCAACCAGATTATATTAAATATGGGAACAGTCTCTCTGAAAAAGTGAAGCAGAACAAAGTTAGAGAGGCTTTAGTACAGAGAATTTAGGCGAGGTCTCCAAAATGGGCATTTGGGCACCATCTGTGCAATTTGAATTTTCTCATGTTCCAAACCACATATTTCACTTGTATATTACTTATGGTGTTCAATACATCCAAATACAGCAGTCTTTGATGTCTTCTAATCAACAAAGCAGCATTTGCTGACTGTAAAGCGATGAAGCAATTCATGTTGCCGTGTTCTTTGGCTCATATCTCGGTGATGCTTTGGTGCAGAAGGATTTTGTAAAGATGTTTAGAATCTGTGTTAAATCCTCTTGCTCTTTGCTATCTGGCTTTTTCTGATAGCACCGAGCTACAGGTTGCTAGTTCTGGAAACGTGCTGAGTGGGCTTTTTAGAATTCTTTTAGTTGGTGTTTGAGTTGTGTTGAAATAGCTTACTAATTCTTGTTGCCCAAGTTCTGTTGTTTAATTTGATGTATAACATCAAGATATTTGCTCATGTTTATTGTAATGTTTTACACATTTCACCCCATTGGGGGGCCATGGTTTTCAAAAGGTTTTAAGGTCATGGAGTGGCCGAGCAAGTCTGAATCCCATAGAAAATCTGTGGGGGGGAGCTGAAGCTTCGAGTTGCCAAGCGACGTCCTCCAACCCTTGAGGATTTGTAGAGGATCTGAAAGAGGACCACAATCCCTCCAGAGAACCTGGTGACCAACTACAAGAAACGTCTGACCTCTGTGCTGAAAACAACACAGTCATGTTTTGGAGGGGATCAAATACATATTTCATACAATCAAATGCAAATAAATGTATAACCTTTAAAATGTGATTTTCTGGATTTTTTATTTTATTTTCTGTCTCTCACTGTTCAAATAAACCTACCATTAAAATTATATACCGTTCATTTATTTGGGCAAACTTATAAAATCAGCAAGGGATCCAATACTTATTTCCTCCGCAGTATAAGAGGTGACTCCGGAAGTTAAAGTGAAATTGATGCATGTTTGTCAGTTTGTGTGTGTAACTCACCACGTTTCTCTTCCTGCTGCCGCTCGGCGTGTTGTGGTCGTCGGCGACTGATCGGAGAGGTCTCCGGCACAACTCGTCTCTCTGATGGACGACAGTCTGCTGAGGCTGCAGCTTCCTGTGTCAGACATACGCATAGCTAAAGGTCAATCTCAGGGGGCAACACTTGTTCTACGTGTCAGTGTTGTACTCGTAGTACCGGTCCTCTGTCTCAGCTGCCTCACCTTGATCATGGGCCATCCTGACCATGATGACGCTCCTTAAGGGCAACTTATCCCCTTAAGGTGTTAACTTATCTGCAGACAGTGAGTCAGACTACTTTAGGAGGAGAGGATGTTCTCACACGACCCATAAGCCACAAAATGGTCAGACGGACCACGTGGACTAACTCAAGACAAGGACTTTGGATCAACCATGGCACTGGAACCGTCTGACAATGTGTCTGACCTCACCGCTGAGGTCATAGAGGACGAAGAGACCCATCCAATGGTTCACAAACACACTTAAATACACTTTGCCTTGATATGCTGAGCCTGATTCCTTTTCTTGTCTCTCACCCAGGATATACAAGGATTTTGACTGGGACACAATCTTTCAAATGTTGCTTATTTACACAACCGCAATGGATTTTAAATAAAGCATCAATATGTGGTTGAAGTGTAGACGTTCAGCTTTATTTCTATGGAGATAACACAAATATGTAATTAACTGTTTAGGAATTAGTCATTTTTACCCAGTCCCCCACATTTTCAGAGGTTCAGAAGTAATTGGACCAACTAACATGATTGTAAATATAATGATCATTTTTAATCCTTAAGAAAGTCTTCCACCCAGTCATCACCTTCTGCCTTCACTTTTATTTGAAGGATATGAAAAGCATGCTCATTGGGTTGAGATCAGGTGACTCACTTGGCCGTTGAAGAATAATACTATTATTATTAATCTCAGTATGTGTTGGTCATTATGCATCTGTACTGAGGAGCCGTTTGGCCCTAACCACCTCAACACTTCGATCAGCTGTGACATCATCAATGAACACCATGACCCAGTTCCATTGGCAGCCATACAGCCCATGTCACAGCTCTGTTAACCAGAGGATGTGGTTGGCTTTGGGTCAGGAGCCGTTCCTTTTCTTCTCCACACTTTTCTCTTCCCATCATTCTGGTACAAGTTCATCTTGGTTTCATCGTCTAAAGAACCGTAATCTAAAACTGATCAGGCTCATTCAGATGTTTTCCTGCAAATCTAATCTGGTCTTCCTGTTCTTCAGTGTTTTGCACCTTGTTGTAAACCTTCTGTATTCAGGTTCATGAAGGCATCTCTTGTAGACTTTGACAAAGACACGCCTCCTCCTCCAGAGTATTCTGGACCTCAGGATTCTTGTTATGAAGGGTTTTTTTTTACCAAGGAAATAATTCTGCTACGTCTACTTTACAAATCTTCCGGGCCTTTTGGTGCCAGTAAATTCTTTATTTTTCAGTATGCAGCAAACTGTTGATCTGGTCACTCGTAATGTTTCTGCTATCTGTCAGATAGGTCTGTATAGCTTATCAGCCGTTTAATGGCCTCCTTCACTTGCATTGACACCTCTTTGGTCCTCATGCTGAGAGTTCCCTGGACCAGCTACCAAATGCAGATTCTACATGTTGAATCATCTCCAGAACTTGTTGTCTGCTTAGTTTGTCATGAAACGAGGGAACAGGCCACACCTGGCCATCAAATTGTCCAATTACTTTTGAGCCTATGGAAATGTGGGGGGGGATGTGTACAAATGGTTGTAATAATGTGATATTTTAGTTATATCCACTGGATTAAAGATGAAAGTCTACACTTCAACCACATATCGGTGTAAAGTTGTGTAAAGAGGAAAAGACGACAAATTGCATCACAATCCAAATACTTATGGCCCTGACTGTAGGTACTCATATCTACACAGGTCTGTCTGTCATGATAACAATATCTACCTATTGATTAATTGTGTAATTGTTTAATAAAATCTTTCTTTCATTGATCAGGTTTCATTCAGTGATTTACATTCATATTTATATTCTGTTTGGCATCATTTTATGGGGTCAGATCAGTCTCAATAATTGCAAATGCACACACAAGATTTACAAATGTTTGATTTACAAATGCACACAGAAGGATTTACAAATAAATTAGACTCACAAATGCACGCAGAACGACGTGTCTGCGTTTATTTATTTGTCAATCGCACTGCATTTGTTTGTGGATTCTTCACATGTGTGTGGATTTATGAGACTCCCCTGCGGTGGATAGATCCCCCCCCCCATTGTTGTAAGTCATTGAAAGTTCGGTTTAATCTGTTAAATCTTGTAGAAAATCTTGGCGCGGCACGAATGACGCGAATAGAGCGAAGCGAAAAGTTCGCCCGCAGTCATTCAGACGTCGTCGGTGAAAGTCACCGAGCTGTGATGTTATGTATAAATATATACATGATATTAATGTTATGAACCCAAACACGAGGACGTTAGATGTTCCAACGTTTATGGGATGTCCACAACAAGTATAAATAAATAATAAGGAAGAATTAAAACCAATCTGTCAGTAACTAGTAATAATTCTGTTCAGTCAGGTTAAATTCAATAATCAAGATGGATGTGGTTTTGCTGTTCCTGCCATAAAGCTGCACCGACTTCCCATCGCACTGAAGATTGATCTCTGAACGGTGCAAAAATGTGTATGAATTTAATCAATCAGTCAGTATTTCATGTGAGTCACTGATCCTTCGTGGTTTTCCTTTAGTTGTGCTTCATCGTTATTCATTGTACTGTTCATCATATTCGTCATTCAGTCCATTCAGTTTGTGTATTTCATCGTTTATTCATTTATTTTCTGTTTAGCAGTTTATTCATTTAGTTAGGCCAATAAATATTTAATTTACAAATAACTTTTATAAGTTACGATTATATTTATAATAATTGTTATTATGATTATATTCGTTCTATGTTATGAAGATTTAAACAACACAACATCATGTGTGTATGGTTACATTAATGGCTGATTTGGACATGCATCTATATGGAGAGGAACTACATTGCTTCACTTTGCAAAGTTGGATCAATATTATTAAAAATAATAATATGAAAATGAGCTCCAGTCCTGCACAGTACATATATAATACATGGATCTCACCTGAGAAGGGGAGGTCAGAGAGCAGCTGAAGAGGGGAGTAAGAGTTAAACTGTCTTCAGCCTTCACTACATCCCTGCTGGTCAACCTCATGTCACCAGGCATTGATCTGCACACTAATTAAGTCCCTTGGCTAGGACGTGTGTGTGTGTGTGTCTGTGTGTGTGTGGAGATATCAATACCATTTTTTTTTAACGAAGAGTGAACCAATAGAAACTTTCTTGAAGTTCTCTGCAGACAGACAGATGGGAGCTGGTAGATATGTGAATATTTGTGTGCGTGTGTGTGTGTGCCGGGAGTATTTTGCCAGGAAAATACCAATCTGATATGACTTCACCACCCAAAATAATACATTTTTTATAATCATTGAGAACATTCGATAGATTCAGGGATGTCAGGCCAGGCAGTGTCTCTTTTAAATCAATAATTTAGCCTATGCGTGCACGCGCACACACCTCCCCAGTGGTGTGAGTGCTGCTGACCCCTGGTCCTCTCAGTCCGCCCTCTCCTCAGTCCTCCACCATTGCTAATTACACTCCCTGGAGTTTAGAGCCGTCAGCTTGCAGCTTGCAGCCCCCCCAATCTGGGTGGTCCTAGCTCTTTGACAGCCGCCTCCCTCTCCTCTCTGACAAAGTGATAAACTAATTAGCCTGGCCGGGCATGCCGGGGTCGGGGCCTTCAGCGGAGCTGGCCCCTCAGCACAGCGGAGCTGACCCGGACCCTCCTCTGGGAGGAGCAGGGGCCTACTGAGGTCTAGCTGATCAATGATGAGTCGCTGTCTGAGAGAGACAGGCTTGAGGTACAGTATCAGAGTTTTACTAAAAGTCATTCTTCACCCACTGAGAGTTAGGACAATCAAACTCCTACACCCACACACCCACACACCCACACACCCACACACCCACACACACACACGAAGTTTGCAGCTTTCCACAAGTTAAGTAGAAACCAGAACACATCCAAGGTGTGAAGTTTGGAGCCCATCGGGGTCATAGTTAAACTAAATAACCGTTTCCTATGCCCCGTGCCGCTCTCGTCCAGCATTCGTAGCTGTACACACGAGGAGGATGTGCAGTACTTCGTAGATATCCCAAAGTTTAGAGATGCACAACCAGCAGACCGTTGTTGGTTCCCTGAGGGAAGTCCTTTATTTCACAAAGTGCAGATTCTCACCATTTATGGCAAAAACATTTCTTTAACTTGCATTTTCATGTATAAGATACTTTTAGGTGAAGGAAATATTCCTGATCATTTCAAGACCTTCTTCAAAGTGAATTCACAGATTCATTCTTACTCAACTCGTCAATCTTCAACCATAAACTTACATTCTAGCAAGTCATTTGTAGGACTTCTTGAAAACTCAAGCACCCTGTGTGTGAGTGTGTGTGTGTGTGCGTGCGTGTGTGTAGCAGCTACGTACCCGATAGCTGAGCTCAGGCTTTGGTACCAGTCATTGAGATCCTCCTGGTTGCAGGACATCAGCAGGAGTTTGGCTTTGGGGAAGGTTACCTGGAGAAAGAGGAGGAAGAGGAGACCGCTAAGCATGATGGGGTTCTCACACATTGTCAGGACTTTTCAAGGACCCATAACCAGGGGTGGGCGATATGGTCATTGGATGAAATAACCTACTTTTGCACACTGCTGTGTGAATTAAACACTTGGCAAATGTAAACTGCTGAGTATTTTCTCATGTTATTATGAACTTTAGTGCAAAATGATCTTAAAATGCGATTGTTATCAATCTAGGCAATTGTGTATCACGATATGATTTCACCACTATGATTCCATTGACGTTAAAATATTGTATTGAATTATGGAACAGTCCTAACCATAATAACAATGTCCACGAGCATTTACTACCTAGATGTACACAAACAGAACTGTATAGTATATTTTACTTCAAATGTTTATGAAAATAAAAAGGGCAACATTTCTCAATCTCTAATAGTTGGTTTTGTTCATATTCACTTCAAACTCCAGGCAGTCACAGTATTAAAAACATTTTTCAGACTTTACTATTTGTCCATAAACACATCATAAACACATTTTAAACCCCCTTAGCCCACCTAGATCACTGGAGACCCATCCCACCACCGCATTGGGCTGCTCAGTGATTCCATGTTTGCTCTGTTGCCAGCTTTAAAAGTAGTAAATGACTGATGTTGGAGCTCCGGGCTGAAGGAATACACCGGAAGCTTCACAAGCACTCACATCTCTCTAGCAAAGGGTTTCAAATGAAGGAAAAGTGAACGGTACCGTCAGTGTATTCTTAGTGCGCCTCATTAGAAACTCCATCAAGGCTCTCAAATGCTACACAGACTTACCAGATCCAAACATTATTTAAGCTTGCTGGCAAACTGAAGAAATGTACGTGATGGTCGCGAAACATTGTCACGTGTCAACACACACGTTTGGTCCAAGGCTTCAGAAGATAAATGCGGGGCCAAGTTAGCGTTACATTTATCTCTTTATCACCAAGAGATTACTGGAACAATGCATTACACCAAACACAACCAACTTCTATGACGTTTCTGTCATTTCAAAGATGTCACCGGCTACGTGGGGACTTTTCCCTCTCAGCGTACATTTAGACATTGGTTTCTTAGTGACTTCTTTGTCGTCTAATGTTGGACTGAGGACAGACAGTGACTCTATTGCCTCTCCATGTTCAAGTGGTATTACAAGCTAGAGGGGTCGGGGCTAGCTGGTGGACACAACGTCAACACTGTGATCATGTTAGTTTAATTGTTGAATGTCTTAAACTCTAAGTCTGGCCAGATCGTACACGTCGCACCTTTAAAGAACTTGGCCAGGAGGACTCAGTTTTCCAGGACATTCCTCAGAACCTGCACCATGATTTGGTTTCCCAAGAGGCATGCGAACAATACTAAAGTGTAGATGTGTTAGCTTCTGGTTGTGTCGTAGTATCCTCATCATCTGTCAGTCGTCATGAAAGGGCCTGAAACTGCAGTGACATTATACAAACAGTAGAGGGCAGGCCAAAGCAAGCAAAGAAACCTCTCTTCAGGTACAGCAAAAAACCACGGCTGCTCCTCACGGCCTCCAAATACGGACATCTGAAGGTAAAGAAAACAGGGAAACAGAATCCGTCACATTCACCGGACGTGTTCTCAGGACTCCTTCCCAGAGTGATAGGTCCTCTTCCTTTGAGTCAACAGTAACTACCAACTCTTTCATTGGCGTCGCTGAAGCCAGCCGCAGATTGTACTCGTCAAACAAACCAAAAGGAGCCCAAACAAAAAGGGGCTTTTAATTACACCGGGAAAGCTATTACAGGGGATCAAAATTAGGCCCGCAGCATATTAAATGACCCTTCATATTTACCTGCAGCCTCTACACAGGAAGCTAGCTTGTTGAGGTGACATATCGATTATTTCCATGCGTATTTGGACAGAACTTAACACTGGTACAGAGGAGTGTATAGCTCATCAAACATAATTATGTTTTTACACAGGGGAGGGGGGAGTGTCTCTCATTATACTTTAAATAGATTAAGATTTCACACGTACCATCATCAAAAGTATTATCTAATTACAGAGTTCAGCGAGTAGGGCCGAACTGAGTGCCGCATGATATTAGGCACTCGCCACTTGGGGGACGACGGTTGATTTATGCACAAATAGATTCCACTTCTATTGCAACACGGTAATTAGGGATTTGTCAGGAAATCTGACCCTCTTAGGTAGAAATTACTTTGTATAATAAGAGACGGCAGAGCACGGAGCCTCATCGGCGCACATAATTTAGCTTGATTATTTATACATCAAAGGGAATCTGTCAGGGATGTGAGAAAATATTCAAGCGGCAAGGGGGATATTAGCGGGAGGAAGACTGCAGACGGAGGGAGGGGGAGAGCGAGAGAGAGGGAGAATAAGGAAGGTCGACAGATGGAGAGAGAGAAGACAGAAGATGAAGAGGAAAAAAATGTGGGGCGAGCCACAAATAAAAGCTAGCTCTCTATAAACATGTGTGACCAAAAAAAAAAAAAGAACAGGAAATTTTAATATAAGGTATCCCCCCCCCCCCTTTCAAACTTTGCATATAGATTGCCATGGCATTTACAGCTGTCAAATTTAATTTGCCTTTAATTCTTCATGGCCCTGGACGAGGAGGGCCCTGGAGTGCTGACAGCCCTTTTCCTCCAGCTCAGGTAGGGGCCCGGGATCAATAATGTGTCCTTATGAGAAATTACGTGTAATGCTATTGAGTATGCATTTGGGCCTCGGTGGGATAAGAGGCTAATGAAATGCCATTTCTGCCGTTAGATAACGCGCGGCGGCCTCGGCGACAGGCTTGAGGAAGATGTATTTACTGGAGGGCCGGAAGAGATGGATATGCAGCCTAATCTGATCCAGCAACTGAGAGATTCCACACACACACACACACACACACACACACACACACACACACACACACACACACACACACACACACACACACACACACACACACACACACACACACACACACACACACACACACACACACACACACACACACACACACACACACACACACACACACACACACACACACACACACACACACACACACACACACACACACACACACACACACACACACACACACACACACACACACACACACACACACACACACACACACACACACACACACACACACACACACACACACACACACACACACACACACACTTCATTAGTCCCTTGAAGGATGCCTTTAATTCACACTGCCTCCAGCAGATGAAGTCACACAGGCCTCGTCATGACGACACGTCTCCGGGTCCCAAATCTTGGGTTGATTTCTCTCAGATCCTATTGGCTGATTATGGGGCAGGTAAATCAGCTACTCTGGCACCAACACGCTATCACATTTTTAGGAATAGGTATCAAATTACAATACTTATCATGGAGCTGACCTCTGTGTGTGTGTTGAATGTCTCAAAAACTAAAGTTAAATAGTTTTTTATGTTGGCTCGAACCACACGTTAATTACCTGATTAGCCAATCAATATGAAATCTGAAGAATCTTCAGTCCAACTGAATATCTAAAACAAATATGAATAAGAACATGAAAAGCTAGACAAGAAAAATAAAGACGTAATATTGAGCTCCAGAAAAGTGTAATGTGACATTTTTAAAGACCAAAGGATTCATTTCTTAATTGCAAAAAAATAATAGATGAATCAATCTATGAATCTATAAAGGAGTTGCAGCCTGAATTAGATTAGACTGCTTATGTTTATACAGCATTTACAATGATGGAACTATTTACATATATCTTTTGGGAAGGGAATCCACATGAGGCTGTGTTAAGTGAAATATTGCATGCGATTTGGGATGGAATTTAACCTTTTTTAATTCCCAAGGAATTACAAAAACAAAACACAATTTCATGGATGCAACAATAGATTATTTTCATTTTCGGATCCATCTATTATTACTTTTTTAATAATTCAGGATAAAATTGTACTAAAAATAGAGCTGAAACAAGCAGTTATTCAATTATTTGATTGACAGAGGTTATTGGCAACAATTCTGGTCATTTGTTAATTATTACAGTTCCATCCTCTGAAAGGTGTTTCTGTTTTCTATCAAAGAAAAGTGAATATATTCATGTGTGGGTGTCACCAATTAAGAACTGGGGGTGGACATTTTTTCACTTTTTGGACACTAAAAGGTTAATTGTTAATGAAAGTAATCATAAAGTGCAGCCCTGTTTGAAATGACCAACAGACACAGCACATTGAACACATTTACTAGATAGAGCTTCCTAAATGTGCTCCATGTTTGATATCTGTGATGTATAAAGGTTATAATTATTATTATTATTAATAAGAATGAATGAAGGATGATAATTGTTTTATTGCCTCAGCGTCTTCATGTCAAAACGTTGGACAGCAGCAGTGTGAGCAGACATTAGCAGCACAACATAAAGAGCTCTTTCTGCCAAGATGAATATTGATACCATGCAGCATTGGCACTAAACACTCGCTGCATAAGCGCTTCCGTTACTCACTCAATGACGCGCGACTCGTTCCTTTGAATGTTTCATGACAGCAGCTACATCATTTAGACACAATTTGTCAGCCGGCAGCTGTAGCGCGACCTGGGAGACGGATCAGACTGGGAGGAGAGACGCGCTGCCGGTTCAACTCCTGGGCTACTTCGACAAGGGTGTGCAGTGATTAGGGAGGAGGAGGGGGGGGGGGGGCAGGTCTTCTCTGACAATCACCACTAAGAGGCATGTTACTTCAAGGGAACCTCTGTGTACAGATCATACAGCAGCAAAGTAAGCAATGAAATAATGCCCCTGCTAAGGACTCAGTCGTGTGTGAATTCAAATCAAAGAACAGATGTCTCCCCACCTGCTGCCCAACAAACACTCAGAGAAACTTTTCCCAACGTGTTCTACACTTACACGTGAAGAAATGTATAATCCGGTGCCAGCTACTTTGTCTGAAATATGAATTTGTGATATGATCCAAAAAACAGACGGGACTTGATGAATCTGTTCTGGTAAGCACTAGAACAAACAGAAGCAACATATCCTCTTGTTCTTATAAATTATGTTTATCATTGGAGACATGAAACATACCCAATGTGTGTCACCCAACATGCTGAAGCATGCGAGTACACATCTTTTAGGATGCACTGAACTGGAATAACCCCGTCACTTCCTGAGAGCCTCCTTGCCGTTTGGAGATGCGTAACCATGGTAACTCGTGCCAACCTCATGTGATAATTATTTCTGAGAATCATGAAGTCTGAACTAATAAAAATAATAATTACGTCTAGCAAAGTTATACTTGCAGTGGTATCGACGTTACAGAGCTGTCTGTTAACCAGCGGGCTGTCGTGCCCTGTGTTTGTACAAAGATGATAATATTTAATAAGATTTAATGACAAATGGACACATTAAAGCGCCCTGCTGGTCTTCCCACCACTAAAACTCATTCATACACTCGTGGCAGAGGCTGCCATGCTAGGTGCCAACCGGCCCGTCAGGATCATAATAGATCGAGATAGAGTCACACACACACTCACACACTGATGGCACAGCTTTCAGAGTCCTGTTGGTTTCAGTATCTTTGCCCACGCACACTTCAACACGCGGGGATCGAACAGCCGATCTCACGGTTTGCTGACAACCTGGTCTGAGCCAGAGCCGCCATCATATCCAATTCACGTTCATACGAATGTTTGGAACAAAAACAATCTCACATACTTTTTCCTGATCCGATGTGAGGTCAAAGGTCAGGGATGTCGTATGTGTACAGATTGTAAAGCCCTCTGAGGCAAATTTGTAATTTGCGATATTGGGCTATACGAAATAAACTGATTTGAATATTGTTCTAGTGTACTAAAGAGCAGGTTATGATGGCATTTTGGACACAGACAAAGACTAATTTAATTATTTAAAAATGTAATAATATTCTAAAGTATACACTGCACACATTTCTGTCATATTCATGTAATGTGTTTATGTAACTTTGTAAATGCTGTTCATTCTGTACACATGACATCTATTCATCTGTCCATCCGGGGAGAGGGATCCTCCTCTGTTGCTCTCCTGAAGGTTTCTTCCCTTTTTTTTCCCTGTGAAAGGTTTTTTTCTATTTCTTGGGAGTTTTTCCTGATCCGATGTGAGGTCAAAGGTCAGGGATGTCGTATGTGTACAGATTGTAAAGCCTTCTGAGGAGAGTTTGTAATTTGTGATTTTGGGCTATACAAAATAAACTGAATTGCATCGATTTTCCAAGTATGTTTTAATATCATATGTATACGGCACGTGCACATGGGAAGGGTTATAGAAAGAGATGCTGGATAAAATACACAGTCCTCGTTCTATTAAAAAAAAGTATTAAGTTCAGTTTTGGAATAAATATTTGCATTAAACAATTTCTTGTATTTAGATAGACTTGTATGTAAACCTATCCGATCCTCATTTGGAAAATATATGAAAGAAACGTGAACTTTCGTAAGTGAGTCAGTATTAATTTAGTTCCCTCTCTGACCGAGCTGAACCCCGTCTAATACACCAGTCCTGAAACTTTGTCTGACACTCACGCTGAGGAGGCCTCCCTGGCTCCGGGTGTGGCCAAACACCTTCTCCACAGCGCAGTCCTGCAGGGGGAAGGCGCGCTGGCCGGCAAACTTGTCTCTGTTGGTGAATTGCAGCGGACTGCAGCGCTTGGCCTGCAGCAGCATGTCGGAGAACAGGAAGAACATTTTGGGCGTAGCGTCCACCCCTTTACGAGGAACCACCTTCAGCCAGCCCTCACGGATGTACCACCTCCCTGTGAGAGGAACACACGGGAACAGAGAAAATCATTATCTGGGACAGCTCTCACAGATAGCAGAGACAAAGAGTGGGTGCATCCCAAGTCTCTTAATTGTATCCCTGTTCCCTCACTCGTCTTTTCCTTGCGTCTTAGTCCCTCCCACCAGAGATGCATGGAGAGATGCAAGGAAACCATGTGAGGAGAGAGGAAACGAGGAAACATGTTTTAAGAGAAATGAGACGTCGTTTCCTAGAAAGCGTCACGTGAAGCAACGTCGATTTCTGATGACTGTGGCCGCTGATCACGTCTCGATCCATCTGATCACGTCTCGATCCATCTGATCACGTCTCGATCCATCTGATCACGTCTCGATCCAGCTGATCACGCCTCGATCCATCTGATCACGTCTCGATCCATCTGATCACGTCTCGATCCATCTGATCACGTCTCGATCCAGCTGATCACGTCTCGATCCATCTGATCACGATCCATCTGATCACGTCTCGATCCATCTGATCACGATCCATCTGATCACGTCTCGATCCAGCTGATCACGTCTCGATCCATCTGATCACGTCTCGATCCAGCTGATCACGTCTCGATCCATCTGATCACGATCCAGCTGATCACGTCTCGATCCATCTGATCACGTCTCGATCCATCTGATCACGATCCATCTGATCACGTCTCGATCCATCTGATCACGATCCAGCTGATCACGTCTCGATCCATCTGATCACGATCCAGCTGATCACGTCTCGATCCATCTGATCACGTCTCGATCCATCTGATCACGTCTCGATCCATCTGATCACGTCTCGATCCAGCTGATCACAGTCAGTCGACTTTAACAGCTGGAGAGACTTTTGATGGAGTTTGTGTCTGAAGTTCTGAACACATGATCAGTGGAACGGACTTGTTTTCTGGTCCCGAACATTCCAATAAAAATTCACTTAAAATATTGATAAAAATGATTGTATAATGTTTTCAGTTGATTTAATGGTGTTAAACTACTACCTATAATAATAAAGACAGTTATCAGTCCTGTCAAAGTGGACATGTTTTCTCTCTCTAGTCTGTTAGTGTTTCATCTCTCCAGCTCTCTGACTTTAAATTGTATCCATAACAAGTTATTGAGAAAAATAACAGATTAAGAAAAGACTAATGTTTTTTATAAATAAGTTGTTTGTGGTACTTTTGTTGTTCAAACCTACAATGAACATATATTTGAACCAGATGGTGAATGAGAAAACAAATCTACTATATAACTTGAGTTTAATCTGGTGAAATCACATAACTGATGAACTGAGTTTGTAAGTCGCTTTGGATAAAAGCGTCAGCTAAATGACATGTAATGTAATGAACTATGAGGGGGTGTGTCGAGTGTTTAAACACTTCCTGGAAGCCCCCTCTCGTGCCTCCGGGATCATGTCTCAGAGATCCCTCCCAAGAGCTTTGGGACGGCCGTCAATATGGCGGCGCAGAACAACTTGTGGTTCAAGCGAGGAGCGAGGAAGACTATTAAGAGACTTGGGATGTACCCAAAGAGTTTGTTTGGGGCCATTTAAAAGTGCCAAACCCCTGGACTGTAGGTGATGGGGTTCAATGGCATTACGTAAAATCGGAATCAGCCGCCACTCACCTGCTGGCCACAGTAACACAGTGTATTACTGTGTATTGCTTCAACATGGACGTACCTGTACGCGTACAAGGAACTGCTACTTGGGTTGTTGGTGCATAACATAACCATAGTAAAATACAAAATGAATAACTAATGTAGATCTGAAATTAAATGAAAGCTGTAAATGAGAGAATACTATCATAATATGTACAATGTATGGCAATTCAAATGGAAGAGCCTTGCAGTTTTTAGAAGTGGTTGTTTTTTAGGTCATATAGACAGATGTTAAGACGTTAATGTAACGCGTGTTTGGATACATATCAAGAAAGGGACCCTCATTATCATGAGTAGTCCGCTCACTTTGCTTTTTGGGTGACTTTGAGGTGAAAGTGTATAGAAACAGACCATCTGATGCTCTGTTTTATGCATGTTGGTCATGTAAAGGCATCAGTATTAAACTGATTTCATAACCAGTTCAAAGTTCCTCACAGTAACTTGAACCCAAACCTTAACCCAGGACCTTTTGAAGCCTAACCCTTACCATGTGGAGAATGGGATTCATTTCCTGACATTTAAACACAGGTTGAATCTTCGACTAGTCGACACATCTAAAAGTAAGACACATTTTAATCTATAAGGTAAAAAACTGTCAGGAAAATGATTGCATATATATTATAGGCGAAATCACTAACCACATTGTATTTTAAATGACACTGAAATCAATATGACTCCAGTGTCCGCTCCGGTGGACTGGTTAGGAATGTGCCTCACAACGGCGCTGCTATATATAATATAAATGTGTACATTCATGAAGTAACACTAAGTTTCACCGACTAGTAGTTCTAGTGCCGTATGTAGCAACGGTTAATCGACTAGTCGACCAATCACGCACATCCATATTGAGATCCCCAGTGTCCAGTTACACAGCTTACTATTTACACTATACAGCCTGTGATTGGACGTTGCACCAGATGTTCCATAGTGCCATATTGACATATCACTAACACCATTCCTAGGGAAAACATACATTGGTGTGAAATGAACTAATAGTGTTTGATGTAGAATCACTGGTTCAACACATCATGGCTCAAAGCTGCTTTGTGATAGAATAGTCATCCTACCATACCACTGTCACACGGGAAACCTGCATGTTCATGCACCACTGAACACACTGAACAGCCACATTGGACCCATTCATAGTAGTCACAAGTTAATCCCCATTTATCACCTCTCACATCCTGGAGACTACAGCTGTAGCTCCTGACCCAACACTGTTTAAACCACTGGACAACACACAACTGTACACAACTGCATTGCCAAATAAAGACGCGTTTCAATTTCCCTTCCTATACATTGGGTCTTGTGTAGATTGTTACTGAAATGCTATTTAAATTCCAGAACCATCAAAATACAAACTCATGTTCTGCCGATCCATGGCCGACCCACATTAGGGTCATCGATTTCATCTTGCTTGGATTTGTTAATATTATTATATTTTTATTATTAAAATTATCGTTACATCCCGTCAGCAATCAATCAATAAATAAATAAACTAAACAAACAAGAAAGAAGTGCAATAAGCCCGTCCAATCATTTATGAGGACATCCCGCCTCAGTCTTCCCTCGGACGCCAGTCTGAGTACTAACGATAGCCATGTTCATCGTTTACGTTCATTGTGATCGTTTTGGGGGAGGGCCTTTGGAGAGAAGCCTGAATTCACGCGCTGTAAGTGTTGCTGACTTGTTGCTGACTTGTTGCTGACTTTCTCGCTAGATTTATCGACTTTAGGAGCTCGTGCTGCTACTTTTCCTGGAAAAGAGGTGGCTGGGTTTTTCAGTTGCATTAAATGAGGTAACACAAGTGTGATGGTGCACTGATGAAAGCCGTTGTATTTGCGGTGTTATGGGTGTCCGGAGAAGCGGCACAGTTTGGATCTCTGGGAAGGGAGATTTAAAACCAATCCCCAATTATCACAGTATATGATAATCTACCGAGATCTTGGAGATTATCTTTAAGCAAGAGAGCTAACCAACTAACTTGTTTTTAACTCTTCAGGCTTTTTTCTCAGCAAAGACATTCTACTTACATTAGCAGGCATCTCATTTTAGGCTTCTGTTACAATTATATAACCTGCAGCAAATGATAACAGCTGAAACTAAAAGACAATCACGTAATAGTGGAAATTAAACAATGTTCTGCTGTCTGGTCAACAACACCAACAGAATGACAACTCCTCTCTAGAGAAAAGATGGAGGCTCTGAATTATTCACTCTTACATTGCCTTCTGCTGCTCAGTTCATTTGCAGTTTTAGCCAGAGGTTGTCAACTTTCTTCTTCGAGATCTTTGAGTTTGAGTTATTGTTGACTGAAGGTACTTGCAAATATTCAAAACAGAAAAATTAAAATGTTGATGAGGGATTGAAAAGGATTTGGATTCAATACCGAATTCGGAATAATAAAACGCCACTGAACCACAAAACAAAGATAACTCACATTCAGATGGACCACCAATGCAGGTTCAACCAGCATCACTATGTCAGTGTGAAAATGGTTATAATCAGTGTCCTCGGCATCAAATTGCTGTGGAGCATACAAATAATGAGACTAACTAAGCCGTGCTGAATTGAAAAGATAAATGAGGACGAAAGAATCCAAGACGGACTCAGTAGGAGGTAAGCAGACTGTGAGTGAAGCTCTCATCTCTTTCCCCATGATTGGCAGCGACGTGATGATAGCTAATAAGCAAGAGGCTGACATTTGGATAGATAAGATGAAGAATTCTGCCTGGGTCCGGGGTGTTTTTGTAATTGCCCCAGCCAGTAGCCTGTGATTGGAGCTAGCCTGAGTGGCCAGAGCTGTGCCTCTGGGGCTTCGAGGGAACATTTTCAGGTACAGACAAGCCCACTGAGATTAAGTGGCTAGGGCCAGGCGGGGGTCAAATTGCTTTTAAAATGCCATGGGTCTCAAACCAAACCGTCAGGAAACACACCGTGACTCTCTCAGGTGTTGTGTGGAGATTGGAGCGTTGGGTGTGATCCTCCTAATGAATATTATATAAATAAAACCCTGCTTGAGCCTTATACAACCCTTTAAAGACACGGAGTAAGTTTGAATGTGTTGCTACAATCACCACTCAGAACAGGACATTTTGAATAAACGAGAACTGGAGTGGGAAATGTCCTCATGAACCAGATCCCTTGCACCCGCGGCTCTTTCCCGATTAACTGACGGACCTGGGGCTTCCATCCTTGTGGTAACTGACATATTTCACTGTCTATTCTTCCTGGCCTCATAACTGCAGTAAAAGGAAGTTTCATTAAGTTGAATGTAATGCTTTAAAATCTTTATAAGGAGGTACAAGGGCCAGGAAGCGGACTCCATTTGGATGCCCGTGTTGCTCTAAGTGACAAGTGACGTTTTCAGGTACGTATGCAAACTGACAGTAGCAGTGCAATCTGTAAGTGTGTTAGATTAGGAGACTGTAGCAGGAAAGCAAATGTGCTTGTTGTTTAAAGTCGTCCATCATTCTGTGACAGAATGTGTGATCACATGTAATGAATGCATGGGCAGTAATGCGTTACATGTTCGCTCGAGCATCAGAATGCTGCCAGTGTCCAGCGTGCTGAAACTGATGTGTTTCAGTGTGGTGATTATACAGACATGCTGGGATCTCCCACATGACCAGGAAAAGGTCTTCACCTACACAGCCCTCCTTTGCTTTCCAGTTTAGGGGGTGAGGTTTGTACTCTGGGGGGAAATAACATGGACAATAAGTGTCTTAATGTCCGACACCTATCTCTTGAAACAAAAACAACGACTTCAAGTACTTTTGTTTTGAAGAAAAATGTTAAACTAAATCCAGTGCTACTTTGGAAAGCAAACTGTAGTTTCCCTAACCTTTAAAGTTGTATCAGCTACCCCCCATCAGACCCCCTGATGGACAAAGTTGAATGAGCCAGAGGTTGGATACGCTCTGTGTGAGGAGCAGTCCCTTTGTGGACCCCGTTCTCTTCAGACCCCCTGCACACATCTGACCATCCACGGTGCTTTGAGGTTCAAAGAGCAGGAAGTGCCAAGCACTCCTCTCCGTGTCCGGGCCTTTCAGCTCCCCTTGTCAAAGAGCACCTCTGCTCTACTACAAAGTCTTTTGGGCCGGACCAGGTGTGTGGTGTGTGGTGGTGGTGGGATGGGGGGGCTGCTGAGGAAGGTGGGGCAGGAAGTAAAGATTGATCTACAAAGGGTCCCGTTCCCCCTGATGTGTCCGACTAACAGAGGCCGAGCTGCTGTGGCAGAAAGGGGGTTGAGTTTTTGAGTTTGGCCAAAGACTTCTGTTACTTTGTTTACTGAACAATACTGGCGGGATTTCACCAAATCTAGTGGAAATTAGGATTATTTAGGCGGCCCCTGTGGACAAATGCAGTAGTATTTTCTAGAATGAAGACTGCATTTCCCATGAGCGCCACCGCTTCGTATTGGAAAGAACTTCCAATATTCGTTTTCCTGCAGCTTGTGCATTCATTTTGGAAGTGAGTGAAAGAAAGAAGTCATCAATAAGTTTACTCACTTTGAAGTTCTAGACGATATAAAAACTAGTCACGTTGGTCACCATGCTGATGATCATCATAAGCGCTGCAGTGCCGGCTTTGTTCCAAGAACGCAGCTAATGTTAGCTACGTTGAAAGCGTTAGCTAGCTTTCTTTTAGGTAAATTCATATTTTGGTGTAAAACCACATTTAGCAAGGCATTTTATAAATAAAACAGCATCATTCATTGTTGTGCTTACTTTAGGAAGTCCTAGGTGTGTGTGTGTGTGTGTGTGTGTGTGTGAGCTGCCCCCTCTCTAGCTAACTAGCGACATTCCCAAATCACATACCTATTGTTTCCCATATCACATACCTATTGTTTCCCATTTATGGCTCGTTTCCACTTAGTTTTAAAACCCTTAAAACAGCTGTTACAGATGACTACCAGGTTAATTCAACATTGATAACGGATTACGTTGCTGACCTTGTTGTCAATACTAACAGCTGTTGTGTTTTATAATTCTACTTCTGCTTACTGTAGGAAACAGCTGTTAATGGTGCGTTTAGTGAGTAGCGGCGTGTCTTCAGTTTGAAGTCACTTTCCTTTTCTTATTAATGCTTATTTTGTTCTCCAACTATTGTGAAGTTCACACAGAAACCAAACGCTCTCCAGTACGACAGAGACCACCAGCAGAGCTACGAGTGAGAGAACAGACAACAACGAAACCGAGAGGAAACGAGTTGACCAAAATTATTGATCCACAATCTAATACATTTTGATTCGTAAGTGTTCATTTCAAAGTACATTTGAGAGAGAGAGAAAGAAAGAGAGAGAGAGAGAGAGAGAGAGAGAGAGAGAGAGAGAGAGAGAGATTCAGAGCCTTGCAACTCAGTTTGAAAAATAAAACTTTACAATTTGTCCGTTTGAGTTGTTGATCTAAGTATCAAGCACTACCTTTTATTATTAAAGACTACTAAAATACTGTTCTATTTTCTGTAACTAAGCAACCAGTCTCCTTCCTGTTTACACCAGAACCCACATACACGTCATGTGATATTCGTTTTCAGGCGCATGGATGGACATCTTTTTTGTTTTAAAACTCTTAAATGGAAACGTAGTCGTGTGGATGGAGCCTAAGAAAGGCCAGCCTGACATATTTACATGTCAGGAAAACAGGAAGTGGCATTATAACATATGCTGTGAAACACACTCCTGGTTGTGTATTTCTGATTCAGGATGTGGATTTTAAAATTCAGGAAATATTAGATTTCGATTAAAAAATACAAGTTGAAGCTATCTTTATGGTTTTTGTATCAGATTGTGGACTATGAATCAAAGTTCAAACATCTGAGAGGAAGAAATAAACACCCTTAGATCTGGTTATGAGAACCATTGCAGTTCCCCAGAGCCAACGAGGATGTAAATCGTCATATTGGAAAAGCTGGAGCCAGAGAATGTCTGGATTGTTTGCCTGACGAATAACTTAAATGATTAACAGGGCAACATTATTTATTTGTCGGTGAATTAACTGATAAATCTCTGAAATGTTTCAGCACTAAAATGGAGAACAAATATCCTATGGATCTGTGTAGGAAGAGCATTTAGAAATTAAACATTCAATAATTTCTGTTTCTTTGTTATTCTTAAATGTACATTAAAGTTTAATTTAATGAGGTTGTCTGATTGGCCCAAGACACCTGAGATAACAAAAACACCACAGTCAGGAACATAAAGGGACATCAATTGGAAAGAATCAATGTGAAACAGGATAGAAAATGTGAGACATCTTTGTTTCAAATTGAAGGAACAGGCAGGCAGACACAAATCTGCGGCCTCCCAAAGAAACGGGCCGACTGTCTGCTGTATCGATGTCCCATTGATTCAGGCTTTGTGTCTCACAATCGCCCCCCCCCCCCATCTCCTACAGAACTACTTAATATGTTGGAGGGGCTCCGGCGCTTCTCATCTGTACAAGGCAGAGCACTTTTCTTTTACCCACATTAGAGGCAGTGTTGGTGGGGAGGAAGGAGAGTGGGTCGGTGCGGGGTGGGGTGGTGCTGCTGCTCTGAAGTCTGCCTGGTGGGACCGGAGCTTTATTAGCTGGAGAGGAAGCCGGCAGAGTTGCGAGGGCCTGAGAACTCGGATGAGAGGAAGCTTTTGAAACTTCCCACATCGGCATTAGAGAGATGAGCTGCTATTCAGTGCTCGCTCCCAGCCTGCACCAACACATCCGCAAATACACACATGAAAAAAAAAACACTCTCATGGCCACACACACACACACACACACACACACACACACACACACACACACACACACACACACACACACACACACACACACACACACACACACACACACACACACACACACACACACACACACACACACACACACACACACACACACACACACACACACACACACACACACACACACACACACACACACACACACACACACACACACACACACACACACACACACACACACACACACACACACACACACACACACACACACACACACACACACACACACACACACACACACACACACACACACACACACACACGGCTTCCTTTTTATCTGCTGGTCCACAAGATGAGGCTGGGCTCTAATTGGTCCTGGGGGAGATTGGCAGGGTGAGCGGAGCAACGAGGAGGCCAGACAAACAACAGGAGGGGGAGTGGCAGGGAAAAAAAGGCCCACCGCTCTACAAGTAGAGAGGAAACCACAATGGAAAAGGGAAATAAACGAGGGGGAGAAGCACACTCATTCGCTAACAGTTAGCATTAATGCTCTATTAATGAAGTGGGCCCAGTGTGCGAAACACTTACGTTTCCAGCAGAAAGTCCAATGAATTCTATTGATTAAAAGCAGTCAGAACGTCTCAATACTGAACTTCATTTCCCTTCAGTTTATCTCTACTCGTCTCCCCCACATGTGTCCCAAAGGACACGCAGCAACAGATGCAGACAGGTAGAGAGGAGATGGAGGTGGTTCTTTGGTGGGGGGGGAGGGGGGATGAAAGGAATATGTGATCAGAGGCTCTAACCTGCAGCCGACACCTTCGTCTTTCGCCCTTTCAGCAGTTTCTGCACCCGGCATAGCTGCAGGTGGTTCTCATGGCACCGGCGATTGTTCTGGATACGCTGGGACACCTCGTCCACCGCGGTCACCGCCCCTGAAGGAGACACACACACTCACATTTGTTTGACCTTGCATTGATTAACTCCTTTCTGAGTTCCGCTATAATCTCTACGGGTATATATTAGACATCAAATATATAGCCATATATGATTGTGATGACATACCCAGATCTGATTTCATTATGACTCATTTAACTTGGTATTTAAAGCAGATAGCTCTCTCTGCTTGCATTACTTCTTAACAACTTCAATAGATTTCTTCCTAAATCACAATATTTATTGACATTGTCATATTCATGACCATGCCCCTAGCCAATTTTACAGCCATTGTTTGAATACTGGCTTTTATGTGAGAATTTATGGTAATCCTGATTCTAGAAGTGCACGCACTGTGATGTGACTTCTGCTGGCAGCCACCAGGGATTGACTGAATTTCACTCCTTATACATTCACCCATGTGAGCCCCCCCCCCCCCCCCCTTGGGCCAACATACTAAATAAGGAACAAACCTGTGAAGCAGTTTGCAGCCTGATTTTGCTCGATCTCATCAGCGAGAGAACTAAGTTGTGCAAATTAAAATAACCAAACAGTTCTGATTGGACCCGACGGGGGGGGGGGGTTCAGTGTGTGTTAGGACGCCTTAACATGCTCATATTAATTAGAGAATCGGCCTGGCTGTCAGTCTGTAATTGGATGCAAACAGCAGCTGCCCCCAATAAGCACGGCTCACTTTGTTAAATAAACCCATTTAGGAGCGGAGGTGGATAGGTTGGCTGTTGCTCGCCACACAAGCTGGATTCATTACAGTCAGACGACGGCGAGGGCTGTTCTCCTGCTTTTTTTACCGTCTTTCATTATGTTTTAAGTTGTAGTCCTATTTGCAAATAGATGTGACTCCATATGAAGTCTTTTGTGAGGGCTGACAAATCACAATTCAAACCTTCAATCTGACCACGGCTACCCATAATACACAGAGCCCAGGGTGGTTTAATAATGACCTACGGTCACTCAAATTCTAAATGTAACACACCGTGGGCACGTTTTAGTCACTTTTGGGTGGGGCCTAAAAAATTAGAATGTAATTTATACATTTGGTGTCTAATTCTACTCTTTTTGTCTCAGTTTAAATCATTGAAAGAATAAAAACATAAATGTAAAATAACAGGTGACCCCAGACATTTGAGCAGTAGAATGAATGAATGAATGAATATATATATATATATATATATATATATATATATATATATATATATATATTCTACTCATATTGGAAAATCCAGAAATCTTATATTTAATTATTGTACTTTATTTGTATTAATAATGTTAAATGTTGATTACATGTACAGTATATCTGAAACATTAAAATAGCCTTCTCAGTGGGACACAATAGATGTGACGCGATCTGCTAGAAGGGATGTCTCACTCTGTTGGAGTTGATGGAACTAAAAGACACGGTGACAGTTGGCTAGCTCAGTGTGAGAAGATTTCACCCCCAAAAAATGTTCACGTCACAAAAAAAATATTGTTTCAATGTTACCCGAGCACAATTAACAAAATGGTGGTTTTCATTTGGAAATATCTGATCCAACAGTACACAAAAGAAGACAAATCTGACAAATCAGCAACTTTCAGTACGAGTAGTGTTCTATTCTTAACACTATGGACACCGTGAGCCATACTGAGGAATAACACCCTGGCCCACTCAACAGAATAGCACCATAAAACAACCAATCAAACTGAATTATGCCACATGTACAGTATCTGAAGAACTCTTTCACTAACTTTTTGTTTTACAAAGCTTCACAATCACAATGCAATCATTTAAAATAGACAGTTGCATCCAATTACTGTGTTCCAGCAATAATAATTGCTGTAAACATTTAGACTACATCATTAACGCGTCCAAAATAACAACAAACAGACGGATTCTAATTTCAAGCTCAACTTTTTCCGCTTTTGTTCCGAGCACTGAAAGGAACTTGATCCTCAGGGTGATTCTTCTACACTAAAATAATCACGGCCTAATTGGCTCGCTTAACTTCACAACAATTACAATGTAAACCAAACAAGGCATCCGTGTAGACTTTTTTTCTTCCCTTTGTTGTACGTGTTTGGAATACTTTCCATTGCCTGCTTTAGAAAAACAACAACTCCTAATTACAGTATTCTTGGGCTGAGTTCTGGCCGAGGCATTAATAATACATCCGGCCCATTAGACATTCGGAAGACGTCTTCCGCAGCTCTTTATTCCATTTATTCACTATTGAGACAGTGCTTGACTTTATGGAGGGAGGACTGTTAACTTTCATTGTTAGACCTCTGACAGAGTTGGAGAGCTGCGTCAGGTCAGACTTGGTTACAGTGGAGTCAGGCGTCAGAGGGCCGTATTAAAGCGGGCTGATGAAAACTCCTGAAGCACTGCAATTACAACAATTAAATCCAGCCTGAATGCACCGCGAGGCAAAAAAGGGGAGCTTGGGGGGGGGCAAAGAAGAGGAAGAGCAAACTGACAAAGCAGCACAACAAGAGAAAACAACAACAACAAAGCCTCTTGTGATTCTATCTGCTAGTCTGCTTAAACATATACAATGTGATTTGTCTGGAATTTCTTTTTTAAATAATTCCCTTTACAATACAACCGGGACGTACGTACACACACACACACACACACACACACACACACACACACACACACACACACACACACACACACACACACACACACACACACACACACACACACACACACACACACACACACACACACACACACACACACACACACACACACACACACACACACACACACACACACACACACACACACACACACACACACACACACACACACAGTTTAAAAAAGGATCTCGTAATGAGAAGAGGAAGAGGCGATGGTGGAGCACATTTAGATATGTACCTTCATCTTAGAGTCAGGGGCTGTTTTAATTTGTAAGCAAAGGCAGCACACCAGCAATGAGATTTTAATTGATACACATAAATAATTCCATGTGTAAATTACCACTCGAGTCAGATCTGCTGTTTATTTGACGATTGAAATGAGTCATTATCGTGATTCGTGTTGATGCTGGAAGATTTTATTTATTAATATAGCTCCCGCTTAATATCCTCTGATCCGCTCCCAATTAATTATGTCAAAATCCACATCAAACTAGAACTTACACGCATATTGAGCTTTGCCTCGCTTTCCTTGTCTCCGCTAGCCTAGCCAAGCGCTGCGGTGACAAAAACAACAAATGAGGAATGAAAGGGAAAGCCAGCACTTCCCTTTGTTCCTCAAATGAAGATAATGACGACGGAGTCTGACTGCTGAAATGAAAGTCTTCACAGGTTGGGTTGTTGTTTGTTTGTTTCCCTGCTGTCGGAGGACTGGCCTTACATTCTAGAGTTGTACAGCTTTACTTAACCATCCGGTGTTCCAAACTGCTTGTCGCAGAAAAGACGCGTTTCACGGCGAGCGAGCCAAAAAGCCTTTGTGACTATTGATGTGGCGCCACGCGCTCGTCACTCGCTGTTAGGTTGCCGTCGCTGACGAACCCGTCTGGAAGAGGAGGAGGTGACAACAACATCGACCCCAGCTTCACACATGTACACATTTGAGCTTGCGGCTCCTGGCGCACTGCAAACGCACTCGGGGGTTAATCTGCAGATTGAAATGCGGGGAAACGATTATTGAGGCAGCGACACAATAAGAAAAGACACGTACTTGAAAGCTGCTGAAACTCCGGGTTGTCTGGACTCGTGTTGGCAGCCAGGTCCTGGAGGAAATGTTTATACCTGTGAGGAAACAGAAAACAAACAAGGTCACTTCTCAACACATCACTGGAAACAGTAGTCACTGGAACCACGCGCTCTTTTCATTTCCATCCAACGTTACGCCCACCGACCCCAATCAGAACCACAGCCACAGTTCTTTGTACCGTCATTGCAACAATAATGAGTGTCACTCTCAAATCAACTGGACTCTCACAATGTCTGTGATCACGCGAGAAGTGTGTAAATCACGCATCACACAAGAATCCATCTTGTCAGGCTTCAAGTAATGAGTTTGTGTGAGGTGAGCTAGAGCTCGGACCAATCAGCGTCCTGTGAGGAGCTGTGGGCAGCCAGGGGGCGTGGCTTAGGTGTGTGTGAGACGACATGCTGAGTTGAGTGCTTGTTCCAACAGCTGAAGAGGTGAGCGTATGTGCTGCAATAGCACCAGTGATCAGAATGTTCCGTCTTTGAAAGCAGAGCAGAGAACGGCACTGATGGCTTCAGAGAGTTTCATCCAATAACCTGCAAGTACAATTTAAAACGGTTCCAATGACGGCCTCTCAGAGGGTCAGGTTGTTACTAAATGCACCTCAGACGTATCAAAAAATGAAAAAAATGGTGATGACTTGAGCTCCTGATGGATGGGCTGCAGATGGAGAGAAGTTGAGCTTTGAAGTAGTGCTGGAACATGACCAGATGTGAACTGGTTTTACTTGCGCCTTCTTCAGACACCAACATTGGCAGAAAACTATTGAAACGCTGACTATTACTCCATCCAGCGATTATAAATGATGAGTGCATTGAAGAGCTATTGTGTAAAGTTTAAAGGAGACTGTGGTGGTGGGCGTGGGGAGGCTCAGATGCAGAGGGGGCGGAGAGCGTAGTGGACGACACGGCTGGTGCCTCGGAGGCGGCAGGAGAGCGCTCACACGACAGCCCCAAAGAGTACTGCAATTATTATTAAGAACTCTCGATCCTGATTTGTTGCCGTCATTGTGCTCCGGCATTACACAAGTCAGTAACGGAGAAGTGTTACAGAGATGTACTATGCTTTTCAGGTTGCTGTAACAACACTTTTACATGTTTAAAAAACAAGTCTGCATACAGCTACTGTATATTGACCCTGTGTGTGAAAAGTCTGTTCTAGCGCCCGTTTCTTTCCTGCTCCGTTCGTAAAAGCCTCCCCTGATTGGTCAGTGAGCTTTGTGGGCGTCCCTGCAGCTTTGGAACCGGTGTGAAGGCGTTTGGCTTCACTAGAACTGTGCCCGATATCTTTTATTCCACAACTTCACAATGGTGAGTGAGAGTCCCTCAACTGCAACTCGCATGCACAGCTTGCAAATGGGCTGCATGATAGCGATGGGTTCAAAGCAAGATATTAAAATGTGCACGGTCACATTTTGTTTGGTTCTGACCCCTTATGATGTCAGAACCAGCATCAAATATGGCTCACTCATTGTGACAACTTTTCTGATAGATAGAGCTGGAGAAAAAAAAGAAAGGGTTGATTTTGGGGGTAAATTTGGGTCGAAAAATCATAGAGAAGTGCATTTTGCATAATATACAACTTTAACTAAGTTCACATCCAGACTGATTGGGAGGACACAAAAATCAAAGCACAATTTAGAAAATGCAACCAATCGTCGTCCCAGTTTCAGTTTCCATCTAAAGTAAAAGTTGTGAAGAGTGTCAGCTTCCTCAGAAATCTTTATCCTTTTGACTAGGATGAGGCGACCTTGAAGTGTATTGACAATTGACATTGATTTCCACTGTCTGCCTGCCTTTGGCCTCTTTGTGCAGTCTGGGCTTGTTTTAGAGACGTGGTGGTGCCAGTGAAAGGGGCTATTAGTGATACTAGATGACCACACACCCCTGCTGCTGGTCCATGTGGTGGCATGAGCAGGATGCGACATGTGTTGGAGAGCGACAACAGTGGTGTTTGAGTGTGTGTGTGTGTGTAGAGAACAGAACAACACAATGCGGGTTCTTCCAGCTGCACTTGGGAACTTGCTTGCTTGACTAAATTTGGAAGACATCATCAACATAGAATTCAGTAATGTGATGCATTTACTCAGAACTCTTTTGGTCTTGAAATATTTGGGTATTACGGTCTGTTCCAAGTTCCAGTGTCATTAGGCAATATAATTAATATTTTTATACAGGCTGCATTATAAATATTATATAAACATATATCTCTGGCAACAGCATATACACAGGCTGCAGCTAGTAGCTCCCTCACTCGCTATATTGTTTTGTCTTGATTTGTTATTTTTCCGTCTGGAGCACTAAAGGCATATGACAGAATCCATTCATCAACATCAGGAAGCGTGGGGATTAAAGTGCAGCAGACTTTGAGATGATCACCAGCCAGACCTGCCGGACCAAACGGGACCAGTGAGGAGAACCCAGATGGAAGCTAAGGTAACGCAGCTAAGACCTAAGGCCACTCCAGCATTCTGCTGGCTATCTGATGCCCGGTCGCAGAAAAATAAGATGGAGGCAAAAAAGAGTTGATGTCCTGTTGTGGCGTCACAAATACAACTGCATTTGCCGTGCGGACAGCAGGACTCCAGAGGAACGAGAGGCGGTGGACTGTCGAGTTTTAACCTTTAAGATGGTTGTCATGTTATCTGCCCACAGAATGGATTTATTATGCTGCCGTTTATATACCTTATGATGCAAACAAAAAGAAAATGCAGTTGTTCAAATAACTGTCAATAACTCTTATTGTGAAAAAAACAGGAAGTTAAGTTAGGTGCAATGTGCAGAACACACTAATGGACGCAACAAGTGGTTTTCAGAGTCTGCACTGACAACAAACCATTTAACACGTTAAGATCTCTACTGAAACCCCCCTGCGTGGAGTGATGTATGACATCATCAGGACATCACGTGCGACAGCTGTGGGCAACACAGCAAGAATGAATAAACACCAGAAACAGACATCAGCTGTCTATGAAAACCAGACCAAAAGCACTCACAGAGTCCACTGGGAAAAGGACAAAGGTCACCGAGAAGAAATCAGTGGGTGGTCAGAGAGAGATCAGGTCACAACTTATCACCATGGCAACCAAGCAACTCCATCCTCTGAAAGAGGCCATGAGGTGTCTTTGAGGGCTTGGCCTGAAACTAAGCTGGTGGTGTGTGTGTTGAAGTTCAGAGCAGCAGGATATACGTGGAGGGTCTGTGGGTGGAGGAGGAGGAGGAGGGCCCTGTTCTTGTCGTCGATTACTCATCGGAAATGAAACGGAAGCCTAACAAGACCCAATTAAACCTCCTTCAATTAAGAGACGCTTAAAAAGAGAAATCCTTTGAATTCTTCTGCTTCTTGTCTCGTCTTGTAATAACAAACACATTACAGGCATTATTAGCGATGGATGCCCTCATTCTTATGAAAGGAGTGGAGACGGAAATCTAATTAAAGCAACTGTGGAACAAAAAGGAGCGCTCTAATGAGTATCATTGCGGCACACGTGAAATAATGTAAACGGAACTCTCTCGTTTAGCTGCCCGGTCCCGCTCATTAGCAGCAAGGCAGAATAAAGATAATGAGAGGATATCGTAATCTGAACCATGTTTACGACAGCTCAGATATTCTAATGAAGAATGCAGCTTTTGGAAAGCATGCGCTGGTGGAGGCGTGGGCCCGCCTGCCGTTGCAGCCGGAGCTGCTAATTCCTTTATAATATGCAGATGATATGCAGGCTTTTCTCTCCCTCTCTCCTGGCAGACATGTCAGGTCATTTGTGCGTTTGCGCAGACGTCAGTAAAGAAAAGAGACAAAGGAGATCCGTCTAATTATTTTACTTCCCATACATGCATTAAGGATTCAAATGTGTAATTAAGAGACAAGATGCACTGGCAGGCTTCTGCACGGGTTAGTGAACATGGCATGGGCTTGTGGGTAATTACTCAACTTTAATAGCTTGAAAAGGAAAGGAATGCACATCCGTGGTAAAAACAGAGGACTAGAGATAGTCCGCGGTCCAAACTTGAGCAATTAAAATGTAATATGAAGTGATTGTGAAGAGCCTCTTATCTTTCTGTGAAAGGGTGACTAACAAGGATTGACTCAAAGAGAAGGGAACTATGTAAATGTAGACATTAGGAAACACTTTTTAGTCAAACTGCAAGAGTGACTGCTGCAAAGAGTCAACTTAAATCAGAGAGAGGGTTTTTTGTTAATTTTGCAGGGAATTAATTAGTTCTGCCTCATGCACTTCAATGATTGCAATCATCAGTAGAGAAGCCCCCGATTTCAAAGTCAGTCGAAGCAGCTGATAACACAGGAATACAGGAGGCCAGGTGATTAACCTGTAAAAACAGTCTTGACTACAACAAATCCTGTAACTGGTAAGGGTTACCGAACTGGAGAAGGATGATGGAAAAAGGGGGCAGAGCAGCTTGATATTTCCCAGTGGGAAATCGACGGCTCTTCCAACCTCAGTAGGAGAAATGGCTTTACAATTGACTTCTCATTCACCCATTCACCGGTCACAGCCGCCAGCCTCTCATCGCTATCGAAGACACTGCCTCCTCTCCTCTACCGTCGGGGTGTGTACCACTACCGCTCAGACGTCTGCATCCAGATGCAGTCCGTGATCACACAGAAACCACACAAATGCGCTTTGTAACGCTGCCACACTGACATTTGTTGGATTCAGCCCAGGTTACTTTTTACATGATACAACTGTGGCTAAAACACATCCATTTTTCATTTGTATTCAAAACACTGAATCAAAGAGGCCCCAGTCTTCTGACAAACAAATAACAGAAGTGAATATCGAGTAACTTTTAAAGCAGTCCTTAAAGGAGGATTAACCTCAGTTCCTGGGTCAATGTCATCCTTCTGAAATTGGTAGTTCAATAACGCTTTATGGACTCATGTCCAGTCAGTAAAACCAAGAGGGTAAACGCGGTATTGAGTTCTTCTCAATACAACCCCTTTATGCAATTTGTTTTCAAATATGAATCCTTTAAGTTTGTCTGTGTCAGTTAGTTATGAGGGGCTCACATTCAATCAATCGAATCTTGAACTTCTCTTCTCAGCTATGAAGTGCGGTCTCCGTGTTCAGGGCCAATAGAATCAACTAATGATTCACAACAACAACAAAAACCCGTCTCACACCATAATCGAGGCACTTTGTTTCATTGCGAGCCTCACTTCAAACTTAGCAGTGAACCACAGGGTCAATTGACACGCAGACAATGCGACGCAAATTATGGACAGGAATACAACTCGGTGCTCAGACCATGGAGAGGAGCCACTTAAGTAAGGCTACAATTTTCAGAATTATTTCAAAAGAAATTAATCAATGCTGTGGCCTTGTGCTGGAGAACCTCACCGTGTTCAGCTGCTGGAGATGATGGAAGTACCTGAGCACATAAAGCAGTCAATTTGAAATCCCACCTTGACAATTGAAAGACTAAATCAAGCATGGCCAGCGCAGCGCCACACTTCTCAATGCTTAGCAAGTATGACAATGACCCCGAGACCTTTGGAGTTGTACGGCCTTTACATGGAGCATGCTCAGTCTCTGCAGTGGGCCGACCGCTGGGCCATTCCCTTGTTATACTTAATGGTGCTCAGCTTAGAGCGACTATATCCTAAGGCCTCCAAGCGCCGCCATCTCTATGAGAGTACCATCTCTATTATCGACACAAACACGGCCAATACAGGCAGAGAGGGCTGCTATTCACTGACACAATCAACTTGAGACCCCATCACTGTCATAATGGTGATCTCAGTGGGGAGGACGCCGACGACCGCTCCAGCCTGCTCCAGTGAATGCCACTTAATAAAGGCAATGATTTTATTCCTCCCCCAGCAGCAACATAAGTATCCACACTCCGGGCCCTGCTCGCCATCCATCATCCTTGAATGGCGATAAGTGACAACAATTTCCCCCGCTATTCCCAGCCACGAAGCCGGAGCAAGGTAAGGCACCAGCCACGGATGATTATCTGGCCGTGCCACTTAAAATCATCATACAATTAAGACACATCCCCTGAGTCTCCCAAGTTTTACCGAGATCGACAGACGAATCGATGATGATGATGATGATGGGAAGTGCGAAGAGAAAGACGGAGCTGGAGAGAATGAGGCCCACTGATTATGTGTCAGACACAAATACAACGGTGGTCAGCATCCTCTTGTGAGGAGGAGGAGAGTACTCGGTTGCATGAAAAGTAAACAGGCCTCCCACGCTTGTCCAGACAATATTCCCAAGACATTTTCAATGACCGAGAGAGAGGTGAGTAAAATATGAAATGTACTTGATGCTCGTACACATCAATGTGTTAAATCAAAGAGTTATGGTACTTTAGAGACAATATAGTTATCTTTTCAGCACCGTGCAATATTACATTTCCATTTCATGCGCAATATTAGTTTCATTAGTCTATGTGCAATATAATCTTATACTACTTTTTCAATATTCTATCTACAATTATCTGTCTCAATATCATGCTCAATATTACTTTTCTATTTTAGTCTCTATTAGACACTGGTGTTAGTATCACTTCTCATACACTTTGTATTCTTACTCTTATTGCTATTGGGTTCTACATTACAATGGTGCCAGTATGTTGTCTGTTATTCTATGGTTCACATATGTTTATATTTAATAAGCTATCTTGCCCAGCCTGAATAAATAGCATATTTTCTGTTGAATTTGTGCTATATTCACACAATGGAAACGGCAGCAAAACTGAAATAAGTAGAAGTGTCAGGATACCAGAAATGTTGTAGTGAAAATCTATGATTTTCGATACCACGTTAAAAATATTAAACAAAAACAATAAACACTTTGAGCTAGTGTTGAACAGGTTAAACAGGTACTTATTCCCTCTCTAAAATGTATTCATATTGCTGTGAAATAATCTCCTGCAAACAACTGTATTAATTCAGCTTTCTCGCTAATAACTACATTTTACGAGATGACATTTGAACACATGATAATTGACCTTGGCCTGAAGTTTACGGGAGGCCCAACGGCTAACATTAGCTGGGGTTGCTCCTGCCGATTGTTCACAATGTAGCATCATCAGGGGGATATAAACTGGGTGCGTCCCTGGAAGCGTTGATAGTGAGTTCTTAGACGGTAGTAGTATCGAGCCCTGCTCCAGTACTTATGGTATCGGAGGTATGTAGAAAAACAAGGATTATTACGTTTTCAGAAATTCAACATTGTCTTGGCACCAAAGCACTGGTTCTTGTGACATCAGTACCTTACATGATGAAGTGTATGGTGCGTCCCAAACACTTAACAAAGCTTGGAATACTGCATTTCCGAGTTTCCCGTTATCCCTGAAGTGAAGGTACAGTGAGGAACTAAAGGGAAGGAGATCCTTTGTTATCGAGCAGCAAGTAAACATGAATGAGACACACAGCAAAGTGTCTCAGATGTTAAGGTGAAGGGTCGTTCATCTCAGAGACAACTTCTCTCTACGCTGATGGAAGGACGGAACCTTTAGAGAGCTCAACTGTACATCTGTAGACACGGGAACGTGAGAGGGGCCTAATTAAGATACAAAGCAAGCAGCTTGATAAACCACTGTCAGATATCTGCTGCATTGGAAGGCACGTTTCAGCCCATTTCTCACCATTCCGCTAATTAACAGACAAGATCAAGACCGCATGAAATTACAGCCAACAAAAACTCGTGCTTAACAAAAGAGACTTTGACAGTTTCTGGACAGTCTGAGGACTTGTATGGGAGCTACATCAAATAATAATAATTACATCTGTCACAGAGACTATACATTGTGCAGTGCAGCTGGTGAAAGGGAAAACAACGAAACAGCAGAAGCAGGAGTCAAGTGTGAAATCTATGACCCATCTCCACCGTGGAACAGCACCACCATAACAAGTCCACAAACACTCAGCGTGGTGCTTTGTTCCAAAGGGACACAAGCTGGAAACATTTGAAACAGCTCACACCGTTTTCCGTTGTGATGCCCACTTCTTTCCTGTGTTTATGGAATGCCTCTGAGGTTTTCTGAGCTTCATGGAAAATAGCGGTGGCTTTTATTGATATATCATATCATCTTAGGCACAATAGAATTTGTCCCTAACCTGATGTCGCACATAATTAAATGTTTTGAAAGGGTTATCCTGGGTCAACAGAGTAGACACGTCTCAGTCTTCCAAGATCTCTTGTAGTTGGCATACAGGAAGGGTTGAGGGGTAGATGTTGCACTACTTTTAAAGCTCCACAGTATTTATAATCATCTTGAAACAACTGCTATCTTAGGATCATATTGTTTCACTTCTCTTTTGCTTTTAATATAATTCAACCACACCTATGACTTTTAAACTGCACAATACAACTACTGCTAGGGTCTTGGATTACCTTTTGTTTCAACCACAGTTTGTCAGGCTCGATAAAAACTTCAGACATTATTTTAACTAAAACTGGAGCACCACAAGGAATTGTTTTATCCCCCTTGTTAGTCTCACTCTATACAGCTGACTATAGGCAGAGCCATGTGTCCTGAAACTTCCAAAGGTTCTCAGATTACTGCGGATGATAAAAACAGGATCAATAAGATGATCAGAAAGGCTGGTTCAGTGATTGGCCTTCACCCGGACTCACTAGAGGTCACTATAGAAAAAAGAGTTTCTTTTGAAGGCCATCCACTACTCCATGTTTTTAATGGACTCAGAAGTTCATTCAGTGAGAGACTCAGGAGGCCTCAGTGTTCTACTGAACCACTAAGACGTTTTTTTGTTCCAGCAGCAGTTCGATTTCTTTTAATGAATAGCTTTAGTTGTGTTTTTTTAGATTTAGCATCTTTCTGATGTCGGTCATGTTTTATATGGCATTTGCTGGTGTTGTTTGTTCCTTGTAATGTGTTTCTTGTCTGTTGTGCACTGTGCACTGTGTCTATTGTTGTCTTATAAGTCTATTGTTGTCTGTAGGAATTTTTGGTGGAAAATGAGTTTCCCCACTGGGGATTAATAAAGTTTTATAATCTAATTATCTAATCTAGTTGCTTCCTTTCCATGTTTTTCATAACGCTGCAACTCCAAAGGGTTTACAGCACTGACAAATGCTTCGTGGAAGCATTTACAAACAGAAAACAAAGGCGGACATAGGTAGCTGACATGGCTCACAGGATTACAGGATTTTTACTAAAATAAAGTAGGATGGGAGCCAGAGCCTTCAGTTATCAAGCTCCTCTTTTATGGAACCAGCTTCCACTTTCAGTCTGGGGGGGCAGACACAGTCACCTCATTTAAGAATAGACCTAAGACTTTCCTCTTTAATAGTGCTTATAGTTAGGGCTGAATCAGGTTTGCCCTGGTCCAGCCCCTTGATATGCTGCTATAGGTTTATAGGCTGCTGGGGGACGTTTTAGGATACACTGAGCACCTCTCTCCTCTTCTCTTAACTCTGCTTCCTCCCCATTGGACCTAGCTGTGTCTGATGCCTCCTGCCTGGTGAGCCGACCTCCTGCCTTGGCCCTGCTGATGCGGGGAGAGGGATCCTCCTCTGTTGCTCTCCTGAAGGGTTCTTCACTTTTTCCCCATGAAAGTTTCTTGGGAGTTTTTCCTGATCCGATGTGAGGTCAAAGGTCAGGGATGTCGTATGTGTACAGATTGTAAAGCCCTCTGAGGATAATTTGTAATTTGTGATATTGGGCTATACAAAATACACTGAATTGAATTGAAATTGAATTACCATAAACTCCCAAGTAGTGGCACAGGTCTTAAATATAGTCCAACATTTCCCCTGTTTTCTGATCTATTCCTGTTTGCATTGAAAGCAATGTAACTGATCTACATTGCCTTTGTCGTTTTTAAAGAATCTTTGGCGTCTCTGGGATAATCTAGATTTGATCAGTCTAGTATAGTGGATTTAGAACTGGACTTGGACCAATGTGGTCTAAACAACTGTGAAATATACCCTTTTTGCATTTTAACACACTGGGCTAGGACTTTCGGGTTGAATACTTGCTGGTTTCTCCAATTTCACCTACCCAAACGTTATTAACTTAGGAAGTTATTATAACTCATATAGAAAAAGAAATGTCACATCTGGCCTTTTCATTTAAACAGAAAACAGGAATCTTACTGATCGATCCGCTGAACAGGAAGTTGAAGTAAATCCTCGAGCTTGTGGTTGTTGAACTCTGGCCGGGCTTCCTGGAGTTTCTTAAAGCGTCTGAAGGCCTTGTTTTTCTTCAGCTGGATCTAAGACAGCACACAAATGGTTGGGAAGTTATGCTCAGAGACATGCAGACACATTTACAAGACGCAACTCTGTGCTTGGCAAAGTGATACGTTCTGAGGTGCAGTTCGTTTGTTCTTGAAATCACATCCAAACAAAACAGCTTTAGACATTCCCACCCTAAATGTTCTGCATGCTTTTGACTACAAACAGACTCATAAAACATGTCCTGTACTCAGCCCAGACTACACATCATGTGCTACACCTTGTTTTATAACACTCTCTGACCAGCAACTAATCAACAAGAACATAACATAGCTCAGGAGCTGGACTCACTGTGAGCTAAGTGGAGAGATGTAGATGTTATTAAATATGCATTTGCACATCATGTCGGCGTGAGTATATGTCAACACTCGGATGTCAAAAAGACTTATCTCGTCAATCCCGTGAGTCATCAAAATAAACATTGCGGCTGTGTTTAAACAGACCCGAGGAGAGATCTGCCCGCTTTCACGGCTTTAAAAACATCAGTGTATGCCACTTAACTTTAGATGCCAGTTGTGTGTGTGTGTGTGTGTGTGTATGTGTGTCAGCTCGAGCTGGACATGGTTAGCAGACAGGTGGCGAATAAGTGGAATGATGCACATGTGAGAGGAATCACTCATCAGGCTGAGGCGGTATAGTAGTGACAGAGTAGTAGTAGCCCTCTGAGGTAACCATGAGAACGGTGATCCCTTCATTATAACTCTCTCTCAATGACACGGCTACTGTACATGTGGACTTGTGAGTTATTGCTGCACCTGAACGTGCAATATCAGATACCGGTGAAAACAACAAAAGGCACAGGTCAGAATTCCCTCTTACATCTATTTATATTGCTTTGAAACAATCTCCTTCAAACATATAGATTTATTCAAGTTTCGCCAAAACTAAATTAAATGTTCATCGATATTAATTATTATTATACTTAATTTACCAAACAGAGCGTGTACGCATCATAATGTACCTCAATGTAATTATTCAGCTAAGTGTTACAGTTTAACACCTGGTGTGTAGTACTCGTAGTGTTGGTAGTTTCAAACTGCATGAGAAGATCTTATCGTTGCAGTACCATTCCATTGAACGTCCATTCAAAATAACAGTGAATTATCACGCAGCCCAATACTTGCGTGTGACATTGCATAATGGACACTAACATTGCTTCCATGTGTTCAGAACACGTCTTCACTACATCTTGCAGACATAATGTTTGATATTTAATCGGATTCTGAAACAAAATCAGGCGGACGTGGGTCAAAGGTTACCGTCATTAGAAGACCGATCACCTCCCGCACACCTGTCACCACAACACGCCTCCCTGTTCAGTCAACTACAATTGATGTCAATCTGCAGTAGGATCAATGCAAACTTGCGGGGCTTGGTCCATAATCAATGCAATTACTCAATGTTCTGCAGACACGTCCTTCCTCTTAATTAAGACAATGTTATTGTTGATGCTTTGGTGCAAAGCTATCAACAGGACATCCCAACAGGCTGCTCCAACAAACAAAGAGCCGCTCCACCGTGATCGATGTCACTGATCAGATAAGTCGACCGTATCAGGATGTGATTCTTGTCATTTGTGAGGGAGTCAGATAACAACATTTAAAGAAAAATGAAATATTTATAGTCCAGCAATTTGGGGGACAGGCTCATTTGCTTTATTCCGATACTGAAATGAAAAACATTGATTTCAGTCTCTTGTCTGGGTATGAAGTATGGAGTATGGAGCATAAAGACTGGACGCAGCCTGGCTTTGTTCAACGCTCTCTCAGTGCTCTTTGATGCCTAAAGCGCACTGATTAGCCAACGACTTGGGAGGCGTTAGGATGCTGGAACTATTTCTTGGCACACAAGAAATCCATCCGCCCATTAGTGTCTCCTGTTATAGTGCTGGTTGCCACATGGTATCAAACCTGGCAACCCCCGTCAAGACAAGACTGCAGTCGCTACACCGAGCTGTCGTTCACCAATGAATAGTTCCAGCATGTAACTCCTAGTAAAACCACAAATTGTTGAACATAAGAAAAGTGGTAGCTTCATCAGAATAAAATCACAAAACCAATTCATTTGGAATAGCCTGATGCTATCCAATATGTACATGAAAGTGTTGCCATGGCATCGCTGACAGCAGTGGAATTGATGGCGTCAGCAACAAAGAATCCAATAAGCACTTGAGCATTTGTTATTGTGTATTCAGTCCAATAACTGGAATACATTGGCCAATTTCCCCACGGGGATTATTACAATCTAATCAAATCAAACGTAATAAACACCTTGTAAAAGGCTCATCAGTGCGACAGGAGGTGTGAGCACCATGGAAATACTGTGTTCCTACCCCGAGCACTCTGCGGCCATTGTAGATGTTGTCCACATACGTGTTGTAGTGGTGCAGATGTGGACACATCTGGTCGAAGCCTCGGCCAAAGTAGCCGTTCTCCAAATGGACAAGCAGAGATCTGCAAAAACAACGATAGGTTAGATACAATTAATTACAAAAAGAGCATACAAAAGGTGGAACTACTGAACATTTGTAATTAAAAGTTGCGATTTGAAAAAGATCTGGAGATAGCGATGCAAATAGACGTGTTTTAACAAGCTGTAGGATGAAAGGTTTCAGATGGCTTTCATGAAATCTGAAACTCAGCCTGTAGTTCATCAAGGAAGAAGTAGTCTGAAGTTTAATTTACCAAAAATAACCTGCAACTATAATGTCATTAATCTGCTAATTATTTTTCAGATAAATTGAGAATCAGATAATCAGTGTATGAAATAGTGAAATAGAATAGTATCTCGAAGCTGAGGACTTAATAATCATCCTCTTAAAAGTTGCTCTGATGTCTTTATAGGAACTACATGTCTGTATAATAAATAAATAAAAATTAAAGGATATATCAATATCATTTTCCACTTTCAGGGAGTTAAGCCTTTTACTCATCAACGTCAGTTCGGATCATCACCAAATATTTATTAGTTTTTCACAGTCTGGGATATGTCTGACTAGCGACAACATTGATGTTCATGTTTTTTTGATGTTCAGTGAACCAGAAAAACAGCATGTTTGCACCATGAGGCAAACATGAGAAAGTGGCTCAACCTGGTGGAAAATAAAAGTCAAAAATATCATTTTGAAGCCTGGGATCAGGGAAAGCTCAATGTAATAGAAGGCAGGACGTTATACTTTAATAGCGCTGTGATCAAACATCGATGAAATCTGTCATTTGCATTAATCAGCCAAAAGGATTGGAAAATATAAAAAAGACAAAATGTCTCGAGTGAGGCGCAAAGTGAAATGTCTTGTTTTGTCAGCACAAAACCCACAGATATCCTGTTTTATATGATCTCCATATTTGAGAGGATGAAAAACAGCGTTAATGATTAATTGTCAAACAGAGCAGTCGGTTAGTTATCAAATACACCACACATTTGTACGGCGTGCTGGCCTCGCCACTAAAAGCCGCTGTCGACCATGTTTAGAGGACGCAAACAGGCACGCACTCATTACCCATTCACAACAACACCCTTAACTCCAACACAGGACACGGCAGAAGTAACTACTTTATATGTGGCATATTTGTTGTGCATGACAGATCTCTGACACATTCATTTCAAAGTGCGCCCCCCCCCCAGTGAGCATTTAGCCTCCAGTCAAACCGCATTGGACTTTGAGTTAGCGCGCATTACTGCCTGACAATGCTCCGCTGCTCTGCATCAGTGGGGAGAAGCAACTCAAATAAGGCGCCATCGCTTCTGAGGCATCGTTTCTCGGCAAAAGCACACACGTTTAGAGGGAAGTGCGGAGGCTGAGCAAAGTTCAGAGGATCGCTTCCCCGTTAATGGTGGGGGTTTTAGTGGGGCGAGGTTCTGTGGCGTCATCTGAAGGCCTCTCCCCGTGGATGACATAGTTACCGGGACCAAGGCGGTGGGTCTACCTTCAGGGCATCCGGGGCCACTTTGTAGTGCGAACGCGCCAGCCGAACTCGGGGAGCAAAACAACCGGATCAAGGGAGAGGCAAAGCCGTCGTTCAGCCTGTCAGGCACATTACAGTAACACGGACGCAATTGGTTGGGGGTGTTGACAGTTGTGAAGGAGCTTGTTATCCAAACTTAGAGGAAGTACCACATACACACACAAGCACACACACACAATCCGACTCTCTAATGATGTTCCCAGAGACTTCTGTTCGTACATGCTGCAAGAAGGAGCACTTTGCCGTTGAAGTTGATTTAAATAGATTTTAATGAAGTTGTGTGCCAAGGTAGCCTCTGTTCATAATCAGGAGACGCAGGAGCAGCCGAGAGATTTCTAACGAGGGCAAAGGACGGCAAAAACGGTGTTTCCGGTTTTTCCCTCCCCCCCCCCCCCTTCTCACTGCCAGAGGCTATTATGATAAATATGAAATTATGGATTACATTTTTTTCCCACTGCAATTAAATTGTCTGTCCGTCAGCAGCAGGATGAAGATAGCATTAGCATACTGTGCGTTTCACGTTAATCCACATCAATTCCGAGCAGTGGCGACATCTGGGGCGGATAGAACCTCGACCAAACAATCCGGGCCGAGGCGCCTTCATTTGACGGCGGGGGGGAGTCGAATACTATTTGTTAGGATACAGCATCCGCTAAACATAAATGACAACAAAGCCCTAACGTAGCATTCCGACGCTCTACATGAGTGGTGAGACGCGACTAATGCTGCGATGACTATGCCACTCCATGTCTGTTGTACCACTCACACTACATCGTGACCCCCCCCCCAGCCCCAAGCCTCCCCCCACACACACACTTTCAAATGCAGTGATTGTTCGCTCCTTACTGGATCCACCGGTTCCTTTTGTCATGTGAGCAGCTGGGGGATAATTGGGTTGCTCCTTCTGCTGGCTGCTCTCTGTTCACCATAAACAGTCAGAAGCAGAATGACTGGTGCATCAATACATCCACGTGTCCTTTGCCTTATGTATCTCGACAAAGCATAATGAAGGCGCAACTCGCTGCTACGGGTCGGTTCCCTCTGCACTTTGGAGTTGAGTAAATAAAGATGGAAACATCAGATGCATATACCTCCGCTCTGCACACACTGACACTTGTATTCATTATCAGAGAGCTATTAGGCCGACGCACACGGCTGTCGCAGAAGCTTTGCGCCATTCAAGTGCTTTCTTACTGCGAAGTGAGGATCAACAACTCATCTAAGGAATCAGTGCCCAGCTTACAAAAAATCTTCTTATGAATATATTTCTCTGATGAGGATGCAGATTCACTAGCAAGGCAGGGATTCTTCAGATCTACACAACACCCAGCATTCAACTGGAATCAAATGTGAGCTTTTGCTTTCGATATGTGAGCCGGTTCTTATTGACCATTTTCCGTGTTCTGCATTTGATTTATAACAGTGTGCAGCTGATTAGCTGATAGTTAGCAGAACTAAAATACATTTACATGCATTAGTAGAATAGATTGTGTCCCTCGACTGTAGTTCTACTGAGGATGTCATTATATGTCCAAGTGCAGGGATCCCGACATGGTGGAACCTGATAATCTTTTAAAGGGACATCTAGCTGTGGGGTTGCATATTGCAATCCAGGCGGCAACCTCCAGTACTGCAGAATGAAGCCGATGCAGTGTCTTTAAACCTGCATTCTCTCTACTCAGCGTCGGAAATACACGAGGGCAAAGGGCAAAACTGCCCCGAAGAAATATCATTTTGCCCCTGATATCACTAGGAGAGGAGCAAAAAATGCCCCCATAATTTCCTCTAATAATTATGATAATTTAATGAACTTGTCAAAAACATCGTAGCCCTGACCCGGTCCAGTTGCCATATCATGTTTTGGATTTTCACCTCGATGTTGCGTGTGCGTGATGAACCGAGTGGAGCTTCTTGACCTCCTGTGAGTGGGAGGAGACATTTTCGCTGTCAATCCAGCACACGTTGAATTCTTCTGCGGACAACGTCAAGAAATACGTGGCCATCGCCTCCGGTGAGTGATAACTAGTAGTAATTATTCTGAACTTATTTAGTTCGCTTTAGCTCTTAGTTAGCTCTGATAGTGCGTTAGCTACAAAGCCTCGCTTGCTAGCTAGCTAACGTTAGCCAGAGTGAAGCCACATCCTCATAAGTTACTGCCAGGTACACAAATACAATTAGTTGAGACTACAGTTGACTGGGGGTTTCAAGGGTTACATGTTTAGATTAAGTCCCTTATCACATGTAACATACTATTGTTGTTTTTGTTTGTTCCATCTCAACACAGTGGAAGACCCAATGATGATCTCACTGGAGGGACCAGAAGAAGAAGATGCAGCATGTGTAGAATCTGCTGTGAGAAGAAAGCCAGGCGGCCTCACATAAAACCCTCTGAGCAAGGCAGCAGGTCAGACCAGCAACTTCTCCAATGGCTGACAGTGACACAGATGACAATGATGAACTGGTGCTCTTTTACAAATAAGCCACTCATATGTATATGTACATAATTATTATTTGTCTACACTGTACATATAATTTAATATTTGTTTTCATTTTCTGAAAAATTGGTTGTAAATTGAATTTAAATAATCTATGTATAGCCCTTTTATTACGTTTTATTAAATTATTGTATATGTTATAATATATAAAAAAGTTATAATTGTTAATAGTTTTGTAAAAAATGTAATAAGAATAAATAACCACAAAGAAATAAGAATACAATTTAATATGACTGTCTGATTTCTGTTTTTTGTGTTAAAACAAATCTAAGAAAACACTTTAAATCTGTAGACTACTGAGTAATAGCCTTCTTATTGTCATTTGATGATAGTTGCTCATATACTGTCAGCCTAAATACGTATATTTATTATTTTGAACAAAGGTTAAATGTTATTTCACAAGTTTCAAAAAGTGCCCCCAATTTTTTCATAAATGCCCCTGGATTTCAGACAGTGGGGGCAATTTCTGAAAAAAATTTAATTTTCCTAACCTGTCTCTACTGACCATGAGGGGGCAACTCCTCTGGTTGTATAGAATTCTATGAGAAAATAACTCTTCTTCTCTCTTGATTTATTCCCTCATTATACATTGTAAACATGAGTTTATGGTCTGAATCTCTAGTTCCAAGTCTTCTTCAAATGGTAAATAGACCTGTACTTGTGTAGATCTTTTCTAGTCTTCCGACCATTTAAAGCTCATTAACACTTCATGACATCATTCACACCCATTCATACACTGATGGGAGGAGCTAAGGTTCCACCTGCACATCAGCAGTAACTAACATTCACACACATTCATACACCATAGACACAGCTACGAGAGCTATTTTGGGGTAAGTAAAGTAAAGTGAATTATTAAAAGACCATAAAGCAGGGTGTGCTTTACGGCGGGGCTACTGAGATTGACAGGTCTCTGCCAATACCAGAGTTGTATAACTACGTCAGTCCTACGCTTTTAAAATATGGTAACTTTTGCTCATGGGATGCAAGAAAAACAACATAACCACGGCAAAATCATTAAACTCTAGCCTTCAAAACATCAGTCACAAACCAATGGGTGACATCACGATGACTATGTCCACTTCTTATACAATCTATGCTCCTCCCTTTCCAAGACTGCGCTAACATGAGCCGTATACGAAGTCTCCCTTCCCTCTAATGGACCTGTTTCTTTTTACAGCAATGGTGGATTGTGGAGCCGCTTAATAGTTCCCCCAAAATGGGGAGCAAATTCTCGCAGTGCCGTAGAGATAAAGCCAAACAGACCGCTTGTGATGAATGAATCACATTTAACTAGAATGCTGGTGAGCAGCTCATAACTTAAACCACAAACTACACAACTTTAGAGTTAGCCCCTTGCACCAAAGCTAACATGTCTTGGACCGGTCTGAACACTGAACGCACAAAGTCCCAACTGATATCAGCCCTTTGAGAAAGGAGACCAAAGAAGTATACATATCAAAGTGATTAAGCATTAGCGGGATTAGTAACTGCAATGTAGCAAATCAATACTAAATTGTATTCCTCGACGCTACTCGAGTCCACTACTCCAACAAGGAGCGACTGTTGGTTGTGTTGAGTGGGTTGTCCTTCAATCAGAAGATTGGTGGTTTGACCCCCGGCTCCACTAGATGCACGATCTAGGTCTAGGTCATCCGGTAAGCATATTGCCTCACTACCGGTTGCCAGCGTGTCTGCTTTCTGATAGCATATTTTCTCAGCTCCAGCTAAACCAAGGTAATTGTGTGATATTCTTTAGTACAAGTGGCTGATTGCCAACTGTACATCTTACACATTTAAACACTCGGATCTCTCCTTCTTTTAGTGACTTATCGCTAAAATCTTATTTTCACATTGTTTAGTTCTACTAACGTTAGATACCGTACTAGCTTAGCAGCTAGCGATGTCTTCCTCCTCTCGCTACCGGTTTTCCCCACTACAAACACCACAGCACAGAGACAGCACTGGTGAAAATTACAAATGACCTCCTAATTGCATCAGATAAAGGACTCATCTCCGTACTGGTATTATTAGACCTTAGTGCTGCGTTCGACACCATTGATCATGACATCCTATTACAGAGACTGGATCAGTCGATTGAAATGTTTTCTTACGCCTGATTCATGAACGCCTGTAAATGTGTTCTTCCACAGCGGAAGTGTTCTCAGCTGCGCTCCCCAATGAGGGGAACGTAGTAGCCGTGGTGCTACAGGTGGGGCGCAGGGCGACATGCAGAAAGACCTTTATTGAGAACTTCACATATTACACACGTTCAAAGCACACAGACATAACACTAAGTCATTAATAAATACATGTTGAAGTCCCTGTACCTTCGTGTACATGTTTACGTCACGACGTTAACAGGAATCCTGGCGATGGCCAAGATTCTTGGCGAGTCGCCAGGTCCGACCTCCGTGAGATCGGATTTTCTGCTGTTGCCCTTCAAAACAAAAGCTCAACATTGAGCATGAATTGAGATCGGCTTTTCTGCTGTTGCCCTTCAAAACAAAAGCTCAGTTCAGAACGAAGCCCAGATGAGAAAAACTTTCATGAATGCCAAATTTGTCCCGAAAACTGCATCAGTGGAGTTCAGAAAATCACCAAACAAAAATCCAGGAGCCAGCTCACAGACTGCCTCAGACTGTCTGTCTGTGCTGATGAGCCCAACTACAAGCTCACAGACAGTGTCTAGTCACAGACAGCTCACTGACTGGAGTCACATGCCTTCTGATGGCATTGTGATGGGACACAGAGCTGAACTGAACTTACATTAGTAACTAACTGAGCATGTTGTCAGTGATGTGTTAGGCCAAATAAAAAGCCTCAAGTTGTAAAGTCTGAACAGTGTTTTCCTCTAACGCCTCAATAGGTAGATCTTGCCTGTCACCAAGGTAGAGGCCAGGGATCTTGGGCTTAAAAAGGTTGGTGACCACTGGTTTAGTGTGTTCAGGTCTGGTACTAGTATGATTATACAGTATGATTCTTATTTCACAAAAGACGCCAAAGTTTTCAAACGTTAAATGATGTGTAAACACAAGTTCTTTTTTAAAATGATATACTATGTAATCCAAAAATGTGGGACAACTGTCAATCTGACCACATACTTCATACTGTTATGAATCAATTTGACCGAGACAGTGCACTTGCTGATAGACGCAGCAGCAAGCCCTTTAACATTATAGTTAGCCTGTTTAATGCTTTAAGACTTACAGTCTGGACCACTTGATGTTTTCTTGTGTGTCAGATGGAGGAGAAAGTCACCCACATATCCATCAATGAGAGCTAATCATCATCACTGTTATCATCAGTTATCCTTTGCACTGTCACACACATTCACCGTATACCCAATGTCAGAGTGAAAAAAGCTAAAAGAATATGGTGAAATCTATTATCAATCACTGAACAGTGGTGGATCAGTCTAGCACTAACACACCGTCTCTCCATGGACCATTTTTTAAACGGAGTGCTTGCCATTATGTTTCAACCATTGATTAAATAAGGGGCTCATAATGAAGATGTATGGGGACTGCGGAACCATTTATTCAATACATCAGACTGTGTAATTCATACTTCAATCTTCATTGTAGCACTCTCAACAAGAAAGTCTGCCAGTCTGCGGAGGATGAGAGCCTGAGGGGAACCCACACAACTCATTATTTAGTGAGGCAATGGAACTCCCGATCAAACTATTCACTCCGCATTTTGTCAAGCTGTGCGGTAGGTTTGGCCGGTAACAAGGTATTATGGGATACTACGGTATCTAGAAATACCGACGGTATGATTGTCAAAACTGTCAGAACAAACGCTCATGTTTCCATCATACAGATACGGAGATGCTGTATCGGTGTTTGACTTCGTCGGGATGAAGTATCTGAGGTTTTGTTTTCATTTTTATTTAAGATGTTTTTAGAACGGAAATGTTGTATTGTTTAAGTGGTCTGAAAATGCAGCAAACTGGGGTCCCTGCATTAATTACGTAACATTTAAACATTCTTTTTAATATCTTGCTCTGATTTTTGTTTCTTACAGTAGTAAGAGAGAGTTTGACGTTATGGGTATTAATATACTGTAGCTGTAAACATAGCAGTGCAGAGTGTATCCAGTTTATTTGCTGGTGAATAAATTCAACAGCTCTCCTAGAATTGGTTAAATGCTTCAGAGCCTTTTTTCTGAATGGGCAAGACTCAAATCCAGTGAGGCTACCAAATCTTATCTTAGAAAGAATTAATGTTTCAATCTTACCGCCATTAAAAAACAAAACATCCTTTTTTATTTCAATATTCAAAAACCCATCATGAGTCCTGTTTTTCTACAGGTTTACTGGAGCTGAATCCAGTGCCTTGGCATGTACACATGTATCAATTTCAAACATCCATCTTGTATTTATACAACCAAACTTTTTTGGGGTCTTTCACGTAGACAGTAGTGGTAGGACTTTAGTTTCTCAGTGGCGTGAACGCAAGATCAATGTGACGTCTCGACGTGGTGGTGAGATCAGCTCCCATCAGCTCTGACTTCCTTTTGGCCACGCTGCCCTCTGAGAGCTTCAGCAGCAGCTAATGTCGGCAACAAGAAGTCAGGATTTCTTTATGGTCACAATAACGCTCTTCACTCGTGATATCACTTGGAGTAATTACAGCTGATATGCATTATTGTATCCACCAGGGAAGGGAACACCTCTACAGTCCAACACAATATCATTGACTTCTGCTAATGGTGGAGATAAGGACTACGCTTTGGTCGAGTTTATCTACACCGCATTCTTAAGCAAGAGACAAACCATCAATCCTCATCCCAATATCCCGTAGGTATTCTGTAAATTATTCAGAGGATACTTACTGGTTTACTGAATGAATGGCTTTAATTGAACTGAAGATGCCTTCTCTCATGTCCTGCTTCAGGGTTCCTTTGGCCTTTAAGATCTCCACAAAGTACTGTGACAAACAAGAGAGCCAAGGGAGACACAAAGGGGTTATTTCTCAGCACGTGTATTAATAAGATAGAAGTGAGCTTGTCACTGATGAAATACTTCATGATGAGGAGATGCTTTCATTGATGAGAGAGAGCAAATGTAACACCAGCACACAGCGACTTAAAGGTTATCAGTCTCTTTCATTCCAGCCCAGACTGACTGTTAGCATCACATGGTTCTGTATATCTGCATGGCTCATACGAAGGACCAGTATAGAGGAATGTTGTCGCACCGCAACACTCACAATAAAGCGACAGCTGTGCCGGTCTCAAGTCATTTGAAGTGAAAATGGGATTAGCAAATTGAATGTGCATTAGGCCTAAAATGACTCCTAATTGGAGTGAACAGGGGTGGAGGGTGAGTAATTGTGTAGAAATGAGGCTGCAGTGGTGGGTGAAAAAGCCTGTTTTCTCCGCGGGGAGTAGGACTACCATGAATGCTACCTTGAGTCTATGTACGCCACAGTGCAATGTTTCAATGTAGCAGTGGAACATACTGTTTAACTTTTGGCTTCTGACAATGTTTGACGTGGAGACTTTGTCTTTTTATCACTGAATATTCTCTTTTATTATGGAAACGAATTATACAAATATTATAAATATATATATTTTCTTCCCAGTATTGGTATGCATCAATGCAGATAGTTTTGGTTTTGTGTGTCGTGGTTTTAAGATCCATCCGAGATATATGCCTCCACCCTAATACAATGGAGGTGGATGGATTTTTTTTTTTTACAGTGGAAACATCTTGATCTCTATGTTCATTATAATCATCCGCTCATAATCATAATGTGTCATGCAGATTACCATCTACAGCTTTGCTGTATGAAGTTACTAGATTTTATTGACAGTTTCTAATGACAGCAGAGCTGTTTCAAACGCAGCTTTTGTAGTTGGGTTGTCGCAAGGCATCATGGGAGTAAAGTAAAAGAAAATAGAATTACCATGTCGTTGTGTATGAAAAGAGCCAAACACTTGATTACTATACTAAAATGATTCAAGCAGCACTTGTATGGGGTCCATCCCAAGCTGTTTGATCCACATGAGCCGTTGATCATGGCAACTGTAACTGTGATCACTAGAAGCCCTTTCCACTGTGTGTGTGGCCCTCACAGCATTGGAAAATTACATCTTTAAACTTACGTATGTGTACAGATTGTAAAGCCCTCTGAGGCAATTTTGTAATTTGTGATATTGGGCTATACAAAATAAACTGAATTGAATTGAATTACAAATGGAACTTGGGCGTGACACTGGATAGCCAGCTGTCATTCTCCACATCATATGCTTATGGTCAGCCCATACACCTGAGCCCAATCATTACGCTCTGCTACTGCCCTTCGGCTTGCTGCTACGACTAAGAGCGCTAAAATGTTCAAAAGAAATCGTGTCAAATTTTGTTTAGAACCAGTAGATATAAATCATCCCAGCCATTCACAGAAATGCTAAATTCATGGAAGTTACACAGCAATATTAAGACATCACTACAGAGACGGACTTTCTCTCAGCACCCCCAACTCTGAATGGTTTCCGATGCCCCTGTTTGCATTTGCATAATATGTAGACAGATAAAATGATGAATCCTGAATCAACGTGATAATTTCCTTTGATAGGCAAAGAGGGGCCTTAAATGGAACTTAGGGACTGAAGAGGACGTGAGACCTCAGGGAGAGATAGATGAGGAGAAAAAAAAGAGGAGGTGAGAGGAAAGTGTACAGGGGAGGGAGAGGAAGATGAGACAACAAAAAACATCCAAATACAGTAAGTCTGGCCTAAAATACCAAGGTTCAAGCCGTACGTGTCCGGTACGTACAGTGGTGACCAGCTCCAGCTGTTGGCAGTAGCGTTGTTCTGTCTGCACCAACTCTCTGGCCGTTCGGCTGCGTTTCCTCTCCCAGCGCTCCCTCTGCTCCTGGATACTGGTTCCCCCGTTGGGACCGGACGGACCAGGGGAGAAACTCATGGTCACAGTGAGCAGGACGACACTGCAGATAGACAAGCAATAAGACCTGGCCAGGTTTACAGACAGATAAACCAAACATTATGCCATATACGAATAAGTGTATTCTTTCTCAGCCAGAAGTTTACCAACAAAACCAGTCGTGTGACATTTACTGTTATTAAGTTAGTAGCCTATAGTAGTAGCCTATATTTTTTTCGTCATTGCCATTTCATAAGAGGTTACTGTATAAAATGTAAAGTATCCCATACTATCTCAATGGTGGATCATGTGAAGTAGCTGGCATACTCCTTCACTATAAATGTCTCCCACTGGTTAGATATCAGAAAGCTCTTAATTTAAAAGGAAATGTTCAATGTGCATCAACAGTACCTTAACACAGCTCAAACAGAGCAGGAAAGCCATCAGTAAACAGTAAGTCTGATTTCTAAAAGGCAGGGATGTAGAAGTCAAACTAAACTCCAAGCCACAGATATCCAGTTTTAGCTGCAACAGCCTTTGGACCTCAGTCCTGTGTATGAAGACAGCAGTCCGAACTTACACCTCACTAGGGCATTAGAGATGCATTTTAGCATTGACTACTCCCAAAAAGTAGTCAACAAGTCGATAAAACATGGGAGATATCATCATATCTTTTTACTCCATAACAATGATCAATTATTAAACCTTATTCTATCACCCACCCTGAAACACTGGCCGATCATAGTGAAGCATCAGCCGCGGTCTGACCATAGAATGTAAATAAGGAGTGAACGTAGTCATCACGACGTCACCCATTGGTTTGTGAACTGACTTTTTGAACATTTGGAGTCCGGCCATCGCCATGGTCGTTTTTTTGTTGTTGCAACCAATGAATGAAGTTACCGTATTTGGAATGCAGAGGAGTTACATAGAGACATATTGGAGTCCCTTCTGTCTGCTTCCCACTAAAATCCCTTTTTGTTTTGTCCAAAAATGAGTTCATATTTCTTCAGAGAGTGCAGTGTTAGTGATAGTGTGGGATAGATGGGACCTCTGACAGCTTAACAGAGTAGCTGCAGGAGCCAGTGCTTAGCAAATGGTCCATTCTCATCAGAAATGTCTCACTAATGTGGGCGGGACCCACCAGGCCTGTTCGAGCTGGAGATACTCTACAGTAACAATGCGACTGCATCAGGGAAAGTCTAATGCTGCGTTCACACCAAAAGCGTTGTGAATCTTTTGCGTGAGTAGTTTACATGCAAAGTCAATGCACAGATGCGGATGGATGCAGATGACGCAAGTAAACTACAAATAGTAAGCTTAGCATAAATTGGCACTCTAAAACTACGAGTAGTCTACAACGATGCAGTGCTGACTAGTGCTTTTAGTAGTTGCCCCTACAATCTACTATGTACAGGATAGGCAATATGTTTATCTGTGGTTATTAACTGAATGAAAGCAGCCTCCTAATTAGCCAGTAACTCTGACATGTGAACATATCACTTATAAGGTCTTTCTTTGTTGCCAATTTTGCCCCAGCAGGACACTGAACATGAGCCGAGCGAGCCAATCCGAGACAATTCATGTCTACCCTGCTCTTTTTACCTGAAGGTGAACTAACATAGTAAAGGGAAAACTGACGACATGATTAGAAGTGAAAGAATTGCTCTGAAAACTGGTCAAATTGAATAAAGAATTGATCACAGTTATGAATCTAATATAAACTACTGGCAGGTTGCAGCTCCTCAAACATGAGCATTTACTAAATGATGAATGCATACATGTCCAATGTTTGGACTATTGGACAGTGATTCAAAGACCCGGTATCATTCATGTAAGGAACATTTTAGTCATAAACAATGTTAGTTACTGGTCCCTATTACGTGCAAAATAAATAATGTTAGTCTCTCTCAAACACTGGTCTGTCCATTAACCAGCTGCGATAATCATCAAACCCTTCCCCAGCTGACCTACAGCCCTGGAGAAGCAGTGCCCCCCTCCCTGCCTGCACTCCCTCATTATTGTCATCTCCTTTGTATTAGCAGAGCGAGTAGTGGGCAAAGAGCAGGGCTTCAGCAGCAATTAACCCGTGTACTGTCCCTGAGGAACCCTGCACCGTAAACAAGAGGGCCTGATCAATGTTAACCAGGGTACACTTCCCACCAGGGAGACGCTCACACGGTGAGCCTCACTGGATGTGGAGCCCAACTACAGCGCCATCCAACAATACACCTCTGCGGTTCATCAGGAGGCTTGCTCAGAGTTTCGTGAGCTGAAAATGCCAACGCCTCTGTGTGCACCTAAACGCAACTCAAAACCACACCGGCATTTGTTCTTGTTGAAACGTTAGAACTGGGTTAGTTGAGACAGAGCTTAAAGACATGTAAAGTTTACAGTAGATGGGCCATTTGATATCCTTTAAGCTGGCATAAGCAGAATACATTTCACTAAATTGGCTCCACTACAAGAAACATCTACAGTTGATCCCAGTAAGATATGTAACTAAACTGAAACTAAAAATGCTCAGGACGAATAGGCAAACTCCATCAGCTGAGGAAGAGTTTGATGTGACAGAACACAGGCAGCTAGGAAATGGACCAGGGTTGTTAACTCCTGTAGATATAAAGCTAAGCATCAATTAGCAACTTCACATCCTATTTTCATTCATATGTATGTGAATTCACAGCGTAAAGTATGACCCAGTTTCATTGTCCCTCCTGTAGAGTTGTGGATTGTATATATACTTTCACATGTAAATAAGAAAGTTTGTTTTAAATTAATACATAAAGAAAGTTATGATAATTAATTTGGGTTATTATGAGGAATATTCTGGAGGAATGTATTATAAAGCATAAGAGATGATCACTGTGTTATTATTCTGTTTGTTGATGACAAATGTAATAATTAACTGTATAATGCATGATAATTAATGATGTGTTATTGCTTAGTGATGTTAGTTAAAATGGATGTCGATTGAAACCTGAGATGTTACTTTTATTCTGAAGGCAGGATAATAGGTTTTATTCTGGAGGGAACTTCCGGTCTCTGACCGGAAGTGTGAGCTTTGACCCCGCCAGCTTAGAAATAATTAGCTTAGCGAACAGAACGGCGGCATTCTTTAAACTAGCCAATGGAACTCACCTTTAGGTGTGAACTCATGTGCATGACCTTACTATCGTCCCTTTGTTCTGGAGAAATAGTTCTCCTGGATTGGCACCTCGAGACAGGTAACGGACTGGCTGCTCTTTGGGAGCGGCGGAGTCCGTCTGTGGAGAGCGCTTCCTTTCTGGCTCCACGGCCGTGAACGCTATATGACTGTTATCTTTGCCATTAAATATTGTTAAACTTTAATTCATTGAATCCTGGATTCCATGCGGCCCGGGACCCGAGGTATGAATAATCTTACAACCACCAACATTCCAACTTGTTTTAAACTCTCACATGAATGGACAGGTTCACATATATTAAAACAGCTTTATGTGCCTTAGTCAGGGGTTGAACTCCTTAATCAGATAGAAAGGCAACAATTAAGGCTTAATTCCACTTCTACAGTTTTACAGCTAACCTTACTGTGACATGCCGATGAGAAGAGGGCTTATCAAGTTCTATAGGTAGGACATCCAGGGGTGTTGTGACGTATAGATAAAGTTCTGACACGAGTTTCAGTAAATCCCAAGATATGAAACACGCAGCGCTACGTAACTAAGCCAACACTTCAGATTACTTACAGTTTGCTGAAATGTTTATTTCATGTGTCAAACTCGTATTCCATCTTACACTCTCCATAAAACACAACACTTCCGTATCCTTTTATCCGACGTCGGTACCACTCTCTGTCGCAACGAGAGTACCGCTCGACTTGTGTTACTGTAACCTGTTCAACAACAAGCTAACATGATCTGTTTCAGTAAGCTACCGCTGCTTCGTGTCAACATGGAACGTCTCTACGCGGCTCACACTCCGTAAGTACAAATACCAAGCGGCTTACCTTCAGGTAACGTCTCCACTTTGAATTCAAGGCGCCCTTTTCGGTTTGAGCTTCCTACTTCCGGACTGCGATGCCATCGCGCACGCCGATTGGCTGGTCCGCACCGAGCCAATCACAGGACCTCCCCGCCCCCCGCTGTCTGATCACAGTTGGAATGCCGCTGTGACAGCTCCACCCTGACCTCCAGAGACATGCGGACGTTCAATGGAAATACTAATATATTATAATATAAACCATGTTACATTTCCTAAACTCCAACATTTGTGTTTTCATATTATAATGGGGGGGCCATTATAATATGAAAACACGAATGTTGGAGTTTGTAGAAGTGTGTAATGTGTGTACAAGCACTCATCTTCATAATAACATATAGATTAATTATTATACAAGATTTGACATTACATTTACCCTGTTAAGCAACTACAGTGAAACATGTTCATTTCGGGTTGATATGCAGGGCTTCAGTCAAAATAAAAATGAGTACTACTGTTTTTTAACGGATACAAGTGGCCGAAATGAGCTTCCTCCGTAGGGTGGCCGGGCTCAGCCTTAGAGATAGGGTAAGGAGCTCGGACATCAGGGGGGAGCTTGGAGTCGAGTCGCTGCTCCTTCGTGTCCAAAGGAGTCAGCTGAGGTGGTTCGGGCATCTAGTCAGGATGCCTCCTGGACGCCTCCCATTAGAGGTTTTCCGGGCACGTCCAACTGGTAGGAGGCCCCGGGGAAGACCGAGGACACGCTGGAGGGATTATATCTCCCGGCTGGCCTTGGAACGCCTCGGGATCCCCCAGAATGAGCTGGAAAGTGTTGCGGGTGAGATGGAAGCCTGGGTCGGCCTGCTGAACCTGCTGCCACCGCGACCCGACCCCGGATAAGCGGCTGATAATGGATGGATGGATGGATGTTTTAACATATATGTGATGTTGTATCTTGTAGTTAGTGGGGTCATAGTGAATATTACCCACAATTCAGTTGCTGGTCATTCTGTGTACCTTTTATACCGACAGATATAAATGGGTTCATTAAACCTTCTTTAAGTGTTTTGACTCAAACAGCATAGTACCTTGTCCGATGTGAAGAACAAAATGACATAAGAATACTTCTAGTGTTTTAAATTAGATTCAATTTGAACTTTAAAATCAACTTGAATGGACTTAGTATACTCCCCAGGCTTGCACTATGTTTATACCATGTTTTCATATTACTAATCCTTTTTGTCAATGAATAAACATTTACGCTTCTAGTTATAACCATAAACATGTTGATTGAAACGAATAAACGATTTTGTTACCTTCAAAATATGGGCTATATTGTGAGGAGTAACATTTTACGTTTGCTTATATGAAACCCCTTGATTTTACTCACAATATAGCTGGCTTTTAACGTCTAAAAAATATGTATTTTTAACATCTAAAATATATTTACATTATATAGTTATAATGAAATTGTCTTACTCTATTATTGTATGCCAGAGTGCATATTTGCTGGTAATGTGATTGAACATAGAGGAATATGCAGCATAGAAGGACACAATTGAAATGATGAAGGTTTCAAAAATAGGTTTTGACTTCGGGGCCCTCATCAGGTCCTCCAGATCAGGCATCAAAGCAGGACCCAGTCTGAGGCCCTTGTCATGTGAGTTGATGTTGCTTTAGTGGTGGATAGCAAAATATACAAATAAAACCAGTGAGCGACCTGCAGCCTCTCGGGGCCATGAAGTTGTCTTTAGTTTAGTCTGGCTCTAATATAATGTGTAGCTTAAATCGGCCAAGAGGACTTGGTGATCTTGTTTTCTCTCTTTTTTTCTTTTTTCAGCCTCCTCTAACTCGTTCTGAAACCTCAAACAAATGTTTCTGTGTGAAGTTGTATCTTTTTACTTGAAGATACAACTGAACTGGCAACAAGTGGTGAGAGAGGGTGCACCGGCTGATATGAAGACAGCACAGCTCAGCAGTTTGATGCTCATTATGAGATAAAAGTAATGCCCTCTGTAATCAGGCCATGACGCACAAGGCTAATGCATGAAATCCATAAGAACTGAGGACTTTAAGTGTAAAAAAATTAAATAGGATGCATCTTTCTGGAGCATATCCGAGGCTGTGGTTCCTTTTTGCCTGCAGCGCCGCAGAGCAGCGAGAACACTGACATCTAGTGCTGATAGAGGCTGAAAGACAGGACGCAAGTAAGGGGGGGGTCAACAACTCGGCTGTACACATGTAGGGCTGGATATCTCCATGGATTCAAGTTGTGTAGAAGGATGTTATTTCACCACTTTCTCTCATTTACTCAAACCAGCTGATGCACTAATATGTTATTTATAGTCACAGTAAATAGTAGCAGTTTCTTTCACAAAATTCTGATTTGTTTACCATTTTTATCAGTAATAATATTTCACAATATACAGGCAGTATATCAACACCCCAACCCCCCCCCCCCCCCCCCCCCCCCCATCTCCCCTGTTTAGGGTTGTTAGCACCGTTAGGGCCATCAGCACCGTTATGGCCGTCAGCACCGTTAGGGCCGTCAGCACCGTTATGGCCGTCAGCACCGTTAGGGCTGTCAGCACCGTTATGGCCGTCAGCACCGTTAGGGCCGTCAGCACCGTTATGGCCGTCAGCACCGTTAGGGCTGTTAGCACCGTTAGGGCTGTTAGGGTCGTCAGCACCGTTAGGGCCGTCAGCATCGTTATGGCCGTCAGCACCGTTAGGGCTGTTAGCACCGTTAGGGCCGTCAGCACCGTTATGGCCGTCAGCACCGTTAGGGCTGTTAGCACCGTTAGGGTCGTCAGCACCGTTAAGGCCGTCAGCACCGTTATGGCCGTCAGCACCGTTAGGGCTGTTAGCACCGTTAGGGCCGTCAGCACCGTTATGGCCGTCAGCACCGTTAGGGCTGTTAGCACCGTTAGGGTCGTCAGCACCGTTAAGGCCGTCAGCACCGTTAGGGCCGTCAGCACCGTTATGGCCGTCAGCACCGTTAGGGCTGTTAGCACCGTTAGGGCTGTTAGCACCGTTAGGGTCGTCAGCACCGTTAGGGCCGTCAGCATCGTTATGGCCGTCAGCACCGTTAGGGCTGTTAGCACCGTTAGGGCCGTCAGCACCGTTATGGCCGTCAGCACCGTTAGGGCTGTTAGCACCGTTAGGGCCGTCAGCACCGTTATGGCCGTCAGCACCGTTAGGGCCGTCACCACCGTTAGGGCCGTCAGCACCGTTATGGCCGTCACCACCATTATGGCTGTCAGCACCGTTAGGGCCGTCAGCACCGTTAGGGCTGTTAGCACCGTTAGGGCCGTCAGCACCGTTATGGCCGTCAGCACCGTTAGGGCCGTCTGCATGTTACGGCCGTTAGCACCGTTAGGGCCGTCAGCACCGTTATGGCCGTCAGCATGTTATGGCCGTTAGCACCGCTAGGGCCGTCAGCACCGTTCGGGCCGTCAGCACCGTTATGGCCGTCAGCATGTTACGGCCGTTAGCACCGCTAGGGCCGTCAGCACCGTTAGGGCCGTCAGCACCGCTAGGGCCGTCAGCACCGTTATGGCCGTCAGCATGTTATGGCCGTTAGCACCGCTAGGGCCGTCAGCACCGTTCGGGCCGTCAGCACCATTATGGCTGTCAGCACCGTTAGGGTCGTTAGGGCTGTTAGCACCGTTATGGCCGTCAGCACCATTAGGGTTGTTAGGGCCGTCAGCATCGTTATGGCCGTCAGCACCGTTAGGGCCGTCAGCATGTTAGGGCTGTTAGCACCTGTGGTGGCTGGGGGCGCGGTTAGGCTCAGCTGCGGAGGGGTGTGGGGGTGGTTTAAAGTGGTTCAGGGAACAGGTGCTGGGAATTGGCCTCAGCTGCAGGGAATCAAGGCCTGAGTGACTCTACCCTATATATGGGGCATACAGTTGGAGGCAGGAGAGGGGGGAGCAGAGGCACAGTCGAGAGACAATAAAGTATATTACTAAACAGATCCCTGTGTATGCTCATCCTTTGGTGCTGGGGGAAGAAACCTGCATGTGACAGCCTATAACGTGTTACACTGGAGTGGGGCCCCCTTTTTAAAAAAAAAAAAGCACCCATGGAGAGCGTAGAAACGCACCCAGATCTGCCGACCCAGCAAGCTATGGCGCTGGGGCAGATGCTGGCGGGAGTGGCAGCGATGCAGCGGGACCAGGCAGAGGCGAACCGGCAGATCCTGGGGGCGCTCCTGGCCCAGGCAGAGAGGCAGACTCACGCCATAGAACAGCTCGCCTCTGGGACAGCTGTGGCGATGCCGGACCCTTTACCCTTTACGGGGGTGGCCCTGCATAAGATGACGGCAGCGGACGATGTCCATTCGTTTTTGGAGACATTCGAGGCGGTGGCAGAGGCATGCGGCTGGCCAGCGGCGGAGTGGGCGGTCCGCCTCCTGCCCCTGCTCGCCGGGGAGGCGCAGATAGCAGCCCGGGGGCTGGCCCCGGCAGCCTGGCACTGTTACACGGACGTGCGCAAGGGGGTCACGGATCGGCTGGGTCTGACCCCGGAGGATCACCGGCGGAGGTTCCGCGAGGCTACGCTGGGGGCCGACGACCGGCCTTTCATATACGCGCAACGGCTGCGGGACGCCGCAACGAGGTGGCTACAGCCCAGCAGCACGGAAGCGTCGGAGGCGGTGGCAGAGAGGGTCATCTTGGAGCACAGTTCCTGGGGGGGCTGCCGGCGATAAGATCTGCCATTCGTCATCATTCAGGAGGACTTTGGTGAGTATTTGAAGTCACTGGGTAATTAAAATGTCATGAGATTTAATTTCACTCAAAATCAATTCCTCCCTCCCCACTTGCTATTTTTCTCAGCTGGTTTTCTGCATGTGAATCTTTTGGTGTCTGAATTAAAGTTGTGATGGCCTCCTCCCAGCTGCTCTCTGCACGACGTCCATGTTCTGCTGGTAACGTGGCGTAGCAGTCGAAAGAGAGTGAAGCAAAACTCTGCAAATTGCTAAACATATCAAATTAATTTTTAACAAGAGGATTATTAAAATGCATGATATTGGTGGGCCCACTCTTTATTGTTTTCAATTGTATTGTGTTTCCACTACATTTGGTATCATAATAATTGGCCCCAAAACAGACCAGTGCAAATTAGGCCTCTTTTGCCTCGAGGCTATGGAGACACGAACGGTACAGGAGACCACAGACAAAGGGTCCTTTTTTTTTTTTTTTTACCTGAGGATAGGAAGAAAAAAAGTAAAAGCGCCAATAATCTACACAAGTGGAGGAGCTCTCCCAAGGTTCTGGAGCCCTTCGGTGTTTTATTCATACCAGCGATTGCCAGAGGACTCATAATTGACCTCTGCACTTTGTGAAAAAAATGAAAACCTTCATGAGATGAAAGAATGTGATGTTTTGTAATTCAACGTTTGAGTCCCCCTCTCCCCAATCCAATTGTATTGAATTGCAACTCGTGAATTATTCAACACGGAGGAGACAAGGCCGCTGGAAGATGTTATATGAAACAAGGTTGCAAGACCAGATATCAAATAAGTTGGCTCCAAAAAAATAAAAAATAAAAAAACCAACAACAACAACAAATAAAAGTCACGCCAAAATAAATAGGAGCACTGTTGGACAGAAATCTCTTGAGTGAATACAGGTGGAAATATTACTGTCAAATAGCACTTTTTTCCACAGGATGCTGGCCCTTGATGTGAAAATATCTCTTAAGTGTTTATTGATGTGGAAAACCATTATCTACCTCTGCTGAAGGGGGGAAAAGGCTTCATTTATGTTTTAATGCTTCAGCGCCGGCTCGTCACTTAACTTCTGAGTTGTGATTAACAATGTTTTTGTCAAATGGTAATCATGGCGTCAAGTGTTGACACTTGAGTCATGCTTCTGGGCGGCTGACAAGTACATAATTGTATCAGTTAAGTTCATAAGTTAAGGGGAAAACAGGGTGAGATGTCACCAGAGATCACCATAAAGCTTTACCAGGTGATTTCTCACATTGAGACAATTTGTTGTTGGATTACAAGTTTCCCTAAATGTTATGTTTAGAAATGCAAATATGGAATTCACTTATTGAATATGTATTGTGTACATTTTCAGAAAAGAAATCCATCTTATACATGTTGTTTAAATGAGGCTATGAATGATAGATGAAACCTTCAGAATATAGAGAGGAATGAAACTGGACTGTTTGGTGGATGTAAGAGCTGCTGAAGAGGAGATTTCTGGATTAAAAAACCTTGTTTAAAGAGAACGGCTGTTAAAGAGAAGTATCGTAAAATTACAGACATTTTGAAGGTAAAGGAACTTATCGGTAAAACCATGAAACTTCACCAGTTGATTACTGTCATTAAAACAATTACTCTTGTATGATATAAGAGGCATTACACCATGCTAATTTCTGGTGAATTTAAGTGAAATCTACATACGCTTAGACAAAATATACATCTAAATGTGCCTTTTGGATGTTAAGCAAATGTTAAGATTTAGATAAAAGCATTAGCATTGACAATAAATTACAAGGTTTTGAATCCTAAAAAATCCCCAAAATGTAAAAAGGTACAAACATAAAATACTTGTTTTAATTATTCGTTAAAAAGTAACACTATTGTCTTTGATAGCCTTGGTTGAAACTCTCGGTCAGCCTTTGGAACCTGGCTCTCCACACCTGCTGCTTTGTGTTTTGCAGAACGGTGAGCTCATTAAAGTGAAATGACCATTTGGCCTTCGGAAAGAAAAAAAAATCGCATGGAAACAAACAGCTGTACAAAACTAAGTGACACTCGAGTGGTGGAGGACCATCAAAACAGCCACGTGTTCGCAAAACCCAGCGGTTTTCATGGATAATGATAAACTGTCATGCCAATTACTGAAAGCACTGGATGGCAGGATTTTTTGATGTGTGTCAATGAGGTCTGCTCCTAATTGACGGTCAGGGACACTAAACTTGCTCGAAAGCTGTTGCTCAAGCATCAAACTGCAAAAGGGGAGTGTATTGAATTGTTGGAAGGACGAGGTCTGGAGAAAGGCTCCAGGATATTACAGCACGACTTCCAGGGCCCTGTTTGTGCTCCTTTAAACGAGCATCGCATAGCCAGCCCAAGGTGAAGGGACTGACACTGTCAGACTGTGGTAAGAAGTCGTCAGCATGACATCATCCATTGGTTTGTGGTCTGTGATCGACAATTTAGGTTTTTTTTCAACCAGAAGTGACACGAGAGGGTGTCTTACGTCCATGAACTGAAAACACAGTGAAAGGGTTAAAGGGCTCACATTACAACTGCCAGACTTGACAATGCCACGGTAGTGCCCTGTCAATCACCTTGTGCCTCCGACCAAAGCATACCCTGCTTTATGGTCTATTTGACTCTAAATTCAATTCAATTCATTTATTTTATTTAGCCCAACATCACAAATTACGAATATGCCTCGGAGGGCTTTACAATCTGTACACATAGGACATCCCTGACCTTTGACCTCACATCGGATCAGGAAAACTCCCCAAAAATAACCTTTCACAGGGAAAAAAGGGAAGAAACCTTCAGGAGAGCAACAGAGGAGGATCCTTCTCCCCGGATGGACAGAAGCAATAGATGTCATGTGTACAGAATGAACAGAGTTACAGAGTTACATAAACACATTACATGAATATGACAATGTATGAATGGAACTCCAATCCATGAAACAGAAGGAGGTAGAGAGGAGGGGGGGCGGGGCATCAGCAGGGCCAACGTGAGACCGGTTCACCAGCATCAGACACCTCCAGGTCCAATGGACCCTATGAGACGTGAAGTCACAAAGATGGGATCATAATTTACTAAATGAACATCACGCTGTATTGAAGACGATATTTACTGAGGGGATTAATCAAGTGAGAAGTAGAGGGTCATTTTCTAATTGGACTTCAGATTCACTCCGATGAGTCGCCCCCTTATGGCCTTTAGAAGAAATGCAAGTTTAAGGAACTTCCATTTTGGTTCCACTTTTAACAGCCAGAGAATGAGGCCCAATATCAATGCGTTGTATTGAAATAAGTAAAAGAGAATCAATACATAAAACAAGTTCAATATTAATAATCTCATAATAAAGTAATGAACTAGAACTATTAATTGTCAAACTAATAATAACACTAGTTGCATGTTTTTTTTCAATGCTTTGTAACATGTCATGTTTCACATGTGTACAAGCAGTTGCACCAAATACTTCTGACATTGTTTCAATTCAATATCAGTTAGAGACCCAGAAGAATGAGAACAATAAAGTTTAAAGAACATTCTGAAATATTCATCAACATTATATGCAGCAGAAGAAAAGATAGAAAGAAAAGTGAGTTAAGCCTCCAATGAGCCCCCAACTGCAAAAAGAGCAGCTGTCGTCTTAAGGCCCTTTCTATTTCAGTTTATATTAATCAGTTAATCAACGTAGCACACACTAATCACCACACAGTGAACCTGAGGTTAGAGGAACCATACCTGACGTAACCATGGTAATCATACACATCCAAGATGTAGTGGCAGCTGTAACTTCAGAATGCTAAAAGTCATGCAAATTCAAAATGAGACAAACATCTCACTGAATAAAATTGGACTAAAGATAACCAAATGACTCAAATGTGACAAAGCTAATATACATGTGTGTCCAAAGACGAGATGAGATGGCAGGGAGACCATTGGCTTGTGGAGGTTCCCTCTTGTGACATGGAGCTTGAAGGATCTACTCCACCCGAGAGCCACACTATCAAAACTGAGAAAGGTTTAGTACTCATTGATCGTATCACTCTACTGAAGTACAGTTTGCTTTATTTTTATTTTTATTTCAGTCTTTGCAAAGGGAGTTCGAGTTTTCTGTTATTGCCTATTTACTCCACATATTATTAGTACTGCTCTGGATGTATTGCGGTTTCCATGATTCAGCTGTCTTCAAATTAATCCAACAATGAATGGACAGTAACATTATTTCACATTTCATATTTATTAATAATAATAATAATAATACATCTAATTTATATAGCGCTTTTCAAAACACACAAACACGCTTTACATAAGGCATAGACATACAAAACAAAACTTAATAGAAAGACAAAGAGCAAACAAACAACAAATCGAACATGTCAGGTAAAAAAAAAAGAAAACTTGAGAAGCTCTCGGTACACATACGACATCCCTGTCCCAGGACCTCACATCGAATCAGGGAAAACTTCCAAGGGGCAAGGCAGGAGGCCGGCTCACCAGGCAGGAGGCATCAGACACAGCCAGGTCCAATGGACCTATAATAATCCATTTAATTTATATAGTGCTTTTCTAGATACTCAAAGACACTTTACATTATACACCGTAAACACAGCTACGGGGAGCAATGCAGGGTTAAGTGTCTTGCTCAAGGACACATCGACCTATGAGACGTGAAGTCACAAAGACTCCGGGGAGGAAGCAGAACCATGACCCACAGACCGGCAGAAGATTTATTCTTTACACAACTCTTCTGCACGGCTATAAACACTTCTGCACATACTAGGTCTTCTCTTGATCCTCTTTAGCACATATAGTTTGTGGTAAATTACCTTAAGGCCCAGTAGGACGGTCCAGCAGATGGCAGTAATGCTTATGGCTGCCGACCGCCATAAAACTCAACAGAAGAAGAAGGAAAATGGTGGGATGCTAGATGTAATCGGTGGAAGACATCTCGTATTATTCTCAGGCCCGTGGTGGGTGTGGAGCTGCTTTTGAGTTATCAAACCAGTGTGAAAGCAGTGGTGTAAATGCTAAACACGTGTCTGATTCCAATACGCTCTTATCGGAGTCGTGTGATTGATCAGACGGGCGTAACCCTTCGCCTGCTTGTCCCTGCGATATTACTGCTTTCACTCACACGGACTTACCGCCATTGTTTCCCTGAAATGTTATGAGGTCTTGAGAGTCATTTGAGATTGTCCCTGAATAATGATCCCTGCTCCTCATCACACATGAGCCATGCAGGAGGCGTTCCTGAACCAGCCAAACAACGTGTCTGGAGGTCAGCACAGGAGGCTGGAGCCGATGAATACCTTGAATGTATGTATGTGATTTTGGGCTATACAAAATAAACTGAATTGAATTGAATGTGGTTTGGAGCCTTTCCCCATGAAGGCAAGAGCCAGCTGTTAAGGGTGTCAGTAGGCTTTTTGTCCAGGGGGGAGGGGCTTTAGAAGCTGCTCACTGAAACCATGTAGGGTGTGTCCTGATACAATTGCAACTAACACCTGCCAGCCAATCAGAAATGAGTATGTTTGAGGCCATCTTATAAACTATATGCACAAAAACAGCAGAGTGACTTCATTTCCTTTTGGAATGGGTAATCACCCTCAGCTGAAATGACGAAGGACATAAGAGAACTTTTTCATTAGTGGTCAACAATTGAAATTGGCTCATTTATGCTGGTTTCTGAGCTGACAACTGGAGTTCCATGTTGAAACAATGGAATGAGCGCTCACGTGTTTGTCTCATATTCATAATTACACATCAGGCACGTTAACGGTACTAAAGGGGGCCACAGATGAAAGTAATAGAGTCACCCCTTTAAATTGAAGTATTTACTTCAAGCAGAGGTTGTCAATTTAAAAGGCAATTACAGTCGTGTTATCTTGTGCTGCATGTGCTGGTTTCAGAGGACGGACCTTGGTGAAGACGGGGTTGGGCAGATGAGGGGAACTGTGAAAAAACTAAGAAAAGAGATCACATTACTCCTGTATTAGCTGCTCTGCACTGGCTCCCTGTAAAATCAAGAATCACATTTAAAATTCTTCTCCTCACCTACAAAGCCTTGATTGGTGATGCACCATCATATCTTAAGGAGCTTGTAGTACCATATTGCCCCACTAGAGAGCTGTGCTCACTAAATGTGGGGCTACTTGTGGTTCCTAGAGTCCTAAAAAGTAGGATGGGAGCAAGAGCCTTCAGTTATCAAGCTCCTCTTTTATGGAACCAGCTTCCACTTTCAGTCCGGGAGGCAGACACAGTCACCTCATTTAAGAATAGACTTAAGACTTTCCTCTTTAATAGTGCTTATAGTTAGGGCTGAATCAGGTTTGCCCTGGTCAAGCTCCTTGATATGCTGCTATAGGCTTATAGGCTGCTGGGGGATGTTTTAGGATACACTGAGCACCTATCTCCTCTTCTCTCTCTCCTTATGGATGAATTTACATCTCTTCATTGCACCTTATTAACTCTGCTTCCTCCCCAGAGTCTTTGTGACTTCACGTCTCATAGGGTCCATTGGACCTGGAGGTGTCTGATGCCTCATGCCTTGGCCCTGCTGATGCGCCACGGTGACAAGGCAGAATTCTGCTGGCTACTAAGCCACCGTGTGGTCCTCTTGTCTGAACTGGAGGTCACAGGATGAGAGCTATGGAAAAAATTACATTAAAGAGATCTTTGTAGGAGGCCCCAGGGAAGACCGAGGACACGCTGGAGGGATTATATCTCCCGGCTGGCCTTGGAACACCTCGGGATCCCCCAGAATGAGCTGGAAAGTGCTGCGGGTGAGAGGGAAGCCTGGGTCGGCCTGCTGAACCTGCTGCCACCGCGACCCGACCCCGGATAAGAGCTGATAATGGATGGATGGATGGAGATCTTTGTAAACACAGTAAAACAAGTCATTCAATTTTTTTGTGCTAAAGATAAATAGTTGAAATTATGTTGGAATTATGTATTATATTATTATTATTTATTATGTTTAAATTATTTTTTTAAACTGGAGGTTGTAACAGCAAATGATTTTAATTTAATTTAATTTCATAAGCGGTACTGGACATGAATCAGAAGCAAACAAATATTGTATTCTTGTTCGTCCTTGTATACTATGTACTGAAGAAACGGAAAAGTTAAATATTTTTAAGTATTACAGTTATATATATAAAGTAAATATATATATGAATCAGTTATAAATGTCAAAACCTGGGGAACAAGGTCGATGATATCTTGGTAATGGGTTCAACATCCTAAAAGCCACCTGACTCCACTGATGTAAAACACTTCAAACTGGACACAAATGTCATCAAACTATTTCTACTGTTCCAACACTGGTTTGAGAGAAAAGAACATTTTAGAAATGCTTAGCATTATGTTAAATGTTGTATATGTTATATTTTGCCTATATGGAATATGGAGACGATGCAGATAAACTTCAGTATAATATACTCTTACACAGCATTTCTGGCATGAGGTAAAGATATCTTTATCCACTTTAAAAAAAATTACGTTTTGCATAATATTACTATGTAGATCAAGCAAGGCTAGTCTCTTAATATAAGTATAAGACCGTCTTTTTGAAAGTGAAAACAAGTTTTAAAAAACTATATTTGTAAGTAATTTGAGAAGATACATAGAGCTTCTTGTGCATTATCTGTAACTTTTGGAAAAATATTGAGCACTCATTATTTAAGTAGTGGGACATGTTGAACTATCATCTCATGCAGTGGCAATACTCATGAAATCAATATGCAAAGAGCTCATGGTGTTACTCATGCCTTACTTCACAGGACTCCTCCCACTTCTCAATGATATTAGAGCAAAGCAAATTCAGATTAACTTCAAACTGGAGACATTCATGTAAAGGTACAAACTTATTTTTTATGATAATACTACAGATTTAATTATGCTACATTTACATCCTGTCAGCTGTAATTCTTTCTGTGCCGATGGTCCGCGAGCCCCTCGGGCCGCTCTGACTCGTGGTCGTAACTGTGGTGCTCATTGCACATGCAGCGCCTTTGTTCAAGACCCAAAAGAGATGCCGCAGGACAATAAGGAATTTATATTACTCTGTTTTTATTATGTTGACTAAAATTAGTCACTGAAGTTATACCTCACACATATCAATGGAGAGAAACACGGTGTCAAAGTGTCTGAAACTCAAAGATAGAGCTCTCTTTACTCTTTAAAAGTATATTATGGAATGAAGATGAGCAGATATTAAAAGGAGCTGGCACGCCGACAAAACAAGCAAACCTATGGCTTATCTCCGCGATAGGCTTTGGCTGATGTTTGGTATTTGTGCTGGGTTTGCCAGCCCTAAGTCAAAGTGATTATCATTTTTGTAGAGTTTCAGCAAAGTGTATTTTATTAATATGCAGTAGGTCTGACCACACGTTGTCACTGAAAAGGCAGCACAAATGAAAATAAATCCAAATGATGAATCCTTTTCCGATCAGCGCACACGCCTCCTTTGCATCAGGAGGTGCACCCCTCTCTGCCTCGGTGTATCACCCCAAAGCTGAATCCCCCATCGGGCACAGAGCCTTTAAACTCAGCAGAACACCTCTTTACCCGCAAATTAAAGCACTGCACTGGTGTGGCGCAGGGCTCTGCACTGGCTGAAAGAAAAGCAGGGCAATTACTTGGAAAGAGTGAGCCGGGGGAATAAGCCTCATCCAGGGAGGAGGTGTGGCGTGTACTCAAACTTCTTAAATACAAGCAGGGCGGAGGGTGGAGACGTGGTATAAGGAGAGGGGTGGGGCGCACTCTAAAAACGTCCTCTCTGAAAGTAAATCAAAAGAGCAACTGAAAGAAAACAGTCCTGGAGCGGGGAGAGAAAAAAGGGAAAGCCTTGCAGGTTCATTACATCATGGAGAATGGAAGTTGTGTCTGTGTGTGTTTGTGTTTGTGTGTGTGTGAGTGTGAGAAGGAAGCAGCAGAAAGTCTGCAGGCAGTCAGAGATGGCCGCTCTCCAGTGGGGATTGCTTTGTTGTCTTTGTTTAGGGTGTAGATCGACAGACTCATGGGAGGGAGAGGGGGGTTTGATTGTGTGTGTGTGTGTTAGAGGAAGTGCTCACTGGGAAGTTTTCATGTATAACAGACCCAAACCCCCACCAAAATCTATCCTCAATTCGTTGTCTCACCTTTTCAAGGAAGCTTCCAGGAGACAGGATGCACAAAAAGTGCTTTCCGACGAGTCTTCCCCTTTGGAGATGTTTGTCCGTGGGGAACTCCCCAACATGGAGGCGTCGACAGGGATACCAGCCGCTGAGGGATTGGCAGAGCCCGCTGTACTGTCTGGTTGAAAGAAGAAGCCGCGTTTGATAATGTTACTTTGTGTGTGTGTGTGTGTGTGTGTGCATCTTATTTTGACTTCCTTCATAGCTTGAAGGCCATATTAGCCACTGAGTAGCATGGAGCCTGGCTGGGACTAACTACAGGTATACCTACTGCAACATGGATTCCAGTCAATCTGCGCATCAAAATGTCTGCTTGTTGCATGTTCGGTTCTCAGAATCAATATTCCAACAGCGACCTGAACAGAATTATGACCGGACCTCCACCATTACAGAGCAACGGGTGTTTCAGTTTAACAAGCGACCACGTTCACTTGTGTCTTTCAGCTGAACGCATCCTCGGCTGCTTGTAGCAACTTGTGTGCATGGTTGGCGTAGATAATAATGTATTTGGAAATAGGACACCTACATGTTTCAACAGTTGCCGTCATTATAAGATGAAGATCTATGAAGCTCAGGTGAGATGATCAAAATCTCCAGGAGAGCTAAATGGACCAGGTACTGAGGTTGTTTTCTCAATGGACCCTTCTCTAAGTCCCACCCCCGAAAAGTATTGAATTTAGAAAAATACTGTATGGACACAAAAAATTCATAATTTCATAAAAATCATTGTCTGAGGATACGTTTTCCAAAAAATAATATAATTCAATTCAATTGAGTTTATTTTCTATAGCCCAAAATTACAAATTAGCCTTAATCTGTAAATTGACCTTTGACCTAACATCGGATCAGGAAAATCTCCCCAAAAAATTGAAAAAAAACCTTTCACGGGGAAAACAGTGAAGAAACCTTCAGGAGAGCAACAGAGGAGGATCCCTCTCCCCGGATGGACAGATGTCATGTGTACAGAATGAATAATAACATATTTTCAGGGAGTGCGGTTCGTAACAGTGTGGGCTCCATGATGGCTCTGACAATTGGAATACCAGAATGCATTTCCTTCCTATAATCTATCTGCTCAAAACAATATTTTAGTATTTGTATTTGTAGAAGTATGTGTCCTGCACATGAATACATAGAACAAGTTGATGAGAAACCCACTCACATGTGTGCATATCTCCAGGAGACATATGGCTCTCATCCCTCATACAGAACCTTTTCAGTGGAACGCTAACTGTGGACATACTGATTATTAACAGGTAAAACAAGTATACCTGGACATAAAATGAGCCTTGTTTTACAAGCATTCACAGTGCAGAGCTAAAAAGCCTCCGCAGGACTTTTGTGTTCCCGTCATCTAACTTATGTCCATGTTCTGTCGCCCTGTCCTCATCAACATAAAGAAGGAGGAAGTGGTAGATGCAGTAGGTGCGTTACCGCTTGCTTTAGTGGCCTTTCCTTCCCAATCACTGCTTTTGCGTTGACTGAAATTACATATCTGCTAACCTAACTGCCCTCCATTCAGACATCTTTTGACTGTAATAAATTGCCTCTTGAATTGCAGCTCCATAAATGGCTCTTAAATGGAGATCAGGTGTTAGTCTGATGATGTTTTAATTGTAACTTGCGGAATGTATTAGCCGTGACCTACAGGCTTTTTGTGGCAGCTTCCATTCAATATGTATGTGCATTCCGACACCTTGGGTTTAGAAAGGTTAATTAACCTCTGGTGGTAGACCTTTCCTTTGCACTTAACTTGGTCTATGTCCTGATAGTGCCATTAACCCGCGCCCTAGCCTCTTAACCTCCTCTATCATTACCCACGTAAAACCCATTAAAACTTCCTATTGATTTTTTTTTTTACATACAACCTCTACATTTTTCTGAAAAGCTTGGTAGCATTCTTCATATTCCACATGCATTAGCATTCTATAAACATGTTCGGTCGGAGCAAGAAGCATTCGTAAATCAAACAACGACATTTTACATAAATAAAACATATTATTAGGTTTGAGGTTTGTGACGAATGAGACTGGAGTACTTTTAAATTAACTTGGTTCCGGACCTCCGATGTCTTAGCAGGGTCAACTTTATTTGTGTACTGAATAGACAAACAAGACTCAGTGATTTGTTGTTCAAATCAAACGCAAACTCAAATGAAATTACATACATAAACATGTACAACAAGCAGTCAAATTATTTAGTGCTATAAATATATTAATACATATATATATGTAATACTATAAAATAGTAAAATTAAGTAACAAATATTGTGAGACAGTGTGACCATGAAGAGTTTCAGAAAATATAAGGAAACCAACCATACAGTACGTTACAGTAGACACAATTTATGGCAATTGATCGATGGATTCTGAGTTATGGATGGTCACTAATTCAGGATCCGGATGGCCTGGGGGAAGAATTTCTTCTTCTTCTTCTTCTCCTCTTTCTTGACCTGACCGCAGCGGTGAGCAGTCTGTTGTCGGGGTGACGGGGGTCTTTGATGATCCTCTAAGCAATTGGTGTAAATGTCTTGTTCACATTGGATGGTGGTCCAGCTGACCTCACCACCCTCTCAGTGCTGCTCCCCAACCGGGCATGGGGGCTCTATACATCAGCAGTCCCAACCTTTTGTTGCGCCAGAGAACGGTATGGAGTAAGACAAGATTTTCACGGACCAATGTATGGGGGATAAATATGACGAAATAAACTGAGACGACTGGCATAAACACAACTACAAAGTGCATGAAGATGTTAACCACTACGCTGAATTATTGCCACATTATGCGGAGCGGTCTTTGTGAGTGAGAATCACCTGTAGCGTAAACCCATATTTTAAGTAGGGCTTCTGATATCTCCTTTTAAACGCAACTTTCTTTTTCCTGGAAGTCGTATGCTCTTCTTCTTCTTCTGTCTCCTCTTTGGGCCTTTCCCATTTCCAAAGAAGCTCTCCAAACACGTCTGTTTTTTACTAATTTTGATTTGCTTATGGCCTTCATTTTTGGGGTAACGTATCACGTGACCGAGACAAGCGTCGTGACATAAGTCAAGAGGCACAGACGGATATCCATCTGAAGCTCTCTCTACTCCTCTAGGGATTTATCATGTTAGTTGTAATAGTGTTTTATTGGGTCATGCACAAACCAATTTGCACGTTTAAATAACCACAACCCGACTGATGGACAGTGGACCAGGTGCTTTCAGGGCCACAAGAGGTGTCGGGCTGCAGGGCGAAAACAGTGCCTCCAAAATATCAGAGCAATGAGCAGCCAAACACTGCATGACTGACACATTTATAACACATTAATGTGAAGCTCTCTCTCTCTCTCCAAATGTCTTCTGTTTCTCTCTTTACATGTGTCAGAAACACTGAAGTGCAATTAACAGGGACTCTGCTTTGCTGTTTGCTCGGTCGCCACAGCAACATCATTGATTAACACTTCAGCTGTCGCCAAATTAACAAAGTAAAAGCCCCCATTAACAGCAGGGCATCACTTGTGTGGTGCAGATCTGCTGCTTCCTTCACAGGGCAGCATGGTTCCCCGTTTCAAACTGAAACACCTTTGTCTCACTGCCAGTCAACATTTCCTCAGACACCTTAAAGGTCTGGAGGCAAATTAGGGCTGTACGTAAGATTTGTGTTGTTTTCATTCATTTGATCTGTTAACTATTAGGTGTGTGGTTTATGCTTTGTGCTAAATAGCACTCATTTAGTGGTTGCCAAGTAACAATGAGGAACAAAACATCAGTTGGGTGAACCTCACTTTTTTCCACCTTCAAATGGACCCGTTTCACGGCAGACATTTTACTGGTGAAAGCAGGAAATGCATAGGTGTAATTAGTCAAAGGAATGGCGGCTGCAGTCCATTCAGGTTAGCCAGCACCGTGGCTCGGGCATTGTGCATGCTCACAGAAGCTGAACACTCTAGTGTCAACAGCGCGTCAAAAGAAGACCACACACCTCGCGGGAAACGCCCCTTTTCTTTTCTTCTCTCTACTTTATTGCTAACAGTCTAAAGACAAATGAATGCCATGCATGTAAATGAATGTCACACAACATTTTCAGGAAGTTCATCATTCAAATAAATAAATAATAATGAATAAAATAATAAATAACGCTCCTATCAGGTGAAATGTGAACCAAGACATGACTTTGAATTGCAAGACTCAGAGGGTATTTTGAGGAATAGCTATACATGAGACACTCTGATCAAGAGGGAGCGGGAGGGGGAGAGGAAGACATCGCGAGCTGCTAAGCTGGCAACCGGAAGTGATGCAATACGCTTACCGGAAAGAGAGAGCGATGCGTTCAGGAACCTCCAGTTCATGTCCAGCATATGAAATGAATTCCTCAAAACAGAATACTGTTTTGAGGAATGCAAAACCAATATTCCTACTAGAGATTATAATGTACTGAATTATTCCTCTCAGCTCCATGTACACCGGCATGTTTGCTCGATTGTTCTAATGTGTGCTGTGACCTGACTTGGGAGGACCTGTGTTACCAAGGAACCATGACTTGGGAGGACCGTGTTAAAAAGGAAGCATGACTTGGGAGGACCTGTGTTACCAAGGAACCATGACTTGGGAAGATCTGTGTTATCAAGGAAGCATGACTTGGGAGGACCTGTGTTACCAAGGAATGATGACTTGGGCATGGTCTGGCCAAAGGAAGAAATATATGGATGAGTGTAAATAAAGTGCACATCACATCTGGAACTTATCCTGATAGGAGACATCGAAAGAACAAGTTCTAAAGAGGCATAACTTTGCACCACCCCAACCTGAGCAGGTCGTATCAGCCACAATAACTGTGGGTAAGACAGGGCTTTAAAGGATCATATTTTAAAAGTAATATGAAAAAGTGAAAAAGCTATCAAATAATTTCTAATGGTAGAGAAGTATAAAGTTGCGTTATTGGAAATACTCGCGAAAAAGAACCACAACACATTGTCCTTAAAGTTGGTACAAGGAGCATTCCTTTTGTGTTGATTTTGGCGGTCCCTGTGGACAAAAGTGGTAGTGTTTCTGAGCACCGGATTCTCTCTGGACAACTGCTCATTTTACTGCAGCAGGGTCTGACAATCTGACCCACGCAGTCCTGGTACTGGTTCTACCGTGAATTCCTTGTAGTGGGAGCACTGGGGTGTCAGGTGCAGCTGTGGGGCAACGTAAAATGGTTTATATGAGTCACCGGTCAGGTAGGAGGGGCCCCTGGCGCAATTTAGCCTAGGGCCTCAGGGAGGTCAGAGCCGGCCCTGCCCAAACCAAAATATGTTTCTAAATCTAACACAGTAGTTTTGGAGCCTAAACAGCTTCTGCACCACGGCGCTCTGATCGCAAAACGTATGAAAAAATTAGAAATAACTTTTTCTCAAATATCATAATCATTTCAATATTTCAAAGATATGTTGATCCTTTACACGACTGTCAATGAAATTAAATAATATATGATATCATCATACTAGGCTACGTGATGAATTCATTTGGAACACATTACAAACCACACATAGAAATGTAGTTATTGTTAAAGAGTAAATGTAAAAGAAGCAATTTTTAAATGAAAAATGAAAAAATGTGACGGATGTACAAAGTCACAAAAAATCCCACCTCCAATAGAATGTCATTACGTTGGATACTTAGCACGCAATAAGGCAATGACACATTTAAGATGAACAAAGAGCTTAATACAAAAATGCAAGGACATGTTTGTGGTTACTAAAGGAAGCCGGGCTCCAAGTCAGCCTGACTTTATCTACACTGAAGCAGAGAGGGACCATGTTTGGCATTTCCTGTTCTCTAATCCCAATTAAAATCCAGGAGGAGGGGAGGAACATATCAAAAGGAAAGCTGTCCCAGAGATGGGTGTGGGCTGGCGGGGTAATTATTTTGAAGGGTATTAAGTCATCAGATTTACTTTTATCTTGATTGCATTGTTGTCGTGCATAATTAATGGGGGGAGCTTATTAGGAAAGGATGATTAGGCAAATTACACAGGTGTCTGATGCATTTTTCATGATGATTTTTGCCAGGACAATCCGAGATTTCCATCTGTTCGGCTCTTATCAAAATGTCACTTCGGGGGAAATCACTATACGACACAATAAAATGCAAAATGCAGGCTGGCAAAAAAGAGGAAATAAAAGTAAAGCGAGACTTAAGGGTTTGTGCATAACATAAACAGGGAATAGTCATTTTAAAGACATTCTCATCATCAGCAAGCTTTTGCCAATTGGGACAGAATAAGCTGCTTCATTTTAATAGACATTGGGAATTTTATGATTACACTGTGCAAAAAAAAAGAAAAATACTTTGTCCTTCAAAATGATGTGTTGTCCAAGCTCATTCACTATATGTAGGACATTACTGCAGGTATAATTAAGACTCACCTTCATTGGGTCGATAATAGTGGAAGCATGAACAAGCCCAGTATTATCCTCCGCACTGTGTTTCTCGCCGCTCTGCTGTTCTTTGGAAACATTCTATTAAACGCTGATACTGATGCTTAGACCTTCACTTTAACTGAGCGGTCTTTCAAATGCCTCTCTTAAAAGCCATCATAAAAAGAATGGCTCTGACCTGGGTTTTGGTTTTTAATTACACTTTGACACATTGTGAATAGTTCCCCACATTTTCATCAACAGAACTTTGATGCAATGAGGCAAATTGAACATTTAGCCAAGCACTTGGAGCATTTGTCCAAGTTGAATCACTGCAATCATTCTGCTCATCGAACTATAGGTAGTGATCATGGCAACCAGAGTAAAGTGAGGTAAGACACTATCACATTTATAATACTGAGCATGTCTGCAGACTGGCAACATTCTCCCCTTCCTTTCCAATGATCAAACCTCATCAGCTCTTGCATTATTGAAAGGAAAACCCTTCCTGGCTCAGTGTGACCACCGTGACTTATCTTGGTGTGGTCCTCTCCCGCTCCCCTTTATTTGGGTTCCCTAAGGACTACTTCAATGCCCCCTCAGATCATTAGGCTCTAGGGCGGTTGGGTTTTCACCTCTCACACCTGTGAACCGTCTTCATAAATTCCACCCGAACCACAAGAAAATCAGCAATGCTGTTTGTGCTGCTTTCATCTGAGCCTTTCCTCTTGCTGTTGGTTGCTGCTCATTTGTCTGGCGACTGAACCAACCCCTTCTCACTCCCAGCTCGACAAACACAGGCTGTGGCTGACTGTACCTACAGTCAGTGGCCCCTCGGCGCCCGATACCGACGCACCGAGGCGTCACTCAGAGCAACTGAGGAAAAATAAAGAGCGAGAGAGTCTTCTTGGTGGTGGTCAGGGTAGATGGATGGGTCAAACATACACAGACTTTCACCCAGAAGACTGCCGTTTGTGTCCCGAGTGAAAATCAATGGTGACTCATGTTAGTTAACTTTTGATAGGTTACTTACTTGACTAAGGCCGCCTATGGAGGTTACATAATAAGCTTAATTATTTAATGTAAAAAAACGTACTTATTTGAACCCAAACCACAATTTTTTCCTGAACCTAAATAGGTGCTTTTGTTTGTAACCTACAAACTAAATAAACCTACTTGGGAGTTTATTTTGTAAAGACACCATTCATGCATGCACAAGCAAAAACTAATAATTTCCTGTGAAAAATGAACGTTTATTTTGAAGAGACAATACTAATCTTGCTGCATACTTGTATGTATGCGGGGATAGTGTGTTTCCTGTGAACACTGACATTTATTTTGAAAAGATGGGCAGGCCTTATATGGTCGCTCTGTCTCTGTCAGTGTGGGATAAGAGGCCATTTGTAATATGTGATTCTAAGGTTTAACAGCTGTTTCAGCAGGTCCCTGATATCTGTAGACATGCTCTTAAAATATGATTTAAAAAAAATTCTATTACAGTACACCTATATTTTGAAGAGGCACGGAAAGTACGTGTACAGATTGTAAAGCCCTCGAGGCAAATTTGTAATTTGTGATATTGGGCTATACAAAATAAACTGAATTGAATTGAAAAAGTTCAAGGAGGTGAGGGTTAAGCGAATTTAATCCAAAAATATATTTTTGAAAGGTTTTTCCTAAAGTGTATTCAATCGAGAAAGTTAAAAACATGCCTGCCAACAATGTGGATATGTGTAATATGTGTTGTAGTGTCACGGGCTGTCGCTAGGACAGGCTAGCCTGGGGCGGTGCCAAGAGAGAGATGAACACAGGCACGTCCGAGGGTATTTAACAAAAAGTCCAGGTTTATTTCCCATCCCACCAGCAAGGTAACATCCAAAAACAACAAAGTATCAAAAAAAGGTCCAGTTAGATAACACAAAACATCCCGGAGGAGAAAGTGGTTAATTAACCAAACAAAAACTCAATCCTGGTGAATCCAGGCTACGAGGTCCTCTCCCTTGTTGTCCTCTTCCAGGTGCTCGTGGGTTCACCTTCCGCTCTTCTTTCTCCTTCCCAGGTGCTCTCCCTTAAGTCTCCCAGCCCTGCCTCAATCAGGTGCCTTAAGCAGCTGCAGCTGGGTGAGCGGTGAGGCAGGCTGGGAGATGTAGTTTTTGCACTGGTGGCCACTCTGTAGCGCCCATCCACTACCTGTCCCCTTGTGATGCCACAGTGTATACTGTGCTCCCTAGTGTCTTTGCGTCTTTCGCCACATCCATCACACATGTGTGCTTCTGGTAGGAAGTGTACCCAACAATTCACAGCAATAATTCATCCTGTGGGTCATGTGCTGTATCAACGTAATGTCCATTCACAATTTCCCTCTATTTTATGATCTGCTCTTCTACAGTGGGGCTCTTAGACCAAGTCGGGCAGTCAGGGTCAGAACATGAGCAAGTATTGGAAAGCACAAGCCAATGGAGCTAGTATGGCTAGGAGGCTAACTGCAGCCTTCCACTCTACATACACAAGTTATGATTGTCAGGGCCCCTCCTTTGCTGCTTCTATGATTTTGCCATGCGCTTCATATTTTGCACTTGGGGAATGGACTTTTGTAAAGTATCTTTCTAGTTTCCCCACCACTGACAGCGCTGTTCACTAGTTCAGTTCATCTAGGGGCTCGACCAGGGAAAACCTGATTCAGCCCTAACTATAAGAGGAAAGTCTTAAGTCTACTCTTAAATGAGGTGACTGTGTCTGCCTTGAGTATCATCTGCATAGCAATGAACGTTTATGGAGTGTTTCCTGATAATGTTGCCCAAAGGAAGCATATATAAGGTAAATAAAATTGGTCCAAGCACAGAACCTTGTGGAACTCCGTGATTAACGTTGGTGGTCATTGAGGATTCATTGTTTACAATAGGATGTCATGATCAATGGTGTCGAACGCAGCACTAAGGTCTAATAATACCAGTACAGAGATGAGTCCTTTATCTGATGCAATTAGGAGGTCATTTGTAATTTTCACCAGTGCTGTCTCTGTGCTGTGGTGTTTTCTAAATCCTGACTGAAACTCCTCAAATAAACTATTCTGATGTAGAAAGTCACTCAACTGATTTGCGACTACTTTCTCAAGGATCTTAGAGAGGAAGGGAAGGTTAGAGATCGGTCTGTAGTTAGCCAACACCTCTGGATTAAGAGTGGGCTTTTTCAGGAGAGGTTTAATTACAGCTACTTTGAAGGAATGTGGTACATGGCCTGTTAGCAAAGACACATTAACAATATCCAACAGAGAGGTGCCAATTAAAGGCAACACGTCTTTAAGCAGCCTCGTTGGGATGGGGTCTAAGAGACAGGTAGATGGTTTAGAAGTAGAAACCGTTGAAGACAATTGGTCTAGGTTAATGGGAGAAAAGCTATCCAAATATACACCAGGGCATACAGCCGTTTCCAAGGCCACTCCTCTTGATGACAGATCGGCAGTAGTTGAGGGCAAGAGAGCATCAATCTTGCCTCTAATAGTTAAAATCTTTTCATTGAAGAAGTTCATGAAGTCATTACTACTGAGGTCTATAGGAATACACGTCTCCACAGAGCTGTGACTCTCTGTCAGCCTGGCTACAGTGCTAAAGAGAACCCTGGGGTTGTTCTTATTTTTCTCTATTACTGATGAGTAATAGGCTGCTCTGGCATTACGGAGAGCCTTTTTATATGTTTTAAGGCTGGCTCGCCAAACTAAGCGTGATTCTTCCAGATTGGTGGAACGCCATATGCTACATGTCATCATTCACCCACTCACACACTGATGGCAGAGGCTGCCATGCAATGTGCCACCTGCTAACTAATCCACATTCATACACCGATAGCACAGCATTTGGGAGCAATTTGTGGTTTCCTGTCTTACCCAAGGAAACTTTGACAGGAGGATTGTAGGATCCGGGGATCGAACCCCCGCTCTTCCAATAGGAAGACCGCCTTATGTGGTCCAAAAGTCAATCCCACTCCGTCTCTGAAAACTGGACATCAAGTAAACTGATTAAAGTAAGAGCATACAAATCAGGATTTCCTGTTGTTTTTTATATCTGTGTGCTACTAGCTAATATACTGATATGTTTCAGGCTAACATCCTAATTGAGCAGATTGAACATCCGGCAAGTTGAATCACAGTTAAATACTCCATTGAAACACAAATACTGTGGCTCACTCTTGAATCAACATTTTAATTGTAGGCTTCAAACACTTGAAATAGACAATGATGGCTCTGGAATGGCCTCGTAGTAGTCTCATCTCCCTGTATGTCTTCAGGTCAGACGTGTACTTGGGATTAATGGAGCATCTGGAAAGGAAGGTGACAAACTGTCAGGACTCTTTGGCCTGCCAGGTGGCCTCCTGGCCGTCCCGGATTCCCTCCGAGTCACATTGGATAATGTTGCAGTGGGGATGATGATGAGGAGGGTGACAGATCAAGAGAAGTTTGAAGGATGGCTGAGTGGACAGACGTGTGACCTGAGAGGAGAAATTGGATTTGGCTCCTGTCTCCTGGCGCTGGCAGAGAGGGTGGCGACAAGCTTGGTAAACTACCCCGTCACACACACACACACACACACACACACACACACACACACACACACACACACACACACCCCACACACACACACACCCCACACACACACACACCCACACACACACACACCTCCCCTCCACACCATTTCCATTTCATTTTCCGCAAAGCATGAAATTAAAGCTATTTATAACCTGGCTGATAATTACATTATACTTATTCCATCACGATTAGGTTTCTGGTTTTTATGATACAATGTCACAGTTTTAATTAAACCGTCTCTGGCAGCGTGCTTGGCCAGCCACCCTGTTTATTCACTCCTCACGTGCTCCAACAGCAACTCAGGGCCGACGCGTCCGCCTGATGACACCCTTTGATTGACAGCACCGTCGCCTGTGATTACACTGGTAATCTGAACAATTTGACTTGGATACATCCTCCATTTGATTGTGAGCCTTAAGGGTGGATGTGATGAAGTTTGACACAGATGGATTATGTCACCTTTAAAATGTCCCAGTGTCTGTTTAATGGCTAATTACATTATCAAAGCAAAACCCAGACTGGTGGAAGTCCTCCGTCACCTTGGAGGAATTAATGATTGAATTATGAATCAAAAATCCCCAAGGGGAGAAAAAGAAAGTTGAGATCTAATGTTAACAGTGATACTTCAGGAAAAAAAAAGGTATGTGAAAATGTACCCTCTAGGTATTGTGCACCGAGACCTAACTTACGGGAAAGAAAGAAGAAGTTGGTGAATTATTTAACAGTGGTATATGCTCAATAATAAATAGCCGATAAATAAAATATACAAGCTTGTCTTGATTAAGGTGTGTGTATTCCCCTCCCCTGGCGCCGACAGGCCTTTGATTCACATATCTGTGTTTGTGCAGTCCTCCTTCCTCCTCATATTCAACATTTCCACTTTGTGTAACACAGTTGAAAAGGCATTGGTTCTTGGCTGGAGGGATGTTGTATAGAGAGGAGCCAGAGGAACGCCTCGCCTATGGCAATGGCTCAGGGCAGAGATAGAAGTCGGACCACCCTGGATGCTCATTCATGTTTCAGTGTGCAGGGAGAGTATGAGTGTAAATGTGTCCCACTTGAGTGAATTGTGGTTATGGCAACAAAAATTTGTGGAGACCAGTAATTAATACCTTGTGGATATTTCTCTCTTTTTCTTCCCTCTGTTGATCGATTAAATCATGCAAAACACTCCTAATTATAATGTTCCCCACAGGATGATTTGTGTCTCAGAGCCGACTGCAAATGTCATGGAAGAGTGTTTGTGGCACCGGCATTGACTCTTAACTCTGCTGGAGACAGATGGGATTGAACTTTGTATGTAGCTCCTCTTCCAAAAGAGCCGCCAGCCAGGCCATCTAAACCAGTGTTGGAGCCATTTATCACTGTGCTGATATTGGCCTTTCAATAAAACTCATGTAGCGGCGAGTCAGTGTGGCCCACCGGAACAGATATGATAGTGGATACTAGGACATGACTTCACTTAAGTGCTTCAGAGGTGTCAGTCTGTAAAAGCTGTAAGGAAACATGCGCCACTATTCATTAAAGATCAGAAATTACAAACCCAGAAGCAACACTGTCTTCTAAAAATGATGTCTACATACTACAAATGTGTACACTTTGAAGAAGAAACGTAACGCAACCCAGATTACATATTTTATCAACATTATAAGGCATCTTTCTTAAAGAACAAATGTGCATATCTGCTCAGTATCTGTAGCAATTGTGAAAGTGAATGTGTAAAACCACTAGGCTTATGTAGAGGTAATTATAGGAGACAGGGTTTCCAGAAGATAAACGTCCTTTTCACACATGCACTGCAACCGTGAATGTATCTAGACGTTACACGGAGGAGCTGTATGTGTAAATATCCGAATCCGTTGGACAGACCTTGCACTGCCAGTTCCCGAGCCCAGGTGTGAATGGAGCCACTCGTTTTCCACAGGGTTCACAGCGACCCCGTTGGTGACGTTACAATGCAACTGGCATGAAGACTACCAACATGTGGAGAAGAAGGGTCATTGACACGAAGACGCCAACCAAGAATGTCTCACTGGAGGGATGACAGGAATCTCAGTGGGTAAGGGCCAATGCACAAATCGTTAGTTAAATTCAAGGAACGGCAGATAACTCACTTATTTATCACCACATTACTAACTGGCTACATAACCACGGTGTCATCCATGCCTTATGCTGCGTTCACACCAAACGTGTCGCGAATATTCGCAACGCTTTACTCGCGTGAGTTTAGTCGCCCGACAAGTTTTGTTCATTCGCGTGCTGCGTTCACACCAAACGCGACCGGATCCCATGCAAAGTCAATGCACAGATGCATTAGACATGAAAAGGGGGCGTGGCTTATCTCTGTGACATGTCTCCTTAAAAACAGTTATAACTTCTGCCATCCACCATGAAATAAATAACCACTATTTCTACTCTATACTTGTTGTGGAAACATCAGACCCCCTCGTATTTGGGTTCAAAACATCACCCGTTGCCACAGCTCGGTGAATTTCACCGTCTTCTCCAGGAACTGCGTCTGGATGACTGCCGCTTCCAGCGCTACTTCAGGCTAACCTGTAGTTGTATTAAAGAGCTCGGGGTGTCCGCAAACCGCTACAATGAGAGTGTCCTCCATTTTTTTCCTGATTCAACAACGGCAGGACAGGGATGACGGGTGGAGTATCTCAACGCTGATTGGCTTTCACCTCGAGCGATTTTTCACCAAAGTTGAAATATTTCAACTCCGGCGTAAAATTCATCTAGCGCGTCGGCCGGTGCGAATTCGCAAAAAGTTTGGTGTGAACGCACCATAACCCCGCCTCCTGCCGGCTCCACCCCTCGCCTTAACACAACTATTTCCTTCGAACTAGACAAATTCTGCCGATAGTTTAGGGACATGTTTCAATGTGCAGTTAATCATTTAGAGTTCCCAGGCCTGCTTCACGACTCAGACTCCCCTCACTCACAACGGTGGGCGGGGAAACAAAAACTATGAACCAATTCATGTTGGGGATTATTTCTTAAACTCTTTGATGACGTAAGACGCTCAGTGTGGACTGCTCAGGTGTTGCTCAAGTCTGGCTTCTACTGGGGATTCCACTAAGATCCGCTAGTGTAGGGGTGAAACATGTCCGTAGGGTGACGTTACTGTCTGATTTGAGTGAGTACATCACACATGGAGGGAGAGGGACTTCATTGTCTGCTTAGCTGTGCAGAGCAAATAGTTGTATGCTGCTGTATTAATGCTCTGAACGGATTGTAGCACCTTTAAAATAAATCAATGAGGATTGTTGGTTGGATACGGTACACAAACTATGTACTTGTGGACATGAAGTCAGACATTCTCTGTGTCCGACCTCCCAAGACACTTTGTGATGCTTAGTCAAAGAAGGACTCTGTGGTCCAACCCTGGTCAAAACATGAACAAAGACGAAGCAGAGACGTGCATGAATGGTCATCACGGTTGAGCAGTTAAATTCTCTCTGAGCAGATTGAGCCATTGTTAATGAGCTGGCTCACACTCAACGGTGTAACATTATATTAACATTTGGCAGTGAAGTAGAGTAGAACTGAGGTAAATTCAATTTCTAGTGAATTTATTTTCATGTTATTTTAATTTTAGGGTTCTTTTAACCTTGATCAAGATCGTTTCCTCACCTGGCATCCACTTAATCCATGTATGCACCTTAACAAGTTGATTTTAGTGCTAATCCTCAAAGTTGCAATATATTGGATTTAGATCATTAATGTAGGAGCAAACATCTATATGCTTTGTAAAGACATTGTATAGTCATGTCTACCTGAGCAGAGAATGAAGCCCCTCCCCCTCTGTGTGTGATGTAATTCGTCCTTACTGGCAGGCTCACTGCTCTCATACAGGTGTTACCGCTGATGGAGCTGTCCCGACCATAGACTGTATATAAGAAGTGGAGGCATTCACCTGGGCGTCACAATGGCTCGTGGACCGCCATTTCAATGCCTCGAGTTCGGCATCTTGTTTTTTGTAACCAGAAATGACAAAAGAGGGTGGAGCTTAGCACAACCAAACTCTGATTAAGACTTTTTAAGAAGATCGAAGAGGTGTTAACCAAAAGCCCTGATCTCGCTGTGTGATAGAAAAAATGTTCCGTGTGCACTATGGAAGTGTACTAGAATTCAACTTTAAAATTAAATAATTTTTAACAAGTTTTTGGGACTTCCGGATGCCTTCACGCCCTCAGCTGTTATGCATCGACTGTGGGCCGGCTGATAAATATGCTGGTCACACCTCCAGCTTAGGAGACAGCAAACTAAAGGGTAAATGTAAAGTGTAAATAGTACACATGGCCTTTAAAACTATGTTAAGGTGAGAGCGGCGGTGCTCCTCAAGACCAGGACACTAAAGGTTGCACACCTCTCTGTTGGCAGAGCCCTCAGAGTTCTGACAGTCCCTCAACACGCCACTCTCCCAGTGGCAAAGCAAAACACCACAAAAGGTTTGGGCAAGTGCTACGTCTGACCTTTTTAATCCGCTCAGATATGTGTATGTGTGTGTGTGTGTGTGTGTGTGTTTGTGTGTGTGTGTGTGTGTGTGTGTGTGTGTGTGCTGGTGATTGCTGGCTGTGGGTCATAAGTACAAGTTTAAGGGTGAATGGTCCTCTGAGGTGGGGCTTTGTTGCCGATGTTTTCTTCTGTCAACACTGGGGGTTAATTACCAACAATAGCTGCCTGACCTTCTCAAAAGTCTACGTGTGAAATGCTGGAGATGTTCGCAAAGCACCCGGCAGGACTGTGGGTGGTAGATCCATGTCTTATCACCTGCAACCAGTAGGCAACTGGGTTTGAGATGTTATGGTTCATACCGGCCCCTGGGGAACAATGCCCCCCCCACCCCCCACCTGCAGTGGTGGGTGTTCAGACTGAAAACAAAAGGACACACGTTATACCTCATTTACACTGAATAGTTTGGCTCGACTTAACTTGTTTCTTTTGGTATAAGGTCCTTTTCTTTTTTTTGTACCCCCCTCAGTGTATGAGGATTTCCAGCCAATTGCAGAAGCGATGCCACGTTTCAGTGCTCTGACATCATCTTCAACCCAACACTCAGGAAATCCTTTCATCTTCAACCAAATAGAGGAACGTCTGCACTACGTCAACTTATACGACGAAGTGTCTGGCGTAATGACGGGGTTGAGGTGAACAGTGCCATGCCGTATCACGCAGTGGGAATGTTGCTACAAATAGTAAGAAACTCAAATACAATTGAGAAATTACAATTTGAGTAATACTTTTATCAATTTAAAGTTACAACATGGAACTTTAATTTTGTGTAGATGCTGGTGCCCCCTGTTGACTAAAGTGGTGTTTCTGAGCACCAGAGTCCCTTTACAAAACCCCTCAGTCTTACAGTCTGCCCCGCTCATACCTGGTTCTGGTTCTCCAGTGCCTCCCTGTCCTCCAGCGGGTCCAATAACTAGGTCTGGGTGTCCAGCAGTGTGGTGTCGGTGTTGGCTCCCAGCGGGGACCAGAGGAGCAGAGAAGAGAAGCTCTGCTCCTGGAGGAGGAGGAGGAGACGCTTCTGCAGGGCGCCAAGCTCTCCTTCTCCCAATGGCAGGTCCAAGGCTGCAGGTGAAGCCTGATATGGGTCTGTCCACAGTGGACTGGTCTCTGCTGGAGTCTGAGCCAAAGGAGGTTCTGGTGAACCTGCATGATGTCATCTGGTTTCACCAGAATCCAAGCATATATATATATATATATATACACATATATACATATATACATATATACATACACATACATTTCATAGCAAAATAAAGTTATTGCTACTGGACAGATGCAGTGAATTTCTTCCTAGGGAAGAAGTCAATGTTGGCATAGTCTAGTATCAGACCTTTGAACCACTGCCCACATCTTACATCTGTTCTGTAATTTAAATAGGTTCAGTAATTAGTTTAAGGTTGTTTCAGGAGAAAGTTTTTTTTCAGCAGGATTAAGAATGGGAACGTCATCTCCCTGAACCAGAACACCAAAAAAAACTACATCCATAGGCAAGGCAAGGCAAGTTTATTTATATAGCACAATTCAGACACAAGGCCACTCAAAGTGCTTTACAGGGGCAAGATTAGAATACATAAAACACATTATAAAACATTTAAAAGCGAATAAAAGAAGCGAATAACAAAAAATGAAAACTCGATTTAAGCAAATAAAAGAAGCAAATAAAATGCATAATTGCAGGTTAAAATGGAAACAAAAAAGTCTTCAGACTCGATTTAAAAGAACTGAGAGTTGCAGCAGACCTCAAGTTCTCTGGGAGTTTGTTCCAGATTGTTGGTGCATAATAACTAAAAGCTGCTTCTCCTTGTTTAGTCCTAACTCTAGGGACTGTAAGTAGACCTGTCCCAGACGACCTAAGGGCTCTAGACGGTTCATAACTTATCAGCATATCAGTAATGTATTTTGGCCCTAAACCATTTAGTGCTTTATAAACCAACATCAGTATTTTGAAATCAATTCTTTGAGTGACTGGAAGCCAGTGTAAAGACCTCAGAACTGGGGTAATGTGATCTACTTTTTTGGTCCTAGTGAGGACTCGAGCAGCAGCGTTCTGAATTAGCTGAAGCTGTCTGATAGATTTTTTTGGAAGGCCAGCAAGGACACTGTTACAGTAGTCAAGTCTACTAAAGATAAATGCATGGACAAGTTTTTCTAAATCTTGCTGAGACATAAGCCCTTTAATTCTTGATATGTTTTTTAGGTGGTAGAAGGCTGATTTATTAATTGATTTTATGTGTTTCTTGAAATTCAAGTCGGAGTCTACAACAACACCAAGATTTCTGGCTTGGGGTGTAGTCTCTAACATAATGGATGTAAGCTGTGCGCTGACTTTTAATTGTTCATCTTTGGCACCAAAGACAATTACTTCAGTTTTGTCTTTGTTTAATTGAAGGAAATGTTGGCACATCCAATCATTGATTTGTTCAATGCACTTACTCAGTGCCTGTATCGGACTGTAGTCTCCTGGTGATATGGTTATGTCAATTTGTGTGTCGTCTGCATAATTATGGTAGCATAATTTATTCTGATTCATAATCTGAGCTAGTGGGAGCATGTAGATGTTAAATAGAAGAGGGCCAAGAATGGAACCTTGGGGGACCCCGCATTCAATATTTGTCCGCTCAGATGTGAAATTGCCTATTGACACATAGTAGTCTCTATCCTTTAAGTAGGATTCAAACCAGCTTAGTACAGTTCCAGAAAGTCCAACCCAGTTTGCTAGTCGATCTAGTAATATGCTGTGGTCAACTGTGTCAAAGGCGGCACTGAGATCCAGTAAAACTAAGACAGAACTTTTGCCACTGACTGTGTTTAAATGGATGTCATTGAGGACCTTAACCAGAGCAGTCTCAGTACTGTGGTGTTGTCGAAATCCCGACTGGAAGACATCAAAGCAGTTATTCATTGCTAAGTAGTTATTTAGCTGTTGATAAACAGCTTTTTCCATACATCATTTGTGACAGAATGATGTTGACGAGCATGTATGACATGGACGCAGCTGTAGTTGGTCTACAGAAATAATGAGATTAAGAGTGTGTGGCTCTGTGGTCTCATGTTCATGACTGCATAGACCTTCCACCTGCAGCCCTTCATGTATTACTGCGCTGCCTATGCAGACACACAATGCACTTTAAATGGAACATTGTGCATGTTAGTTTAGGGACCACACCAACGCCTTTAGGCATGACGCCAGGTTTACATTGGACACGGCAGAACCTAAAGCTGTGCGCTGAGTCGGTGTGTGTGTGTGTGTGTGCTTGTTGCACCACTCGCTCTCTGTGTAGACACCACTGAGAAATACCTGGAATAAGTATGTAATTTGAAAGCTACAATCACAAACAGCAGTGACACCAGGCTCTTTCTAAGAAATATAGTGGATGTATTTTGAGATGGGAGGGGAATTGAAGGAATTGAAACTTCTAGAGCGGTACGGAGAGGGGAGGAGAGTCAACAGCGGGAGGTGCATGTTTTGACATTGTTGAGAATGGGATCATTTATATTATATATAACATAGCATTGATATGGTACTGATAATCTTCCATAAAGGTATAGTAGATTTTCAGTGTGTTTTTCATTGCCAGATTTGCTCGCGGCACGCAATGGAAATAGACCACACGCCTCACTGTGAACCGCCCAATTGGTTTCTATAGGCGCCGAAAGTTAACCAAAGTAGAAAAACAACATTTTGATGAAAGGTTATCGACAGAGATATTTCACAGAATCAAAATATAAGGCACATTATGGAGAACCCAGGACCTCTGTCGGGGGAAAGCAATCAACCCAACGGCCACACGCTCCGGATGCCCACCCCGACAAAACTGCAGCAAAACTGGGAGCCGAGCAATCGTCCGGTTCCGAACGGCCACATGCTCTAGTAAGTAAAAAAGAAAACGACTGCTGCTGAAGGAAATGTCAGGGGATCACAGAGGTCAGTAAGAGTCATCCTCTGGGCAATATGAGTATGTGTTTTCATGGCAAATTTCATGGCAATCTATCCAAAAGTTGTTGAGATTTTCTAGTCTGAGCCAAAGTGGCCACCATTGCCATTCCTAGAGCTATGCTGCTTTGCATGTGGTTTTCTCACCTGCTGGTAAAGAAAGTAGCACATCCAATCATGTGGGTCTAATAGCTCAATCCAAGAGCTGCCAGAAGTCCTATTTTTAAAAGGCTGTACCTTTACTTTCATTAGTGCATATACAGCCACCCTTTGCCAAACCGGCCCTCCCTATTGTACTCGATGCCATTCACCTTCCATTTGGAGCCCATGCTCTAAAGCAGACAATAGAGCAATTCTGCAGCAAGAGCAGGTAATCTTAATGGAAGGCCTGGAAACAATGGGAGTCAGTGTGTGTGTGTGTGTGTGTGCGTGTGCGTGCGGGGGGGAGGGGGGGGGGGGGGAATAAGTGGACAAACCTGGGAGCAATTAACTCTGTTGTAATCCCATTGAGTTCAATCAAATGAAGCAAGTAGTACTTTCAGAATAAAGGAAGAAATAAGGACCAAAAGGAAATGAAAGACTTTGAATGTGGCACCTGTAGAAACGGATGCAGGGGACAGCTTCAACAAATGAACCATTTCAGGCACTCGGGAGGCATTTGAACCTGGGTGAAATACTCACAGAGAAGAGAGAATTTAATCAGCCCGGCTCGCTTTAGGTCTATAGCCAAGGAACAGTTTGACTCAAGTTTAATAGAAGACTTTGCATCGAGAAAATGAAACCAAACTTGATAGCAGAAATGTTCCATTTTGGTGGAAGCCCTTCTTTGTAAATCTTTTCTGGTCTTAAAGTGTTTTGAGTAAGCATCTACTCCAAATAACAGACAATCAATTATGTATTTGCTTTCCAAATCCAAAAGCTGCACAACCATTTTACTCAATGGGAAAGCTTCCATAGTTCCATAAAATCCATAACAAGCCTCCTACTACAGCATGTAAGTGTCATATGAGTCATATTCTGAGGTTCTCAGTTTTCCCAGAGCAGAAAAAATCCAATTCAAGTTATGGATTTAGTGTTTATTGAAATGAGATGCTTACAGGATATTTGAATATGTGACCAAACCCTCTGTCATATAATGCATTCCCATAAGAGGCGGGGTCAATAGGTGATCATTGTATGGGGAAAGACATTGTAACATGTCTTATTGACCGAAAGGTCTGCTGGAGTAACTGTGGAGACATGAATATAATGAAAAATCAAAGAGTTCAACAGCATTAGTTTTCTTTGACATGGAGAGCAGAATGATCCTCAAATCAATACAAATCCAAAGGACTGATCAGAGTCTTTGTTCGAAGCTTGGATCATGCTGGCGAAACAATATTTAAATCTTTTTTAAAGCTGTGAAATATAACAATATATCACTAATCGTATGTTGATTATTGTATTAATTACATAGGTTTTGATCTCAAATAAATTCATTCTTGACCTTGCCCTTTTTTTCTGAGCACATTAATGCTCTAAAACTGCAGATAAATAAAATAAGTTAGTACTAATAACACAACATATCTAATGGTTAGTTAATCACAAGTATTTCCAGTTGAAAGGCAACTTATAAGAGCCACACAATAATATAATAATCAATCATAAACCGTGCTTGCCTATTTCACTTTATCATCCTGCCAAATGCAGCTGTCTGGTAAGATTATATTATATTAAATGATATATTTGTCTCAGTAAATGATCCTCTATGGCCACAGTGTAACAGAAGTTCTCTGACATGATATTGTGCTGGATCATCAGAAGTTGCCCTGAGTGTCACCAGAGTTTCCAGTAAGAGCAGTGAAGCAAGGGAGAAGGACAGAGACTGTTGAACAAGGTTACAAGGCCATGGGCGACAGGACTGCAGCAGGGCAACAGAGCAGATCGTATTGATAATATGGGAAATGTGATCGCCTTTCGTCTGCACTTTTACATTTGGGGAAGAGAGGGCGAGGGGGATAGAGAAATCAGAGGTAGGGGGGTGTAAGGGATCCTGCCGGTCTCTTAGCGTCTTGTTGTATCCTCCTGCAGTCTGCTGTTGTAATCAGTGAGGCAGCGACAGCCATCCTGTCTAACTGCTGCTTGGTAGCCACTCCGCAGCCTATTGATGGGAGTTCGGGGCGGCCCAGACCAGCACTTTCTCATCTGCCAGTGGAGTCAGGCCGTCTGTCCGGTTCACATCCAAAAATGGGACACTCTTGAAACTGAGAAGGGGGCCAGGAAAGAGGCCTTACTTTGCGTATCATATCAACTAATTGCTAAAACTATACTACATTAAGTGAAGGCTTGGAAAGTGGAACCAGGTTTTGATCCAGACAGATCAATGACACACACTTGTGTGCTCCGTGGTATCGGGACGAATGTAAGGTTCCACTTATTTGCTTGCTGATAAGTGGAACAAGGTTGGTAATCTTCTTCACAAACATGTTTGTCATATTTGTTGAAATTCTCATGACATCCCGACAGCCATTAATGAATCAAATGCTCTGACCTGCCGTCCTGTGCACTCACTGTGCATCAATGGAGACTTCCACCAGGTGGTAGCTTGATAGCTGTGAGTACTAACACTAGCCATGTTTGTTGTTTATGTTCATCATTTTGGGGGAGTGGCCTTGGAGGCCAGTGTTGCCGACTTGGCAACTTTCTTACTAAATTTTGCAGCTTTCGGAGCTATTGCCACAAGTTACTTTCATTGGAAAAGAGTTGGCAACAGTGCTCGGTCTTTTGTTGGATGATTTTCACCTTACTTTTACAGCGTTGTTTTCCTAAGATTACCAACCCTAGCTTTAAAGGAACAGGATTTTATCCCATTTACGACAATGAAATACAGTATAGAAGTCCAGTTAGCGTAAAACAATTATGTTTCAAGGTTTATCAGATGCCAAAACACTGCACCATAATAAAACCCACAGACCTGGATTTTACTATTCACATCTTACAACAAAGTTAGCATAGCAGTAACATTTGTGTTGTATCGTTGTATTCTTCACAACAGTCACAAGGTAAACAATAAAAACATGCAGTTTAAGTTACAAAGTAATCCACCATGAACGTGTGCTTGCATGTATGCGCACTGCCTTTACCAATGATGTTGTGTTGGGTTGTGACAAAGATCCTTGTTTTTCATACAAGGAAACTACATTTTCTTTCGAAGAAAACACATTTTCTACTTGATTACATTTGTTTTCTGACAAACACAGGACTTTCACCCAGGAGACTGCTGTTCATGTGAAACACAAAGTCAGTGTTGACTTTTTTCAAAGTTAAAGGTTACATCCGTAACTAAATTTACTTTAAAAACACACTTATCTCAGCCAAACCATAATTTTTACTAAACCTTTCCTTAACATAGCTTTGTTGTGTTTTTTGTTTAAATTCACATGTCAATTAATTTCCCCTCAAAATAAAATTGGAATTGCAGTTAAGTTGCATGTGCACGTAATTCTTACAGGACATTGTTGTCAGTTGATCACCAGAAGTCAGTTGCATTCATCCTCTGGGGACCATGACTGTCTGCATAAAACTTATTGGCAATCCATTTTATAGTTGTTGAGATATTTCAGTCTGGACCAAAGGGGTCTGACCGTCTGACAACCCTTACATCTCTAGAGCCATAATCCTATGGCATAATGCGTGGCTAAACACAATGCAAATGCATTCCTGTGAAAGGGCTTTTTCTATTATTTGGGAGTTGTTCCTGATCCGATGTGAGGTCCTGGGACAGGGATGTCGTATGTGTACAGATTGTAAAGCCCTCTGAGGATAATTTGTAATTTGTGATATTGGGCTATATAAAATAAACTGAATTTAAATTTAAATTCCTGGTGATCTGGAGCTCTATTATAACCTTAGTACTGAGGGGTGTGTCAGTCCTAAGTTTTAAGGCTCTGAGGGTATGTGGCCCCAGTTTCTTTTCAACCATTTTAGTATCATGACTGAATTTCATGCACAGTGAAATAAATAGAACCAGTGGAAATTTAAATGAATGGAAAACAATGGTTCCCTTGAAGGTACAAGAGAAACCATATTTAATAAATCTCATAGTAAGATTTGGAATATATGTGGCCATATTGCAATATTTGAAATAAAAGGGCAAAAGGACATTTTCTTAAAGGTTTTCTTTTTTTATATATATATTCTTTTTTTTTAACTTTTTCCAAAGCTGGCTAGAAAGTGGACTATTGCAGCACCCTGGGTCCACACAGCCAGTTAACTTTGCTTTCAACATGGCTGCACTAAAGCTTAAGTAATGAGGCCCAATTTGACTCAATTAGGTGGTGTTTGTGTTGATGGTTATTGAGTGTGTGTGTGTGTGTGTGTGTGTGTCGTTCGTCTCGTGGGCCATTCCTCCGGGACTCCCCGAGGCCACAGTGTGGGTAATTAGGGTTCATGTGAGAGGGTTAACCCACCTCAGTGGGCGCAAGAGAGCAAGACAGCTCACCGCTGCACCTCGCTTTTGATGTCTGGCCAGCTCTCTCTCCCCACTATCTACCTGAATGTCAACCAATTGGGACAGTGCAAGGGCTTGACATTATGTCTGCAGGTTATCATTATATGTATTATTTTCTTCACCTGATCGATTGGCTCTGGTCTGCAGTGGTGCTTCTGGGGGTAACTGTCACTGCTAGTTAGGGATTGACCAGTGGGTATCATTAAGAGCAAGAGCGCCTGCTTGGGGGAGGCTTTGTTGTGGGGAGGGGTTGCGAAGAAGACAAGCCTTTCTCTTTTAGCCTCCTGGACTTAGTTGACCTTTCACTTAGGGAGCAGCTGGAGCTGAGAGATATTTAATTGAATGGAGTCTTCAGATGTATTTTGGAGGGAACAGAGGAGATGCCGCCTTCTCAAGACCGAGCAAGAGTGGGGAGACAGAGACGGAGAGAGTGGGGAGGGAGAGTTTGCTTGACCTTCAAAGCCTAATTGATAGGCTTTTCATAGACCTTGTTTGAGATGTGCGTGGTCCCTCTTGTTCAGCAGACCCTTACAACTCCAGCAGAAGTACAAAGTCAACTGCAGGTAGGGAGCCCCCAGTGGCTCGCTGCAATCAATAGCCGCCGGCTCGGCTAACGAGAGCTGCAGTCACTCTTCAGCTTTCACAGGCCATTAACAGGCAGCGCCCGGCCTAATTCCACAGTCTGCACTCATTAATGTGGAGAAATACGGGGCGGGCGCAAGATTTGAACTGATGGAGAACAAATAAGTCAAAATGGAAGAGCAAAATGATGCATTTGGTGCTTGATTGATTAGCAGAAAGTCGAGTTAAGAAACGAGGGGACACATAAAAAAAAACAGCAGCCCCACTCTCCACCCAGTGTTCCTCCCTCTATCTCTCTTTCTCCATCCCTGTTTATTTTAGCTTTGCTGAATTTTGATTAAAAAAAACAGGGGCAAGACAGGAGGCTAAAACCGATGAATGGCAATTCAATCTTCACGCCACGACGCCACAAGGTAAAAGGCTGAAGCTTAGTGTCTGTCGGCGACAGGGGAAGTTCAGGAAGAGGAGGAAGCTCTGGCCTTATTGTCTTTGAAAAGTGATTTAATTAGATCCCCCTCCACCTCCTTCCTCCATCACTCTCCCGCTCCGCTCCGCCAGCAGAGATATGCAGCTCCGGCGAAGGCAGCGGCCTTGGACGCACAGAAAAGATTTCTGAGGGATCATGTACGGAGATCAACTGATAAGCAGCTAATTTTGTGTACTTATGGGAGCAAACGATCGCGTATACCCCTCCGCCGCCCCTCTTCCCCTTCCCCACTCCTCCCCTCTCGGAATTCCTCCAGCCGAGAGGATGAAAGCAAGGAGCGCAGCCCAGATCTGAGGCTGTTTCGGCCATTAATGCTGATCTCCAAAATTAAAGATTTATACCAACTGATCGAGCTCAGTAGCAGCAGCACACACACACCGGATCAAGAATGATGGGGAACGGGAGCGTTCTCCTTTAAGGCTTTCTTTAAAGTATTTGAATGGGAAAGGGGAGTGGGTGGGGGAACACAATCATGAAGCACCACTTTTCGGCTAATTGGAATCTCTTGAATAAGTTAGCAGTGAAAGATGTTTAATTTGGGAAATGAGTGATCTTCCCGACGTTTTGATGGGAAATTAAAGAGGATAGCACCAGTGCCAGGATCTAAAGCAGTTCTTTTTTTATCGTCTACATGCTGATTGATTCCACATATCTCAAGGCCTCACGCAGGCTGATGACCCACTAAACAAACTTTATTAAAAAAAATGCCGCGATGACTGCATAAATAAGTGTTTCGAGGTTTGAGTCTGATCATATTTCTCATACATTTCTCATATTGTCAACGATTCCCATGAGTAGAATAGAACAATCAGTGATTAACAAGTAACCTGATATGTCTTCTTCCTTCTGTGCTATAGAGCTTCATTGTTTTCCAAAAACTATAACAAATGAGCCACACTACATATATATGCACACACACACACAAACGCACACACACACACGTGAACATTTCTGCAAAAATTTATGTTTTTCAAATCTGTTCAGGTCAACTACTCTACATTTCACTGTTTTGCCTTTCTGCTGTTCAATTTCTATAAATAGATATCTGCATATAAATTCAAAATCTGGAGGCAAGATTCGGTACGTTGGTATCGTCCGAGTAGTGTTGAGCAATCCCACTCCAGCTGGCTTTGGTTGCCTGCATATAAACAGCCACGTAGAGAAGAGACAGAACACATTGACTGAAATGCAGTATTGTAACCAATCGTCAGATGAAAAGTTGCCTTTTTATTAATCTCTATGAAAAGATATTTGTATATGAATGCAGACAAACAATCGTAGACTGAGCTCGAACTCTACTCTACTCTCACGACTCCAGTTGCCAATAGGACCTTAAACAATAACCAGCGCACACAGGCATGCGACTTGGCCTGGATACACAATGGCTACACCTGAACCACCGGAATATTGGAGACAACAATCGTGGTCCGACCGTTAGCCAATGAGATCTGAGACTCAGCAGCCATTTATTTGTCAGGGGCTGAGTTCTGACGAACACGACCTGCTCTCCTCCGATAGTTTGCTAATACTCAGCTGTACAGGCAGTTCCCTTATTAACAAAGTCCAACATTGGGTAAGTTTTGATTTAATCAGAAACAATCTGATTGGAGACACGACTAATAAGCTGTTCAGTGCTATGAACACATTCTGTTCAGTACTTGAACATCTATTTAAATATAATACCTTGTTTCCTTCACTAGGAACCAATGAGATTGGGGCTGAGAGGTGGAAGGAAGAACGTATTGAGAGACGGTCTAACATATGTAGGTTTTGGTCTTTTTATGAGATTTGTTGAAACATACAAATTAATGTCAGACTTATTCCTATTGTCCTACATTGGAAGTCCTAAATCCTAAAGTAAAAATGTAATCAGAATGTTTCCATGCCGTTTCCATCCATCCTGGATCTTCATTTTAAACACTGCGCTTCAGATCTTTCAGACAAATTCACTCTAATATTTGCGAGCCAACTTCCATTCTTTCATTCACCGCTTTTCAAGTCTGTCACTCCTTTCTTCCTCTAGGGTTAGCCAATCATTGTGACATGATTATGCATATCAAACAAATGGAACATGGAAAAAAATATCTAAATTACCCATGAAGCAACACTTTGTGCCTACCAATCCTTGTTTTATTCATATCCTTTTTATTTTTTTATCCCATTTTCTTCAACATATGAGCACACACTATCATGGGACATCATCTGTGCAGACCCAGTGGATCCATGACAAACATGAATCAACAGCATCTTATTAGTGATGACCTTGATACTCCATATTTAGTTTTAGCCTGCCAATCAAAAGCCAGTCCACACCCATGTTTGATCATTAGGCATCAGACTGAAGAGAGAGTGAACATTCCACCTACACCTCTTCTCTGTTTGTACCAGGAAAAATATCAAAGGTTGGTCCAGCCAATGAGGTGGGGGTAACCCCTGCTAGGGGGCGTGGCTGCAGCATCTGCTGGACAATGGTGGGGGACTCATGGGGGTCCATGGAAAGAGCAGAGACGACAGTGTTCTTTGTGAGAGGCGATCCTTCAATGTTTAATCAAAGCGGCGATCTGGCACGTTGTTAGTTTTCACTGCACTCGCCTCCCTCTGCCTTTCTTTACGCTACCGTCCTTCAGAAAGATCGAAACGCCTGGATAATATGATCTGTTGCCAAGTTTGATAATGAGCATCTAAATGAGTTTGGCCCATTAAATGTACCTCTGGATAATGAATAAACCATTCACCTAACAACCCTGATGTGATCTGTAATTTGGTTTTGTGAGGGGGAAATTCCACCGCTGCTCCAGCACTGTTCACACAAGTAACTCACAGTCACATGTCTTTGTGAATTCAAGAACTATACGGAATGAAAACCATAAGAATCATGAGAAGCAAAACAAAAATAACTGAATGTCAAAACCTATGGCCTGAAACCTGAGCAGACAGACGACCCTACCAATAGTTTTCCCAGATGATAATCCACTTCATTTGGAGGTCGAGATGAAAGTGAGCACACTTGAAATGTCTTTAATGGAGCTGTTAGAAATTACAAGGGGTCCATTTTTTTCGCCATAAAATAACAGTCACAAAAAGAAAGCACGCTAAGGAATCAGACTAAGTTGCGTGTTCCGTTTGTCAATCGGTTTCAGAACTGCGGACATATCCAAAAATATCAAATTCCCTTGCATCGGTCATTGGGATTTGGCTGACTGACCAATATTGTTTTGCTCATCTAAAGTACAAGTTTAGAGAAAAAACTAAAACTATTCCGGCTTTAATTTTCCCATTTTCGAGATGTATATAATATTCCCCTAGGTAGAGAGATGTAGAGGTACAGGAAAGTGTGTCTCCCATAGGAGGAGGGAAATTTAAACTTGTGTTCCCAAAATTCACAAACATCCAGTCTTTGTTCAGTTAATGAGAAGGTACAGATTGTACTAATGAAATCAAAGGAAGTTGTATCAGGACAGTTTATCTCTCTTAATGCCACCACCAGGCCACGTCTATTCCTTTTTACCTCATCAATTGTTTTTTTTATTTTTACAATGTTCTCAATACATTCCAAGTTTATTTCAGGAATCATGCAGGGCAAAGCTCTATTTGAATGTTTTCGTGCCAAGAAGTACCTCACGGCGGTATTCTTGTAAAGAAGCCCGAGAATACAGAGAATACCAGCTGGAAGAGTTTACTGTGTGTGTGTGTGTGTGTGTGTGTGTGTGTGCGTGCGTTGGTATACTGATGGGAGAGAACTACTGCAGGTAAACGGAGTGAATTGTTATGGCCGTCCTAATTGCAGAGGTGATCTGAGAAATGCATCATTTATTTCAATTGCTTTTTGACATTTGGAGAACGGCTTCTGCTGTGACTGTGCCCAAGCTCTCTGGCCAGTAATTATTCAATTACACAAGCTAATTGACACCCTGTGTTGTCTTTTATAGGTTGATTTATTGGGTAATTTAGCTGCCTCTAAAAAAAGCCACTTCAACCTTGCTCTTGAAAGTCCATTCTCGTTCTGTTCTCTAGGTACTTGACGAGTTCACAACAAAAGAGCGAACACAAGTTTCATCGTGTTTTTGATTGCAGTTGTTGATTGTTATAAGTGTTTTTTACATGAACAATGAATGCTTTGGTGTCCTCCCCCAGCTCTCCAGTCATTGTTTGGTAATTCCTGAATCCATGAAGCACCATTGAAAACACAATGTCACAAGGACCTTTTAACACAAGGGTGTTGATACAACTTTTCAAAATGGGCTCAAACTCTGAACAAATCTTTTTATTCGACTCCTTTCAGTATGCTTACCAGTTAAACATATTGATTGCTGTTTCCAGTATTTGTTCGTGGCATTTCTATACCAAAGTATTGAGCTTACATAGCCTGTAAAGAAGTGAGATGCTGAATCAATCCATTCAAATTCATTTTTTATCTTTATCAAATATAAGGATTGGGATAGATTGGGAGCATTTCGATTGCCTCTCAGCGGCTTTTCTACACGTCAACGGAGATTCCGGTGACGCTAACAGACAGAGCTAACATATTCAATTCAGTTTATTTTATGTAGCCCAGAATGGGTTTTACAATCTGTACACATGACATCCCTGTCCCAGGACCTCACATTGTAACAGGAACAACTCATTCCTGTTACAACACATTCAATGAATATGACATCAATTATGAATAATGAGTAATAGGCATGGACCACGATCCAGATAACCACAATACATGTAAACAGAAGGAATTAGGGAGGAGGGGCATCAGCAGGGCCATGGCAGGAGGCAGGGCCACAGAGGCAGGAGGCTAGGCTGATGAGGCAGGGCCAAGGAGGGAGGAGGCCGGGCCAATGAGGCAGGGCCCACAGGGGTAGGAGGCCGGGCCAATGAGACAGGGATAAGGAGGCAGGGCCGATGAGGCTGGGCCAGAGGGACTGGAGGCAGGGCCTGTGAAACAGGGCCACAGGGCAGGGTTTAGGAGAAAGGACCTGTTCCAGACACAGGATTCATGGAAAACTGATAGATGAGAAGGCACAAAGACTCCGGGGAAGAATTAGAGTTAGTAATGTGCAATGAACAGACATGAATTCATCCAGAAGGAGATAGAAGTGCTCAGTGTATCCTAAGATGTCCCCCAACAGACTAAGCCAATAGCAGCAGAATATTGCCTAAAGGATGTTGTTACGGTTTGTCTATGACCCCAAGCGCACGACAACAGGAAGGTTTTAGTCTTAGCCGAACACACGGCGTAGTTTATTAGAGCACAAAAGAAACACAAACAAACTCAAAGTCTCCCCTTAATCCACGAGTGATTGAACATCAAACCCGACAAACAAAAAACTCCTCTTCTCCAGGGGAAGGGAAAAAAGGTAATCCACTTGATGGTCGAACAGAAAATAATCTATACAAAAAATCAGCAAAGACCCGAGGAGGGAAAGTCCACGGACATCATGGCACGAACTCGCAACGTCAGCACAGACAGTCCTGATCTTTATTCCCCGTAGACAACGAGCTGACGAGCTGCAGCTGTGGGACGAGCTGAGTGGCTTCAGGTGTGAGTTGGAGCTCACCTGGCTTGTCCCCGCCTCCAAGCCCGTAGCTCCCTAGCAGCGCTCTGAGGTACCGGGTGTCACTGTGTGAACGGGCTGAGGAGGGAGTCCGGCTGGCTGAGTCCTGACATATGTAAGGTAAATAAAATTGGTCCAAGCACAGAACCTTGTGGAACTCTGTGATTAACGTTAGTGGTCATTGAGGCTTCATCGTTTACAAATACAAATTGAGATCGATCTGATAAATAGGATTTAAACCAACTTAGTGCGGGAGGCCGGCTCACCAGGCAGGAGGCATCAGACACAGCCAGGTCTAATGGACCCTTTAAGACGTGACGTCACAAAGACTCTGGGGAGGAAGCAGAGTTAATAAGGTGCAATGGAGAGATGTAAATTCATCCATAAGTAAAGAGAGAAGAGGAGATAGGTGCTCAGTGTATCCTAAAACATCCCCCAGCAGCCTATAAGCCTATAGCAGCATATCAAGGGGCTGGACCAGGGCAAACCTGATTCAGCCCTAACTATAAGCACTATTAAACAGGAAAGTCTTAAGTCTATTCTTAAATGAGGTGACCGTGTCAGCCTCCTGGACTGAAAGTGGAAGCTGGTTCCATACAAGAGGAGCTTGATAACTGATCCAGTCTCTGTAATAGAATGTCATGATCAATGATCAAAGGTCTAACAAAACAAGTACACAGAGGTGTCCTTTATCAGCACCAAGGTCTAACAAAACAAGTACAGAGATGAGTCCTTTATCAGCACTAAGTTCTAACAAGACCAGTACAGAGATGAGTCCTTTATCTTTATTAGGAGGTTGTTTGTAATTAGGAGGTTGTTTGTAATTTTCACCAGTGCTGTCTCTGTGCTGTGGTGTTAGCACAAATGCACTAACAACAAGCATAAGCGGCCCGTCAACAAAGCAAGGAGAAGCTTGAACAACACACACACAGGGGAAAAGCAACTTCGGTAGATATTACCTCACAAAATCTTAACAATAGTTGTTTGCTGCTACATTAATATTCAGAATGTTAAATGCAGTTCCTTTATAGTAAGTCTATACATGATGACTGGTAATGCAGTGAAGAAGGTCCTGTGGGGCGGGCAACACCAGCTGTAGAACGTGAATGTACTTTAACGGAGGGTCACAGAGAAACTGACACCAGATCTTGGCAAAAGAATCAAACTTCGAAAGGTCTGATTCTTGTATCAACTCAAAGGAACCAATTCTGTGAAATCCATCAGTCTGTACACGACTCTTGAAATTGTGGAAGTTGAGAACCTTCTTGTTCACATAGCAAAGACACATCTGCACTTTAGAGACGTAGCACCACAGTGAGGCGAATGCCATTAGGTTGGTATGCCTCAGGTCACAGTTGGTTTTCTCACTTATCTCTGAAAACCAAAGCTTTCCTGCCAGTTTCATCCCAGTAGATGACCTCAAAGACCAACGTACTCGCATAGATCCTGTAACTTTACTAGTAAGTTGACACACTGTGGTGTTACCAGGTTCGATGGAGATGAGCCAGTCCTGCAATAAAACTGCAACATAGAGAATACCAGCTGGAAGAGTTTACTGTGTGTGTGTGTGTGTGTCTGTGCATATGTATGTAGTTTGGCTCATTTTTTAGATTTAGTTTTTGGAAAACAATGAAGCTCTATAGCACAGAAGGAAGAAGACATACTGTATAAGGTTACTTGTTAGTAAGATACAATCACTGATAGTTCTATTCTACTCATGGGAATCGTTGACAATATGAGAAATGTAGAATATGATCAGACTCAAACCTCGAAAACACTTCTTCATGCAGTCATCGCTGCATTTAAAAAGAATAAAGTTTGTTTAGTGTGTGTCTGTGAGCTACACGACTAGTGACTAGCGTGAACTGGGGCCTTTCACAACTACCGTACCTTTTTTAATTTCCAACTTCTTTCTTTAATTTCTCCTGATTGATAGATCTATAGTAGTCTTAGTCGGTTTGTAACACACTATTCGGTGTAATTGTACGTATTTCCATGATCATTACATGAAAGCTGGCTCAGTATTGCAGCCTGTTTGTTTCCTCTCTGCAGCTAAGTGCTAGTTAGCATCTCCCACGGTACCCTCCTTTGTCTTCGACACAGTTTTAATGACTTGGAGAAGAAAGTTTCCACCTGCACACAACTCTTCAAAATAATAAATCACAGGATTTCAGCTCACGTTAATTGACATTTGACAACACCATTTGCATAATGATTCAAAACAGCCTCAAGGGAGATGCTTAAGAGGAGGGAAACATTATGGATTTGCTAATTAGTCATCGTCAATTCTTCTGTGTTGCTGCAGTCGTTAGTCTTGGTGAACGAACTTGATCAGACAAGCATAGCTTTATGACAGTCGTCATCACTATTCAATCATGATTATTGCTGCTTTTCTGAGGCGGCTGAAACCACCAAGTAGTAATATGCCCGACTAAACTACCCAGTGAGGTTTTAAATCAGAATGTACAGCCTAATCAAATGAAGTCTTGTCACGTTTATTTATATAGTCATAAAAAAGAATGACTCAGAGAAAACAAGTCACATCTGACACATTACCAATGAGAGCTTATTTCTCTTTCCAAGTCAGTAAAGATTGTCTTTTTGTGCGATTGTCAAGGCGACGAGTATGACTTGTTCATTTCACTGAGGAAAGGTCTACTAGCAAACACACAGATGGGAGAGTGGAAAGCTGCGGCATATGGTCATGTGTAAAAACATATTTGTCCTTTCAGAAAGTGTTTCAGTTGGGAATATTGCAAGAAGCTTCAACCGCAGACGTCCTATCTCTGTTTCAGTGTTTTAAGGGATCGGCTGTAGCTCATGGGGCTCACTGCTCCACTAAGGATGGGTCAATGCAGAGAAGAATTTACCCACTGGCATCAATAGAAGTGTACATTTCTTTTTTTTCTTTCTTAAGGTATCAGTGAGCCGTCATGAACTCCAGATAGATAATTTCTTCTTTTTTCCATTTATGGAATTCAAGTGGTTTATTTTCTTATCTGAAAGTCTGGATTGTGGCTAAATATTTGAGGATGTATGGTGTTCAGGAAGGTGGTTGTATTTTCAGCAAGCTGTCAGAGGATAGACTTTCAAACAGTTGTGTGTTGTGTATTGATAAGGAATTGGAGGTCTGATATTGATCATTCCTGGAAGTACTATTGTTTTAAATTCAGCCATAAGCGTTTAATGTGTGAATGTAATTTCTCTTATATAGTGAAGCTGATTTGCAAGGTGGTAGAATCAAACAAATTTGCTGTTAGATCTCTGGGTTTCTGCAGATTGGATAGTATGATCTGTGGACTCTTAAGGTTCCAGTAGGTTTTAGTTTCCATAGAATCAAAACTTTTATCAACTGAAAACCAATGTACTGTATATGGATTGTGTTGTTGTTCTACATACTGAGTTATAAATATGCGTAGTCAGGCTATTGCAATTCCAATTCCAATATTGCTATTGGCTGATCTGGAGCCAGGTGACATTTGGAGCCAGCTATAGTATGCTGCCTTCACACAAAACTTGTACTTGTTACTGGCTCAACATTATTGTGTGTATTTCTGTAACTTGCTCTAGACTGAGTTAATCCAGAATGCTGCAACTCGTGTACTCACAAAAACTAAGAAAAGAGATCACATGACTCCTGTATTAGCTGCTCTGCTCTGGCTCCCTGTAAAATCAAGAATCACATTTAAAATTCTTCTCCTCACCTACAAAGCCTTGATTGGTGATGCACCATCATATCTTAAGGAGCTTGTAGTACCATATTGCCCCACTGGAGAGCTACGCTCACTAAATGCGGGGCTACTTGTGGTTCCTAGAGTCCTAAAAAGTAGGATGGGAGCCAGAGCCTTCAGTTATCAAGCTCCTCTTTTATGGAACCAGCTTCCACTTTCAGTCCGGGAGGCAGACACAGTCACCTCATTTAAGAATAGACTTAAGACTTTCCTCTTTAATAGTGCTTATAGTTAGGGCTGAATCAGGTTTGCCCTGGTCCAGCCCCTTGATATGCTGCTATAGGCTTATAGGCTGCTGGGGGATGTTTTAGGATACACTGAGCACCTATCTCCTCTTCTCTCTCTCCTTATGGATGAATTTACATCTCTCCATTGCACCTTATTAACTCTGCTTCCTCCCCAGAGTCTTTGTGACTTCATGTCTCATAGGGTCCATTGGACCTGGAGGTGTTTGATGCCTGGTGAGCCGGTCTCCCGTTGGCCCTGCTGATCGCCCCACCCCCCCTCCTCTCTACCTCCTTCTGTTTCATGGATTGGAGTCCATTCATACATTGTCATACTCTTTGTAATGCTGTTCATTCTGTACACATGACATCTATTCATCTGTCCATCCGGGGAGAGGGATCCTCCTCTGTTGATCTCCTGAAGGTTTCTTCCCTTTTTTTCCTGTGAAAGGTTATTTTTGGGGAGTTGTTCGTGATCCGATGTGAGGTCCTGGGACAGGGATGTCGTATGTGTACAGATTGTAAAGCCCTCTGAGGCTAATTTGTAATTTGTGATATTGGGCTATACAAAATAAACTAAATAAAGATTTTTAGTAATGGTGCATAATTTAAGAAATAACTGGAAACATTGATACCAGTGTTCCATGTGTTTTTTGTCACACGAGTTTTTTAATTGCTGCATTCTTGTCACAGTAGTGGAATTTAGATTGTCAAATTTATCTAATAATATGCTATATTTTCAGAATATGGATATACAACTTAAGACCTCTGGACGAGCTACTGAGGTATGACAGGATGTAATTTGCATATACACACATTTGGATGAAAATGTGTTTCTTTTACCTGTAATACATATGTTTTCTTCAATGGCAGCTGCACGAGGCTCAATCTAAATGGTCAACTGTAATGGAGAGAGTGGACTTGTGTCCCACTGCAGTGTGAAGTGTTGAGAAGACTAGAGATCTCCAGTTTTTTGCATCTCCAGTGATGCAATTATGGTGTTGAGGTGGTTCCTCTGGGATAAACTAATGAGGTTAAATAGACATGGCCTGTTGATAAATGTCTGGACGATCAAGAAGCGACTCTGCTCCTATGTGGTTTCCTATCGAGCTAATCTCTGTCTGTCTCTCCGCCCGGGTGGAGTCCGTGTGAACAGCCCAATTGGTTAACTTGGCCACCGAATGGACGCAGCAGCAGTTTGGAAATCACTGCGCTTTCGTGTCTCGTGTGAACTCGGCATGGTTTGTTGCTTGCAGCACTGTTCCAGTGTCCTGTTGACAATGTGTGCAACTGAAGATCATAGGCCTGTAACCACACAAAGTGTGGCACCCTAGTATCTGTGTATGGCATTTAGCTACAGGCATCTTATTGTAGATAAGTGCTGCAATACAATCATTCGATTTAATTGGCCTGACATCTCTGTTCCACCATCATATTTGTGTTTGTTATTTCTCCTCCACTCGCAGTACTGGTGAGGGCGGAAAGAGGTTTGCAGTCTTGAAGCTCTCTGCTTTGAAAGGTAGCTTTCAAAGCAGAGAGCATCAAGACTGCAAACCTCTTTCCTTTACCATTATGTGTTTGTTTGGGCTGTGTGTGTGTATTCAAACCCCAACACAGTAAAAGCTGTTACAAAAGATTCCAGCATCCCTGTTAAAGCCACTGTGAAAAAAGAGAGGACTTTCACCTTGTTAGCTATTGCTTCATAACAGGACATCCATATATCAAAGAGTTCCAAATATGTTTTTAAATTAAAACGTTGTGCCCTCTTCAGTATGTCATGATTCCATTCATTTTACTTCCTGGAAAAATGGATTATTATTTTTTCTTGTTCTTCCTGGTGTACCAGTAGCTGTTTATCAAAAAGTCAAGAAGATGCCAACTAATACCAGAGCAGATCTTTGAGATGCTGCTTCATCTATAAATGTTAGTACTAAGGCAGGTTGACAAACTAATCTGAACTCAAGAGGGGATGAGCTGACCACAAAGTACTGTCAAGGGCGCAGCATTTTGTGTCATCATAGTTTTTCTAATCAACATCATATTTACTAAGACTATTTATGTAAATGAATCTAGCCACAGTTTATCTGATTTGCATAAGGGGCAGCTAAATGTGAGCTTATTCCAGGCTGTTTTATCAAGTGAGTTTACAGGTCTGTAAAGAAGTGAATGAGCTCATAGGTAGATGTAGAAGTAAAATGTTGTGTTCTTGCCTTCATCCTGATCTACCGTTTGTGTGTGTGACCCACATGTAATTATTGGATAAACTGTATCAATAATCTTTCACTAAGTCGTACCATACTATTGAAACAGTTCTGCTTGTGGACTCAAAAGGCAAACCAATGACAATCCAGACATATGTATGACCAGGGGTGATGAGCAACTGGAAGAGGTTGAAGGTGGTCTACTGGCACGGGTCAAGGGACATTGTTCTGGGCATGCAGTGAACTCCCCAATGTTGGACTTCAAGGTGGGCCACCAGAACCGCTGCTTCAGATACCTCAGAATATGGCAGATGCCTGGATGACAGGTGTAACAGGAGGAGCAACTCCACTTGGAATGGAGGGAGACTGGTATAAAAGTCTCGGTGGGAAACCGTTGGGGCCAGGGTACACTTTCAGGCCTTAAGCTTTTTCTTGATTTCCAAAGCAGCTGAGGGAGACAAATGTATCTGGTAGAATCAGAATGGGAGATGAGGTAAACCAATGCTTGAGATAAGAGGCAGCAAATCAACTGTAGATACATCAGCTATAGAAATGAGCAAACACCAGGAACCTCTTCAGCTGCGGTTGGTGGTGGAGGCCATTCAGTGACAGTGCTGACCTTGATGTGGTCCAATTGGATGCTGCCAGCAAAAACAACAAAGCACAGGAAAGAGATTGTCTGGATATGGAACTTGCGCACCTCTCAGCCAACTACTGGTTGGATCTCCAGGAGCTATCGTAATACCTGATACATGTTCTGCTTATGTTCTTGCTCATTCTGGGTGAAGATCAGAATGTGCCAGACATACCAAAGCAGTCCGCCATGACCCAAAGGATGTCACCAGGTCGAGGAACACAGAGACAGTGAGGGGGGAAGAAATAATTAACTAAGCTTGGAGATGAAGCACAGAGGTGATTTCTGGAATTTGGCTCACAAGCTCCCTCTCGTATGCTACTAAACTCCTTTGGGACAGGCTGCGACGTATTGGCCAGCAGTCATTGAGGTCTAGGAGGGGGAACAAGAGTGCCAACAAAGAGAGTAAGGCGATGGTAGCCCTCTGACACCAGGGACAGAATCACTCCTCTCTTTCCATGATATGACATCTATTGCTTCTTTCCATCCGGGGAAAGGGATCCTCCTCTGTTGCTCTACTGAAGGTTTCTTCCCCTTTTTTCCCTGTGAAAGGGTTTTTTCTGTTTTTTTGGGGGGAGTTTCTCCTGATCCGATGTGAGGTCCTGGGACAGGGATGTCGTATGTGTACAGATTGTAAAGATTTTGGGCTACACAAAATGAACTGAATTGAATTGAATTTGCTTCTCTCTGTGAGAGGGGTGTATGGAGCCAAATCCAGGCCAATTGTTTTGTTCGTTTGCAAAAAAGATTTTAACCTGAAAATTCAAGTTTTGGTCTTGAATCAATTGTACACTTGGTAAGAACTTCAAGACAGAATTTTGTTGTTTGACTACAGGTAATCAGTCAGTGAGGGCAAACAAAGCAGGCAACAAACAGGAACTGTAAACAGGCTTTGATCAGGAGCAGGTGGGCACTGGGGCGACAGTGGATAGCATGTCTGTCTTTCAATCAGATCGGCGGTTCGATCCCCGGCTCTGCTAGCCCTAGTCGATGTGTCCTTAAGCAAGACACTTAACTCCAAATTGCTCCCCGTATCTGTGTCTACGGTGTATGAATGTAAGTCGCTTTGGATAAAAGCGTCAGCTAAATGTAATGTAAAAGAAATAGGAGTGAAGTCTGTAATGTTTAGACTGGCTACGACATAACACTATCTGGCCTGTTAGGGAGAGAATAATATGCAAAAATCCCAGAGATGGGCTTTTTTATAGCTTGTCATGTCTCGTTCTGTCTTATGTTTTCCTTATTTGATCAGTTATCTTTATTTCATGTTATATTTTGTGTTACTTACCTCTCCTCTTGTTTCAGGTCAGTTCACTTCCTGCCTTTTTGTCTTTTCCCACCACTGTGATTCATGCTTGTTCGAGATTAACTGCGTCTCGCCTGGAAAGTGGATGAGAGCAGGCGGCAGCAGCAGGGGGCGACAGTGATCAGCTGCCTTCAAAGAATAAACAGGAAGTACAATAAACAGTTAAATTCTGTTAGATGGGCCCCGTTCCTCGTCCGTGGTTCAACTAAGTCGATCAAATGTCCTATTAGCCAGCTTAAATGAACCCGCTGATTGAAGTCAGGCTATCTCGGTTTCTCAAAGGCTGATCCGCGCTCAAACAATCTGGTTAATTGGAACCAGACTTCAGTACTCAGGATAGTTGCAAGTGCCCGTCCTACTTCAAGTGTCGATCACCGAAAACCATGATTTTCTAACAGCACATTGGCAAATAAACTCAAAGGAAGAGCCTCTTTTTTCTCTGCCGACGAGCAGGAGATGATCATGAACGTATTTGAGGAATTCCAGACCATAATCATGGCACAATCTAACATCGCCAATGCTGCGAGGCAAGATATCGCAGATAAGTTAAATGCGTAATGCTGCGTTCACATGAATATTCGCAGCACTTTACTCGCCCCACTATTTGTGGTTTATTCACGTCATTCGCGCTGGAAAGGGGGCGTGACTTTACTCGGTGGAAATAGTTATAACTTCCGCCATCCACCATGGAAGAAATAACCACTATTAATGCTTTACACTTGTTGTGAAAATCCCACAAACATCAGAACATCTAAAGCCCTTGTGTTTGGGTTCATAACATTAATATCATATATATATATACATATATACATATATCTATATATATAACATCACCCATAGGCACACACAGCTCGGTGAAATTCACGACTAGGTCTGGATGACTGGATGAAAATCCGTTTTATTCGCATCCATTCGTCTGTGCATTGACTTTGCATGGAATCTACTCGCACGAAAAATCGCTTTTGTTGTGAACGCAGTATATGTGTTGAGAAAATGTATCGAGAAATTTTAAGTGCCTCATCACCCCAATCAATCCGATTGTATTTCTTTAAATGTGCCGGCTGGCAGTCAGCTTAATGCATCATCCAATGAGATCTAAAATAACTATCTCAACTCTTTCAGAACAAGTAGATAACAACAAGCCTAAAGAATATCTTATTGATCCGAATTAAGATACTTATGAGGATATATGTACTGTAAGCGCTTATGTATTATGTACTATATATGTGTATGTACTTGTATGTGTAGATTACCATATCGAACTAGGAGTTTGAATATGTGTGTGGGCGGATCAGTATGTATGTATGCAGGTATTATTCAGAAATTCAATCAATTGAAGCAGTGAAAAGACATTGTCTGTGATTCTCTCTATTCTTATGAGTCCACCTTAATCATTTTCTACAATATTCTGGAGTCGTGGACGGAGCCCGGACATTTGGCCTCAACATTTGTCATGAGGCAGGATGAGTCACAGATCATTCAAGATGAATTACGGTCCGGTCATGGGTATTGTACAGTACTTGGGTATTGTACAGTACATGGGTATTGTACCACTACATGGGTATTGTACAGTACATGGGTATTGTACCATGACATGGGTATTGTACAGTACTTGGGTATTGTACAGTACATGGGTATTGTACAGTACATGGGTATTGTACCATGACATGGGTATTGTACCACTACATGGGTATTGTAGAGTAGATGGGTATTGTACCATGACATGGGTATTGTACCACTACATGGGTATTGTACAGTACATGGGTATTGTACCACTACATGGGTATGTACAGTACATGGGTATTGTACCACTACATGGGTATGTACAGTACATGGGTATTGTATCACGACATGGGTATTGTACCACTACATGGGTATGTACAGTACATGGGTATTGTACAATACATGGGTAGCTTACAGCAGGCAATTGCAAGGTCCAGGACCCCTATTGCCAAAGACATATGATTGTTTTTATAGCAATGTAATTTGAGGAAAATTATGTTATAAGTACCTGCACATTAATGCTGTGAAAGCCTTTTCGATTGACAAAATCTGTCTCGTTTGGGCCAGAGGGCGATTTGATGGCTCGAGAAGGTCTGTAAATAAATGATTCCTTGTGGGCAGAATGGATAGCGCTTGTATAGGAAGTCATCATGACGTGATAAAGGATCTTGGCGATCTCGAAGAACTCTCCCCCTATGAAACGCTAATCTAACTAATATTGCTCCTTCATCAATTGGATCTCTGAGGAAGGGAGCTGCAACCTTATCCAGCTAACTTAAGTTAGCCTGCGCTGGAGCATGTTCAAGTTTATGGAAGTGTTGCTATGGTGATTTTGCCAAACTTGCTTCGTGGAACCGAAAAGCCTGATTTATGTAATCTTATCCTGAAAATTATTATTACCACATTTTCGCCTACTCCCTGCCTGATGTTTGCCTGTTCTGACCTCCCCGTGTACCAAACCGCTGCTGTTGGGCAAGGACTATTCTATATACACCTTATCCTGTGTCCTGGTTGGGCAATTAACTCTGTTTTTCCCCCTTGTGGTTTTCCAGTAATAACATGCAGATATTGAAAACAACATTGTCATTGATATTCCTGTATTTTGCAGAATCCCCCAGTATCAACATTCTCTGACAAGGTTAGATGAGCCATATGATTACCTGTGGTTATTTAGCAGAGTTGACTCTTAACTGAATTGATCCACGCTAGTAGTTTCTTCCAAGACTGTCCTTGCAGCAACACAGTAATTGGGCTGATAGAAGGCTCAGCAGCAACTAAGGGCAAGAGCCACAACTTTACTCTCAACCCTTGTGTTTATTGTAAACACTATGTACGAGAGACTTGCATTTGTACAGCTTCCGAACTCAAAGCGCTTGCAACTACATATCAGCATTCACCCATTCACACACTGATGGCAGGGGCTACCATGCAAGGTGCCACCGCCCATCAGGACTAAACTAATTCACATTAACATCTCACATCATATACCAATTAGACCAGTAGATCCGGGGATTGAACCGCCGAACCTCCAAGACAGAGAGGGTCGTCCTCTGAATACTAACTCCCATTTTCTGGGACTGGCACATCAGGAACAACATCATTAGAAAAGGGCGATCTTGCAATTCTATTTTCAAGGTTTAGTTACGTTTAGGCAACAAAAACTGCTCGGTTAAAGTTATACGTCTTAAGATTTCACTCCTGGTTGATCTATGGTGCAAATTCATGGTTACTGGTAGTACACATGTGTTGTATTACAGACAGAATAGACAGAATAAACATTGCACATTTGGTGGTCCCTCTGGACATAACAAGAGTGTTTCTGAGCACTGAAACACACTGGGGCCCAGGCTAAATGGCAAGGAGAGTTAAAAGAGGTGATGTTATAGCTTCATATCATCATCACCACAATTCTAAAATTATTTAATAGATCTTTAGTAAAAGACCATAAACAAATGCTTTTTATTTTAAAACATTCTATTTTATATCTGCCGCCATCCATTCAAACCTATTTGAGTGCACCTGTTTTGAAGGGCATAACAGGACCGAGCCACTAGGGGTGCTGCCGCACACTTGGCCAAGTCGGGTCTACTGGTTTTCATGGGAGCGAATGGGAGCAGCATGATTCAGACTTTATTTCATTTATGTGGTCAGGTTTGATGTGCTATGCAGATTGACAGTTGAATTTTGCATTCCCGTGTGTGTGTCCAGAGAAATGTAAGATATGTTTATTTTCCAGATATATCGTAATTATTGTTATATTTAGGATTTTGTAATTAAAGTGTGTATAACTAGCGGTAGAAATACGTCATATACTAGCGCTCATTACATGATGTGTAATACTTATATGCCGGACAGTTTGTTATAATTTTACCTTTATATACATTATGCTGACAATGATGCATGCAGTATGTTGAATGCTTATTTAAATGTCTGGCGAATCCCTAGGTTATCTTGCCTACTGTGACAAGGATACTTTCACTTTCATTAGTTTGCACGTTTGGGTGTTGTAGGTAAGTTGTAAACTATTGAATATCTGCAGCTATTGAAGGCTACGACATTTATTATGAGTGAACTGCTGTTAATGTTTACATTGTATTCTTAGAACCACACACACAGTCAACTGTGTATTGCATTAAAGTGGAGTAAACTGATCATCGGTCTGGAATTATTGAACTATTCCTTTATTTCTAGCGCCGTCTGCTGTAACCTCCTGTACCATTGCAGCTCAGTGCGTACACTGCTCATGTGTCCCTGTCTTCATTAAATAGCCTTGCTAAAAAAGGACCACCATGTTTCTTTTTGTCAAGCTTGTCTGATCTAGCAACAGTAACCAAGGGGGAGCGGCACTAATGCACCAAAAGTGTTGAGAATATTTGCCACGCTTTTGGTGTGAACGCATTATAAGGATCAGTGTAACTGGTCAAGCAAGGCAAGTTGAAGATTGTGATCAGGGTAGAAAACGATCAACGTGGACTGTTGGCAGGAGAAGGAAGAGAGGAGGAAGGAGAGCGGATTGAGGAGGAAGGAGGAGGCATGGTGTGTGGGGAAGCGGTACACTGATACAGAATAATATGTTTGTGCTTCATTTTTTTTGCCCACCAGCTAGCGTCCAACCTGACGGACCTGCCTCCCTCCGCACGTAGTTTCAGGAACAAACACATGCAACAAAACACCGACGTGCTCTTTTTGTCAAGCTTGTCTGATCTAGCAACAGTAACCAAGGGGGTGCGGCACTAATGCACCAAAAGTGTTGAGAATATTCGCCACGCTTTTGGTGTGAACGCATTATAAGGATCAGTGTAACTGGTCAAGCAAGGCAAGTTGAAGATTGTGATCAGGGTAGAAAACGATCAACGTGGACTGTTGGCAGGAGACATGATGTCATGGCCTGCAGTGTGAAAGTCAAACAGCTACACGGTTACTTTTCAGGGGAAAACCTAAGCGTACAATAACCTATTTGATATATTTGGCAACATCGTTGTTTTTTCCATTTGCTGTTACACCGATGTTTGTTTAGTGCTTGCTGGGTTATTTCATATCCAATCTTCTCATTGTTTTCCTACAAATTCACTCCATATACTGGAGCTACAGGAACACCAATGTACCATTTTCCTTATATTCTGTTCCTCCAGCTGCTCCAAAGAGGAGAGAAATTAGTTGAGGAACCAACTGAGAAATTCCTCCAAACATGGGCAAAGTAGGCTATTTATACTTTAGCTGAATGTGAAGGCCAATGTTATTTTGTGGGGTTAAGGAAACATAACCATTGGAAAGAGCGGATGCTTGAGAAGCTGTGAAATAATTTCCTGTCAAGGGCATAAAACGGTTCTCAATTGAGGTAAACATTTCTACTTTCAAAAGCAATTTATTTTCTAACAACCGCTGAAAGCAGACAACATATCTTATGTTCCCCTTTCCTTGAATTTTCATTTATGCCCCTTCCCACTCCTCCCCCCATTTCAGAAGTGAGTGTTTACCGCCCGCTTGAAGCCACGAGTAGAGCTGGGGTCTGGAGACTGGCAGTGAGAAATTGCCTGGTTTCTGAGTGGATTTGGATTAGGGTCAATGCAATGTGTTATTTTTGGGGAAAATACCTTCATGGCTTTCCATTGATTTTTTCCCCCCTCTTTGTTATATCAATTAAGACTACAGAACTAGAATGTAGTCTTTGCAAAAATGTAATGGCCTGTATGCATGCCAGTGTTAAGCAACAACGTAATACTATGTTGCAATGTAGAAATATGGCCTCTACGTACAGTATGTGCAAGAATACAGCATAAATGCATTTTGTATGCTTTTGATTACATGCTGTTGTGTTATTTAAATTTGTTGAAGATGACGTTTATAAAGCACAATGTAGAAATGAAGTGAAAGAATTCTTTAAGTTGTTAAATAATGTAAATGTTGAATGATGAAACGGCACAATCTTCCTCCAAACAAAAAGCTGAGGTCATATGCAACAGCTTTACTCAATATCTCTTTTTTTGCTGCACCAGCCTTGCATGGTCTGGTGTGACCAGTAGCTATCGGTCGCGTGTGTTAGCTAGCTACACTACTAAATATATTGCGTCACAGATAAAAATGTCAATGCATGGCCAACCTGGTCAAAAATGATCAAACAAAATGCTCCGGGATTACACTTTTTTTATGAACATAAAGAAAAAACTGATTCTCTATAACATATTGAGAACATTATTTTATAGATATATAATAACTATTTGTAATGTTTTTTTAAGACATAGTGAAGTAATGTCTCTCTCTGTGTGCTTTGTGGACAGCCCGGCCGGCGTGCCTTTTAGTGAATATAGTGCAGTACTAAGCTAGCTAGCGCTAGCTCTCATACGACGTACAGAGTTATCACCTGAACAACGGCGCCATCACAGAGACGTACTGTAACACCCACGCTGTGGCTCCCACGGTTAGCTCAATCAGCACTGTTGCAACTGTTTGCAATACAAGCACCGTTAGCTGCTCCCCGCTGGCCCAGTCGTCAGCAGGTTGAGCCGTGGAATATAGATAGGCTTTGAAAATCGAATTTGAATAACTGAAAATACATTCATCTGGAATTTTTTAATGTCAACACATTAAAACACCTAAATGCTTTTGTCACCTCAAGCATTTAGCTTTTTTTTTTTTTTCTTTAAAATGCTCAAACTACTATCCGTCCTGAACCTCTATCAAAGTATTGCTGTAAACTGACCCTGTGCAGTAGAAAGGATCCGTGGATTTGCTGCACCCGGCCACCAAGTCTCCCAGGTCAGCCATCTCACATGATACCTTTCTGGCCAGATCTATTTATTTATCTGTTTTGTGAACAGGAGGTGCTACAACGTCACTAGCGTCACCATTCCACCCTGCCGTCTCTACTTTTCACAGCGGCTTAAAAAAAATCCCACTTTAACACATTAGACTTCCCATTTCACCAAGATAATTACACAATTATCCAGCTTCACTCAAAAAAAATCCATCCAGGGGTAATTGGTGTGTTGGGCGGGGGGGGAGTCACCCAGAATCCACCGCGGCGAGGGTCTGGAGGAACGAATCCAGATAAGTCAAGCAGAAAAAGGGAGGGAAAAAGCTGCACTTATTCGATTTTAATCTCGCCACTTTGCAAGCATTTAAATAGCCTTCATCAGACTCCTGGTTTGCAGCCCTGCCACTAACCTGTTATCAATGGTGAAAAATGCCCATTTTAAATGTCAGTGTGAGCACAGAATGGAGGCACAGTAACAGGTGCTCGGCCCGAGGTGAACTGCAGTAATGCCCCCATTATTGGTTTCTCATAGAGCTGTTACATGTTGCATTGTTGCTTCACGGGACACGGCATTCTGCGGGTAAAAGCGGAGCTCAATTATTGGCACAGAAACATGGAAAAGCACACAATGGCCAGCAGAATAGGGTCCACCCAGGCTACGTCTGGAGCCTATGAAATAACCTTGATAAAAGTAATTGAATTTTACTGTGATAAGATTAACTTGTGGTAATTGTGAGCAGTCGCAGCCTTGAGTCCCTACAAAATACTGGATGACAGTTGGGAATAACTCTCCTCTCCTTCCCTCCCAAGAACATATGCAAAGGGAGGAAAAAGGAAAGGAAACTGTGAAGGAATCAAGTTTGAAATCAAGCTCTCAGTGGCCGACGCTGCTACCCAAACAACTATGGATGTCCTGATTACCATGCACACTCTCACAGTCCTTTAAATGTGCTGATATGGGCTTTAAACAAGATTCAACACTTTAAACCCCAGCAGACTTAATTAAGGGTGGGACCTAGTGCATGCAGACACGAGCGAGGAGAAGGAAGAGAGGAGGAAGGAGAGCGGATTGAGGAGGAAGGAGGAGGCATGGTGTGTGGGGAAGCGGTACACTGATACAGAATAATATGTTTGTGCTTCATTTTTTTTGCCCACCAGCTAGCGTCCAACCTGACGGACCTGCCTCCCTCCGCACGTAGTTTCAGGAACAAACACATGCAACAAAACACCGACGTGCCTTAAACTCCCCATTACTTTGCCAAAACTGCCTAAAATATCAAACAATGCGCAGCCGTGGGGGTGGCGGGGGGAGGGTGTGTGCTGCTTAAGCAGCCCAGTCTCATTTCCATACAGCTTTTACATGTTTCCAAAAGATATGCATAATTACAGGGTTTGTATATAATTGCTCCAACACATTGCCGGGAAAAAGCCAGGTTGTTCCTTTTTTTTATTAACATTGGCTCGGAGAAAACAGACTCGGCTTCCTTCTCCCTCGGTTCTCCAGTCTGAACAATTAAAACAATGCGGCTGTCTTGGAAAGGAGTTCTGCTCTCATTATCGCCTTCCCTTCCCCCCCCGTCAGAACATTTAAAGCTCAAAAAGAGGGCCCGGCCACCTTGGCATTGGAACACACTGTTTGTTTTTCTTGTCTATTTCCCCCTCCTTCCTTCCCCCCTTCCTTCCTTTCTCCTCTCGCTGCCTTCTCTGCACTCTGGCTGCAACGGAGCGGGTTATGAAAAGGGAAATGTAAATAAGATGGAGTCTGCGGCTCACTTCGTTTCGCTGCAAAATGGAGCATGCAAGGTGTCTCAAGCAATCAAAGGGACTTTACGCAAAGCAAGTTTTTCAGAGTCGGGGAACAGACGTTCAACACGCAGAAATACAGAGGCATGTAAAGACAAAATATTGGGGATTGACAAAGACTTCCTCTTTGTGAGGCTTTTAGCTCATAGCGGCGATGATCAGTCTGTTCCTGCCGAGACTACCTTTCAAGCTCCGACACAGCACATGATGCTGGGATGCATGTTTGTGTCTCAGTGAAACGTCTTGTCTCACTGTCATGTCGCTGAGTGCTTTTTTTGCTCAAGCCCACTAATAACCTGCAATAGTGTATATCTGTGAGTGTTGCTGCCGCCTAATGGGCAAAAAGCCTTCATCCTTTCAGTCCCTATCATCGCCGAGACGTGGCTTTTATCCAAATGCATTGGCGCCACATGACTTGTGTTGAGGAAAGAGAGTTGTACCTCGCCGGATTGATGAAAGCTCCACACAGCTGCTGGGATGCTCTTCTTTTGAAGGCAGCACCTTTGGTGGTTGTTTGCAGGCCAGGCAATACACCGCCGCCTCCATCGCACTTTGTCAACACGCAATAAGAACAGCGATGTCATCGGTGTGATTGGCAGCTCCCTGAGTGGTTACTCAGAGCTTCTCACTCAACACTCAGTCTGTCATCCAATTCAAACGTTAGGCATATCTGCACCAGGGTGAGAGTCACTTCTGCTGGCGTCATCCGCTTGTACAACAAAAGAACCGTCCGACTCGCACAGAAGCTGTCAAACACTTTCTCTGCTATTGATCAACACAAGAGAATGGCAGACCCCACGCACCACCGGCCCTCTGAAGAGGTTTTGGTGATAGTCTTTTTTTTGCAGCAGCAGAGTTAATTCTCTTCGAAGGTTTAGAGTGGGATTAATTTTTCTTAAATGTCATGGTCAGAGGGTATGTGGCCTAAATTGGTCTCTACTGACAGTCTGCAGACAGTGATTGTGGTTGGCTGCGATGATGTATCAATGCAGCTGGAAGACTTCTTCATCTCAGAACAATATACAGCACTCAGGGGACAGGGTGTAGGAAGGGGGGGCTGCAGAAAAAAATACATCCCTTTACAAGATAAAATTACTTTTTCCCCCAGAAAGTCAGAAAAATGATAGGAATAATACACCATTCCTGGTATCGGACAGCAGGGAGGGGAAGGAAGCCAGGCATGTTCTAAATGCTTTTCTCATACTCGTATACCCCACTGCTGACCAGTGCAGAAAACCCAGGTATCCTAATGTTTAAAAAATAACACCATTATTGGTACCTATTGAATCCAGTTGCAAGCAATGCAACTTGTAACAGATAAGGACCTGATGGAATCTGTCTTTGCTCTATCTGAGCCAAAATGCTCTCTGTATGAGTCAAATGGGGGAACCACATTGACAATTCAAATGGAACAGCGCTTTGCAGGCAATTCACACTCCATGCCTCCCTCACCAGCTGGCCCCAGCTAGATTGCGTTTTACACACAAAAGGCATTCTTTTGCGAGGCCCATCGTATACACTCAGAATCTAATAAAGTCCAGAGATTTACAAGTACATCCATGATGAATTAATTATAATCTATTAATATAATAGCGTTGATCCAAATAGGTCCATCAATGCCAAGGAAACTTTTTAATAATAAGAGTGATTTTAAGCATCGCTCTGCCTTTACAGTAAACGCATCCGTTTGTAACTCGGATCCTTATTAGCATGACCAATTACACTGAAAACCATGTTCTTTTGTGCAACATTAATAGACTTTCTGGTTACTTTGCACTGCTAAGCTTTTTTTAATTGGAACAGATAACCGATCCCATAAATCTCCACCTGGCTGTATATGTCAATATGCCTCAGCCATGTTATAAATCAGTTACACCTACAACACGCTACATTAAACATACAAAATAAATGTACAAGCAGTGCAACCTTAACACATATCATTTGTTTTTTCTGTGGTAGCCGTAGGGATAACACCCACCTCTGACCTCTCCAGCCTTGAGGAGGTCCCCCGATAGCCTCTCCTGCATGAATCTTTTAGGCTAGGAGAGTCCACGGTTCAAAGTTCCTGTGAACCCAAGAAATAATAAGCTCCCTGATTAGTGTGGCTAAAAATACCCCTGGCCGAAAAGGCTCCAGGTCGGCACTGCTCGATCCTGGACCATTTACATGCTGGGAGGCTGCAGATGAGCACCTTCTCTAGCTGGAGGGGATGAGCACATTGCACCTGACAGATAGTCTGCTGCCTGCTGATCAGGCACTAAGTATCCAAACCTCACTGGACAGTTGTTTAGGTTAGTCTACTTCTCTTTGGGGGTAGAGAAACCTTGTTAAACAGCCACTACCCCAATATCCAGAAGGCCCAGCAGATTGAATGGCCTCAAGATTTCACTGAAATGTGTTGCAATTCACACTAGGCTACTTAAATGTTGAGTCCCAGATTGATCCAATCAAAATCTTGGAAGATATCCACATGCTGGGTAGCGGGAAGCAGCTGGAAAATGGGATTTGATGTAATCTCAGAGCGTAATATCAAAGGATGGTCATAGGTACTCAGTTGAAAAGAAATGCCATCTTCATTATATATTTAAAAGTATGTAACCTTTAGCATCTGTATGAGATGTACAGGGCTTTAAAGTTTCAGCAATGTCCACCCATCTGTGTCACTACTAGATGCTCATAGCAACAAACGTAAAATTAAAAGCGAGATGACCTCTAAGGATGAGCGTGAAAGATGGTGGATAGGCCAAACAACACAGGACTTTTATTCAGGGGACCGACTTTCATGTTTCGGGTGAAAGCAAAAGTCACACAACTGAGTCACATGACGTAACCTCCGTAGCTTACATTACATTTATAGTAGTTTTTTCAGACTCTAACTAAGTGGTTTTGTTGCACCTAACCGCCACAGTTTTACAGCGTTATCCACATTGGTGGAACGAGATCCCCATTGACATCAGGACAGCAGAAAGTCTCTACATCTTCCGTCGCAAACTAAAAACACATCTTTTTCGACTATACCTTGAATAGGGAAGGTAGAGCCGTAGTAGCACTCTAGTAGCACTTAAATGTCCCTTACCGATAGCACTTTGTTGTTTAGCACTTTAGTAGCACTTAAATGGCACGTACAGATAGTACTCTGTAGTTTAACGTTATTGAAGAAATTGTACTTGCTTGATTCTTGTTGTTCTGAGTTTGGACTCATGGTTTAATGCACTTATTGTAAGTCGCTTTGGATAAAAGCGTCAGCTAAATGACATGTAATGTAATGTTACGTTAGCCACGTGTGGCAATGTTAGCTGCCTCTGTTTCACGTTAACCACGTTAACGTGTGGCAATGTTAGCTGACTCTGTTTCACGTTAACCACGTTAACGTGTGGCAATGTTAGCTGACTCTGTTTCACCCTAACCACATGTTACGTTAGCCACGTGTTGCAATGTTAGCTGCCTCTGTTTCACGTTAACCACATGTTACGTTAGCCGCTACACTTTTACAACAGTAACCACATGTTACGTAAGTTGCCACCATTTCTATAAGTATCACCAACACTAACGTGTTGCAATGCAATGCAATGTTAGCTGCATCTGTTTCTTGTTAACCAAATATAAAAATGTTAGCTGCCATTGAATTACATAGTTAAGTTAGCCCCCATCATTTCACAACATTAACCACGTGTTAGCCACGGCCGTTCCTTTCCCTTCAAAGCGTCACTACACTAAAGGCTTCTGCCCAAGCTCCAAATGTGACCAGTGGGGATGAGATCACATTAAATAATGGAAGGATGTTATAGTGATCATCACAGGGTGTCCTGCATAGCAGTACTCACATACATTACATTACATTACATGTCATTTAGCTGACGCTTTTATCCAAAGCGACTTACAATAAGTGCATTAAACCATGAGTCCAAACTCAGAACAACAAGAATCAAGCGAGGACAATTTCTTCAATAAAGTTAAACTACAAAGTGCTATCAGTAAGAGCCATTTAAGTGCTACTAAAGTGTTAAACTACAAAGTGCTATCGGTAAGAGCCATTTAAGTGCTACCAAAGTGCTACTACGGCGCTACCGTCCCTATTCAAGGTATAGTCGAAAAAGATGTGTTTTTAGTTTGCGACGGAAGGTGTAGAGACTTTCTGCTGTCCTGATGTCAATGGGGAGCTCATTCCACCAATGAGGATCCAGCACAGCAAACAGTCGTGACTTCATCGAGTGTTTAGCTCGTAGTGACGGAACTACAAGCTGATTGGCAGAAGCTGAGCGAAGTGAACAAGCTGGGGTGTACGGTTTGACCATGTCCTGGAGGTAGACCGGACCCGATCTGTTTGCAGCACGGTACGCAAGTACCAATGTTTTAAAGCGGATGTGGGCGGCCACCGGTAACCAGTGAAGGTCGCGGAGGAGCGGAGTAGTGTGGGTAAATTTCGGGAGGTTGAAGACCAGTCGAGCAGCTGCATTCTGGATGAGCTGTAGAGGTCGAATGGCATTAGCAGGTAGACCTGCCAGGAGGGAGTTACAGTAGTCCAGCCATGAGATGACCAGAGCCTGGACCAGAACCTGTGCCGCCTTCTAAGTGAAAAGAGGTTGTATTCTCCTGATGTTGTACAGCATGTGCCTACAGGAGCGTGTTGTTGTGGTAATGTTGTCAGGGAGTTGACTGTCGAGTGTCACACCGAGGTTCCTGGCAGTCGGAGTCGGAGCCAACACTGAGTTGTTGAAGTTAATAGTTAGGTTGTGGGTGGGAGAGCCTTTTCCTGGAAGGAAGAGAAGTTCAGTCTTGTCCGGGTTAATTTTCAGGTGGTGTGCGGACATCCACTGAGAGATGTCAGTCAGACAGGCAGAGATTCGTGCTGCTACCTTTGTTTCAGATAGGGGAAACGAGAAGATCAATTGGGTGTCATCAGCGTAGCTATGGTAGGAGAAGCCATGCGAGCGAATGACAGAGCCGAGAGAGTTGGTGTACAGAGAGAAGAGAAGAGGACCAAGGACTGAGCCCTGGGGGACCCCGGTAGTTTGAGGACATGGCTCAGACACAGATCCTCTCCAGGTTACCCGGTAAGTGCGGTCGGTGAGGTAGGATGAGAAGAGTGAGAGCGTGGTGCCTGAGATACCCAGGTCCTGGAGGGAGGAAATAAGGATCTGGTGGTTCACTGTGTCAAAGGCAGCGGAAAGGTCTAGAAGGATAATAACAGATGAGAGAGAGGCTGCTCTAGCAGTGTGAAGCTGCTCAGAGACAGCAAGGAGGGCAGTCTCTGTTGAGTGGCCTGCCTTGAATCCAGACTGGTGGGGGTCAAGAAGGTTGTTACTGTGGAGATAGGAGGAGACTTGGTTAAAGATAGCTCGCTCTAGAGTTTTGGAAAGGAAGGGGAGGAGAGAGACAGGTCTGTAGTTATTGACTTCAGATGGGTCGAGAGTGGGTTTCTTCAGGAGAAGGTTGACTCTTGCCTCCTTCAGAGAGTTAGGTAAACAGCCGGTTGAGAGGGAGGTGTTAATAAGATGGGGGAGAAAGGGAAGAAGGTCGGGAGCAATAGACTGGAGAATGTGAGACGGGATGGGGTCAAGGGGGCAGGTGGTTGGGCGGGCAGAGGTTACCAAGGTAAGAACTTGATTGGGAGACAGGGGGATAAAAGAGGAAAACGAGGGGGAAGAAGATGAAGTTAATGGAGGTGTAGTTATAGAAGATGGATTAGTGAATGAGGAGCGTATGTTGTCTATCTTTTTTGTGAAGTAGTCAACAAAGTGGCTTGGTAGAAGGATGGAGGGAGGAGGGGGACCAGGGGGGGGTCAAGGAGGTTGGAAAAAATAGAGAAGAGCTTTTTGGGGTTAGACAAAAAGGATTCGATTCTGGATTGGTAGAACAGACTTTTGGCTGCAGAGATAGAGGCAGAGAAGGAGGAGAGAAAGAGAGTGATAGGCGAGCAGGTTGTCGGCGTGTTTGGATTTTCGCCATTTCCTTTCCGCTGCTCGCATAGTGGCTCTCTCGGCGCGCACTGGTTCGGACAGCCACGGAGCCGGAGAGGACTTGCGGACCTTTCGAGGCATAAGAGGACAGAGAGAATCAAGAGAGGAAGACAGAGTAGAGAGGAGAGTGGCAGTGGCAGAGTTAGGCTGCATGAGTGAGAAGGAGTCAGTTGAAGGGAGGGCTGACAGAACAGACAAGGCCAGAGAGGAGGGTGAGAGGGTGCGGATGTTGCGACGGACAGGTGCAGAGTCCGTTGTAGGAGGGTTGTCATTTCTAAAGAGTGGGAGAGAGTACGAGATGAAGAAGTGGTCAGAAACATGAAGTGGAGTTACAGTGAGGTTAGATGTAGACCAGTTTCTGGTGAAAATATAGTCAAGGTGGTTGTCAGCTTTGTGAGTAGGAGGGGATGGGCTGAGCGAGAGAGCAAAGGAAGACAGTAAGAGTAGCAGGTCCGATGACTTCTCTGTCTGGATGTTAAAGTCACCCAGAAGAATGAGCGGGGGGCCATTTTCTGGGAAGTTTGATAGGAGGATGTCTAGTTCTTCCAAGAAGTCTCCCAAAGAGCCAGGTGGACGGTTGAGAACAACAATGGTTAGTTGAACCGGATAAGTAACCGTCACTGCATGAAATTCAAAAGACAGTGGGGTGAATAATGGCAGCGGGTAGAGAGAAAAACTCCATTTGGGTGAGATGAGTAGACCTGTGCCCCCACCCCAACCAGAGGGTCTGGGTGTGTGGCTGAAGGAGAAGGCCGAGGAGAGAGCAGCAGGGGTTGATGTGTTGTCTGGTGTGATCGAAGTCTCAGTGAGAGCCAGGAAGTCCAGTGATTGCTTGACAGCGAAGCCAGAGATGAAGTCCGCCTTGCGGTTAGCTGACTGGCAGTTCCAGAGGCCCCCTGTGACGAGGCGCTGGGTCTGTGTGGATTTGCCCACTTATCGATCAATACTGGTATGAATCGGCACTCAGGCAGGGGATACCTTTCCACCAGTGAAGTCTCAGTTTGCTAGAATGTGAAATTCTGTGCCAAACTGATTAAGGACAAAGGTCAGTTTTACCTCAAGGTAGAAAGTAGAATATAGTTTAGTCCCTAGTAGATTTGGATTACAGAGCAAATACTGAAATCCTAGCTGGTTTGGTTGACTTTTCAGACACTTGTGTAAAAAAGCACGAAATCGCAGCTCAAAATGTTCAAATTAGAAATACAGTACAGACTAGCATTCTAGTATACCTAAATACAGCAGATACAGTAGTAATATAGCTCTGCTATATTACTACTGTACTACTACAGCCCTTTAAAGAATATACTCAACAAGATACAGGAAGTCCCAGAAGTCACTGGACTCACAGCTCAGATGCATATATGTGTTCATGTTTGGTATGTCTGTGAAGGTGCTGTTGAGCATGGAATTTTGTTCTGAATTAACATAGAATAATCATTCTTTATTCTTGATACAGAGCGTGTTGTTTAGATGCATAATGTGCAGGCTGGATGTTTAAATATTATATATAATTCCCTGCATAGCATGCTACAGATATAATGCATTTTGGTTAGAGGGTTTGGTTTTGTTCCAGTGAAACATGTTGTCAACTTATAAATGTTCTGACATTGTTCCAGTATGTAGCCCTGGGCAGGTGCTGCTGTAAATGATTTAGTAGTGCTGGGCTTAAATAACACCCAATCCTTCTTCCCACTCCATACTGTACATATTCATTTGAACTGAGTATGAGGTGTGATCACACAGAAAACTTTAAAACGACAGCATTCAGCTCCAATATAGTTAGAATGTGTGTGGTTTTGATGTAAAGAATTGTCTCTCAATTTTGCGATTGAAATGTTGGTGCTATATGAAGAGACCAAATTTGCATGTTAGTGTAAAACCTCATTCATATAGTTAGGTATCCACTAACTGGAGGCTTGGGCCTTCGAAAGAGTCACGAGATGATTTGGGGAATCATAAAGTTGAATAATGTGGTAGGAAATAGTGTTTTGTGAAATATTGGAGAGATTTACTTCATTCGCCCTCAAACAACTACTTAAGTAATATCTGACACATGACAAGGGGCCCCAAGCCAACGTGATCTCACAGAAATGCGCATTATGTGGTGGTTGGCCCCTCAAAAACCATTTAGGTTTTGGTATGTATAACCAACAAAACTACTGGAATTGGTTTAGGAAGGAAAATATATTGGTTTGGGTTACAATAAGTAGCCTATGTTTGATACGTGACTTTAATTTCGTAGACTAATTAAATTAAACAAGTCAACACTGACACAAACACTAGTCTCCAAATAAATGACATCATTATTATTCAGCTTGTTTGCCAAATGATGTCAGTTAACGCCCAGCAGCAGATTCTTTGGCGCATGCTTCGTCTCTTTCTTTAGACACCTCGCCTGCTCTTGGCTCCGACCCCACGTTGGTCCACCCCTCTGCCCCCTCTTCACCCGGCCCGGCCCGGCTGCGATCCTGGGGACAGATTAATGGGAGGAAGATGTGGACCGTCTCACCAGAGGTACAACAGTCATCTATTCTGCTGTTAGTATTCTGTCGCACTGCGAGTTATTCAGCAGGAGCTGTTTGTGCTCTCCTGCTTCCTTCCAGGCACACATACACAGACAAAACATCCACACACACAGACACACACACACACACACACACACACTCTGCTCTCTTTCCTCCTTTTTTATATTTAACTTCAACCTGTCAATTAAAGAGTGAGAGGGCAACTAAGAAAAAAGAAAGAGGGAGAGAAGGAGACAGCAAGAAGCACAGAACTAATTAGGCAACTGTGTAATTTTAATTAGCTGTTTTGATAATTAAACTAATTAGTTCCCCTGTGTTTCCACAACGTGCAGCCGACTGGAGGTTTTTCTTTATTTATTTATATCAAGGCTTCAGAGATCCACTCCGTTGGTTAATTAGTCACTTTTGCATCAGAAAGCTTTATTGATAGCCTTAATTTGCAGTTGAAATGAGAAATCTGCTGTCAATAATTCGGATAATTGCCCGCTGTTTGATTGCAGAGAACAAAAGTAAGCGGCCCCGGCTCGACACATCCGCAAATCCCCGGGGTGGTTTCCTGAATGCTTAGGCTCCGTGATCTACATATCAGCAAATAAGCTCCCTCCTGCCTGCTTCTCCTCCTTGACCTCGCTAACTAGAGGAGAATCCTGCTAAATAAGGCAAAGATTGACCCACCACACCCCTCTCCCATCCTGTTCCCAAAACACCTCCTTAAAACACCACCCACAGCCCGGGCCTGGGATTCCTCCTCCTCTGCTTGCTAACTATAAGTGTCCTGCATGTGTGGTAATTGGAAAAGAAGGCAGAGGAAGGAAGGGAAAAAAAGAGAAGGAAAGTTACTGCTTGCTTTGTAGCTAATTAGTGTCCTTGGAATTAAATGAGCAGCTCGTTGTGCACCTCCAGCTCCTGCGGCCCGTGTTTGTGAATTGAATAATTGATTCTCCTCCACTAATCAGAGAGCGACATAATGAGCCAGTTTAATTAAATGGGGATCTAACCTGGCGAACACTGGGAAAATATTTGCTCGTTTACGGTTAATCAGGAATAACACAGAGAGTGGGGGAGGGATGTGTAGGATGGGAACAAATATTGGTTTGTGTGTGTGTGTGTGTGTTTGTGTGTATGTTTGTGTTTGTGTGTGTGTGTGTGCTGCGTAAAGCAAGTAGCTCCGGAACAGGGAGAAGAAGTGTGCTGTCAGTCAGGGCCGGTGGTAACCCTGCTGTCATTGAGGGGGACTGTTTACATGGACTCTTGTGTAGACGTTCTTCTGTCTTTGTTTCCACCCAACGAGTTTCAGGATCAGCAATTTATTGAACCTACATTTAGGCACCACATAAATCCAGGTTTAGGTACTCCTAGGGGAGAAGGAATGCAACAGCTATTTGCATTGTTGACTATTTGCACAGTGTTGGGGAGTGGGTCATATTTCATCTGCCAACATATTCAAAATAATGAAAAATAGGGGATTATAAGCAGTTTTCCAAAATGTGGCTCCTGTGGCTCTATGCTAACTTGTTTCTCATCATCTCCACTGGTAGATAGCAGTTCTATAGAAGATAGCACGCCATTCACCGAGCCATATGCCTTGTATGTGTAATGTAATAAACAGTTCTGATTCTGATTCTATTGCAAATTTAGTAAAATCATTGTCACTTTTGGGTCATTTTGGAACAATAAGTGCCAAGCAATACAACAAATTGAATAGTGTTAGTTTTACTCTTACTTGTTTTCCAGTTTGAATGGGCTGTAGTACACACTCCAAGTACTATGTAGTGTGCAGCTGTGTGACACAATACTGATACTATCCGTAACTTATTTGAACTTATAACAAATAAGTCCTGACTAAAACACTGCATTGCCTCTGTAAATGTCAGACTGATCAGCACTGGAACAGCTTCTTTTAGCACTTTGTAAAATCAGGAAAGAAGGGCATTTCTGATATTATTAAAACTCTAATAGCAATTTTATCATACCGTAACATACTGTGTGTATGTTTAGGGCATATGCGTTGACATTGAACCTCGCCATCCCACTGTCAGATCCTGGCTGGAGAATCTTATAATAGAGGAGTATCACTGCCTGTCAGATATGTTCTCCAGCCTCTGGCAGTAAGATGACTTGAGCGCACTGACCTTTCCTTATCACGGTAGTGGAGAGCCGAGGACCCTTAGCCAGGGTCCCTGTCGGTGCAGCCACGGGGTAGTTAAGGCCTGATAACAAAGCTGGCCCACAGCTGTGAGCCTGACGTCCATCACAGCTCTGGGTGGACAGCAGAGAAGGTGAAGAGGTCAGCAGTCCTGGAATGCATGAAGTCTGGACAGAAAAGTGTTTTTGTGATGAAGCTGTGATTGTGTGTGACTACTCATCACAGCTCCTCTAGAGAATACATTTAATGTGACTGCAATTAACAAACAAGATATTAGTCAGACCTTTCCACACTCTATGGACTTCATTGTTACATCATGGGCCACAAGGTCAGATTTGGCAAACATATTCTCAATCCCAACTCAACCAATGCCGATGCTTGGCCAGTGGCCCAATGTTCAAACCATTGAAGTTCAAACCAGCAACCTTCCAGCATCAGTTTGGGCATATTGCAAGTGTACATTCTCTTTTCAAAATAAAGGTATCGGTTTACTTGGTTTTTAGCTTTACTTGGTTAGGGTTAGGTGAAGGCAACAAAAGTACTTGGTTCGGTTTAGGACGGTATTGGACAGCGAGGAGCACTGGCCAAACGTCGGTATGTATTGAGTTGGGAGAATCGGTTGATTTGGCAGGAAATATAAAGGTAACTGTTGTCATAGAACATTCCTCTCTACTGCGTCTGTATCTTCAGTCACATTCAATGATGCATTCCCTCTTCTACACAACTAATAACTGCAATAATAATGACTAAATCTGCAATTATTAATAAAGAAAAGTAATCAAAAGAGATCACAACTGTGCTCTTATTTTGTCAGTTTTATGGATCATTACCATCAGTGTCAATAATAATATGCTCAATTTAGTAGCTGAGACCTGGGAACACAGTGACATTACCATGTGATAGCACCACAAAAGGAAGAAGGTGGAGGTGGATGGTTGGATTATTGGCATTAACACAGGAGGCCGCTGTCCGCTTGTTGTTTCCTACCAACAGTCAATGTTGGTTTCTTCTAACTGGCCATCACATTTCTCCAACAGAGTACTTTTAGGTCCGTTCTACAGGTATACAGATTTAAATGGATATTTTCTTCTACATTTGAAAATAAATGTCTCCACACCGCCTTCGTTTTACAAAATATCTCCTCCGATAGAGGTTTCGTCAGCGATATGTCAAATACCAGAGAAGAAGATTCTGAGCATGCTCAATGAATCAATTTTCCTTTGCAGTGTTAACAAATAGCTAACAATAAAAGAAAAAAGTAAAGCAATGGCTAATCATTTCTTTATTTGTACAAATTTGGTGGGGAAATGGACATGCAAGTTCTCCGTTTTACACGTCTACACAGACGTATCTAGTAAAATAGTTTAAAAAAAATCATCTACACCTTTGTCTGCGTTTTCAAAAGTATTTGTTCATGTGACCTAAAACTCCATTTGCAACTAAACCATGGCGACCGATCAGAAAACTCATACTTCTCAGACCCTGAACCGAAGTAAAAGTAACATTACAACCCAGAATTTGTACAGAAGAGTCAGCTAAATGTACTTCAAGTATCAAAAGTTAAAGTCCTTGACCGACTGTTATATTGTTGTATATGGCAGAAGAGTCATGGACTAATACGCTCAGCAACATTGGGAATTCAATATAATAATAAGTTGTTAAATGTGTCGCTAGTAGTCCGCTCTGAGGAAATAGTGTCCCTGTTGTCCACGGCCCCGCCAACATTAATACCATTTGGAAAGGCTAGGGCAAGACGAGTTTAAAAGTTGTCTATTGCCACTTTAAAATGCTTAATTGCAGAGGTCAAATGTCATACACTATGTATGTGACAATTAGAATAAGTCTAATCTTATTGTTCTAACTAGATGTCATCTATAAGGACCTAACATGTCTACAGTGGGCTACACATCTATTTCCATGTTGATACTCAGCACATAATTGTAGGTCAGCTGCAGATGGAGTGTGTGTGATTCAGTGGTGTGTTGTGGAGTGCATCGGGCACGGTGAACCATGCAGGCCTAAAAGAGCATGCAATTCCCTCCTGGGCAGCAAATTCCTATTCTGCATGTTTTTCTAAAGGCAGAACAAAGAACATGTATTTGTGTTTACAATGCAATTCTTAGGGCACAGTGTTGCCATAGTTTTGATGTTTATCTTAATTCATCAATGAGGAGCCGGAGCTTTGAAGGGAGAATAGTAGTCTTTTGTGGGGGGAAAAACAGAAAAATGCATTGAAATTCTGCACCAGAGGAGAGGGAGCTTGGAACCAGTTGCCTGTCAGTCTTTCCCTGTGTTTTTGTGTGAGGAGATGAGTGAGAGTTCCCTGTTCCTCCTCCATGCTACCTCTCCCCAGAGTCTGGGCAAACCCGCTGCACAGGTTGGAGAAAAGTTGAGTTTGTGGACTTTGAACGAGGAAAGAGAGAGAAAAAAGTAGATATCTACCTCGCTTTTGAACTTTCACAACAGCAACATACACAACCGCCGTAGCTCTGCAGAGTGTGCATGGGAAGAGAAAATATGAAGTCAAGTAACCTGGGAGTGTAGCACACGGTCAGGGAGGACAGCTGTGGTTCTCGACTTATCATTTAAAAATGTACAGCTGGGTTTATTTTCTTCACTTTCACTATTTCAGTTAACTTCTGTTTGTGTGGCCAGTGGGTTTCCATCACACACCTCTGACCACATGAAGTCCACTCTGGACTGAAGACTGGAACACATGCAGCACCACAGATGTTCGTTCACACATAGTGTGTGTGTGTGTGTGTGTGTGTGCGTGTGTGTGTGTGTGTAAAATACATTTAGTGCCATAAGGGTCTGCATGTGGGGCTTTACTTATTAAGTGATTATTCACTGAATTGAAATCCCCTTTTTTAGTAAATATCATTATTTATTGTACAATGCTCTTTTGCTTCACATTGGGGATGTTTTTTTAATTTCATGCATATTGTTAAAAGTGTACTTTTATTGTAAATGGACATTTCTCTAAATTGACTGTTTGGTAGGAGCTTGGAATAAAAAAAGATATTTCTATATTATTTTTATTGTTATTATCATTGTTATTATTGTAATTATAATTTCATTTTTCTCATTGGCATTTTATATTTTGTTATGATACAAATATTGGTCAAAGATTCTTTAAAGTTTGGATGAACAAAATGTCATAGATGTAATCAGAATGTATATCAATATGGCTCTAGAGCCATGGTATAAAACAATCATGGACAATATGTCAATGTGCTCCATCTCTTCTGTGAAATATGTGTATTTGTTGCTTTGAGTAAAATAACTTGAGCCTGTTGTGTGTCTCTGTTTAAGAATAAAGAATCCAGTGTGTGAGTGATCGTCACTGTTAGAGCTCTAATGACCCACTAGACAAGTCTTATTGTTATCGCCACCATCTGAGCACTACAGCTGTCCTCACTGTGGACGTCCTCCAGCAGCCCCGACTACCTCCATTTGTCTCAACTTCTGCGGGGGTCACATCTTCCCTAAATCCCCCCTTCCCCTTCTGAAACATCCATAACGCCGGAGCAGTTTGAAAGAGAAAAGAGGGCTCAGAAAGGGTTCACTTGATTGGTTCCACACTGCGGTGCACCCAGTGGAAGAGAAAACGAGGGCGAGAGTGAGCGAATAACAGGCAGCAGCACATAACGAGCCTCATCCTCCGGCTTCATTAGAGAGGAGGAGTCCCTAACCCCGGGGGGAGAGGGGCTACTCCCACGGCGCCCATTGCACTTTTTAACAAGCCCCTATTCCAGACACGGCCCACCAGAGGTTTGTCGAGTCCACCTGATTTGTCGAATCCGGCCCACTAGCGCCTTTTTAGTTTAAACAGGAATCCGCCCCAGATTACGGCGGCCCTGTGGGAGCTGGGAGCCTCCCTCTGACACGCCTGTGCAGCAAATAAGGTGAGAGGAGCTAAAGGAGCACTCACACACACTATCGGGCACATGTTGAAATGCCTGTTTACACGGACGCCCTCACAGGACAACAACATGGGTTTGAACCGGAAGTTTGACTAAATTCCTGGGATGTTATTGCACAAAATATCACCAGGTCACAAATCGCATTTTTAATTTGTATGTTTTTGGCCCACACCCAAGAAGTTTACCGACATCACGTCTCTTATTTGCTCTCGGGTCGCCCTGAAGGCCACGGGCTTCATGGCTGCCACAACGTTATCACAGCGACGGCGTGCCGCAGTGCATTTACAAGAGGGGCCTCTGTAATCGCTCTTCAGGTGTGTTTAGCTCATATTCACAACAACTGCTGCTCCTAACCGGAGGAGGAGACGCCGGTAATCACTCTGTTTTCTCAGAGAAAATGCCGTTATTATTCAAACTTCACTGTGAATAATTGAGCCGGTGAATGTGATGGGAAGGGCCCAGAAATGAGACAGTAAGTGTGTGTGTGTGTGTGTATGTGTTTGTATGTGTGTGTGTGTGTGTGTGTGTGTGCGTGTGTGTGTGTGCGTGTGTATGCCTTCTTAGCATTCGCCTGCTTGCCTTCCCTTTGAGGAGCAGCCATTACTAATCGCAAAGAAATTTCCTCCCTTTCCTACCTGCGGGCCTGTCAGGTCGTAAATGAAAAGGAATTAAGTAGAAATCCATACGTCTCGAAGCCTCCTCTTCCATCCCCGCCCGCCTGCACCGCACCGCCGTATATCATTAGAGGAGCAAATTAAACATTAGCGCTTCGGCTGCCGCTAGTTTGGGCTAATTGCTAATCAGCAGTAAAAGTTGCCTGGCACAGAATATTGCTTACCATAAGCTAAAGGTAATTTGCTTCTCAAGACGAGCTAGACCGGCTCGTCTGTTGTTGTCCAGAGTCCGTGCCTAATTACTGCCGGAGGGTGATGACAGTCACTCAATGGAGATTAAGACCGAGGCGAAAAATGGAAATGTGCCATAATGCTGGAATGAGCTAGAAGTGCTTCTGTCTGCTTTTCTTTAACTCCCTCTCTCTCTCCCTGCATGGCTTGCCACTGAAATAGATGGATTCTGGGAAAGGGAAGTCAGACACGGGGCTGTTTCTCTCTGCAGAGTGGCCCTGAACACAACACACATTCATGTTTGTGCATTATAACAATGAAATATGTATGGAATTATTGTCTTCAAACAGGCTAATTTATTGAGGTTGGATTCTACAGATATGGAATTACGACAACGAACACAGAGACGGATTAAAAAAGGAAGTGGACAAGGAGCTTCGAGGTGACATCCCATTCATTCTCGCATGGGGGGGGGGGGGGGGGGTATTATTCTATTTTAATAATAATAATAATTAAGGATAATACATTTGGATATTCTTTGTGACTTGACTTGAGTGGTAAATTTGCGATAAAAACATAAAAAAGATGTGATGAAGTTGATCCAACCTTGGAAGGTGAAGGGATGTTGGTACTTGAAGAAAATAAAACACTTAACAACGTTATTACATTATTTCTTAGCTGTAACATTTTGAGTTTTTTTCTTTGCAGAAAATATCCACCTTTAACTTTTTTCTTTTCTTACAAGGGCCCTAATAGGCCCGAAGTGTATTTTGGAGTGTTTGTGATGAAATTGGCATTTTCCCAACAGTGATGCGGTCACTGACTGTACGTACTGAAGTGTATTTGAGCGCTGATGCAATTGCTTAACTTCGTTGCTGAGTCAGTACACATTTAGAAAGTGACCTGAAGTGAATCCTAATTCACACCTCGACTGGGCATCAAACAAACCAGCAATCACAACCAATCACAACCAACCACAACCAACCACAAACAACCACAACCAATGACAACCGATCACAACTGATCACAACCAATCACAACCGATCACAACCGATCACAACCGATCACAACCGATCACAACCAATCACAACCGATCACAACCGATCACAACCGATCACAACCGATCACAACCGATCACAACCGAGCTGCCTCGGGTCCCTGTTGGGTTGGTTAGCCAGTGTTTCTCACCATGGTGCATGTTTGCGTCTCAGAATCAGAGCATTTAGATTGTATTTCAGGATAGAAATCAGTTTGACTAACAGACTCAGACTGGATTGTACAACTCTGTCACCCTGTTCCATGTTACAGTCATTTACTACAACTGTAAAATGCAAAAGCCGTGTGTTACCAGAAACCAGATGAACCAGGTGAACATTAGTTGCTGTGTAGTTTTCCAAACCTGTCACTAACAAAAGTGAGTTCCCATACAACAAAACTGCATTCGCAAATACGGGGAAATATAAGGGAGATGGATTCACTGACAACGTTCCGGTCTCACTTTTAAACATGTGATCAACTTTGCTTTCACACAGGACACAAACGTCGTTCCTCTGGGTGAAAGTCCCGTGTTGAATCTTCCACCCAGATGAGAGGCGGAATAGACAAATGAGTCCCGTTGCATTGGAACGTAATGTGAAGGCGACCGGGCTGTCACGGTGCTGATGTCGGTCTAGACGTGACCTAGAGGTCAAAGAAGAGTGGTTAGGAGAAGAAATTAAATGAAAGTGTTGTTTGTCATCATCGTGTGTCATACATCTGTCACTTCTCTCAGCAATGTGTTGATGTCCTACCTGCCCTGCCAACAGTAGATGTCATACCACAGATGGTCATGGTAGATCATGCTGTCTGAGCTCTGCGTGCTTCCTCTCTCAGCTGTCCGTCATGTTTCAGAGCCCAGGGCTGTAGAGCTGATAGAGATCAGAGAGCATGGTTATCACAGTCCCGTCCACACTTATCATAATTAACTATCTCTCCTGCTCTACAGGCCAACATTCACACCTCTATGTTTCTGGGGCGAAGGTCGCACCTTCTATTGAAGGACAATACTGGTGTACAGTACACATTGGTTATACACTTACATGTGCCAATATTTCAGTCTTACTTCAGTCTCTTTTTCAGGTGTTATGCTTATTACTGCAATTTCAGAGACAACTCTTAACTTTACTCAACGTATCCGTATACAGCGGATATATGATGTAAAATTACTCCTCATTTTTACCGCGTTTTACCACAAAAGTCCAGCACCACGAGTCAATTTCCACTCATTACACACGTACGACTTTTTTAAAGTTCAATGTAGAATCAATGCAGTAATTGGGTTAGGAAACAAAACTCCTTAGTTTCAAGAAAAGATTGTGGTTTAAGTTAAAATAACTGCTGAAGTGGTCACAAATTATTTGACAAATAAGTCAACATTGACGGGGTACAAACAACGGTCTCCAGAGTGGAGGACCTCTTTTTGTGGGTCTTGCAATCTTTATACTATAATTCATGATTGTGTGGTTTCGTGGATATCTAATAAATAGAACATATTACAAACGCTGTGTGAGAACCACCTGCTTCACACTGGAGGCAGACTGTGTGGTCGGCTACAGACAGACTCACTCCTGCTCACTGTCATCCCTCATACTTTCTTTTTAATAGAGCCCAATTCACACTTTGGCTCATGTTTTCCTTTTGTTAGACATCTGAAGTATGAAATAGTGATTTAATCAGGTCTCATGATGTTAACCAGTCATATTGAGCTGCTGCAACGTGGTGATAAAATCCTAATTTTAAAATCGGGACAGGAAGTCGGTCCTACCTGGACTGGCACACAGCCTCTCTGGGCAGCGTACATCATCATTTTGGAAACGCTTTGCTATCAATCCACAGAGTGAAACACAAAGACGCAGTTTTACACAAGTTTTACTTCTGGAGAATTTGAAAAAGCTTTGTTTCTTTGTGAGGAAAACACCATTTTAGCCTGAGCGGAGACCTGAAATGAAGATAAATGATGAACCAATCCAAAGTCTTCTTATTGTGACATCATAGCAGAAACACATGCTAACAGCTGTTGTTGCTAATGTGGCTCTGCTAACGTGCTAACAGACACGCTCAGATTCACTGTTGCTGCTGCTAGCTCTCCTCCCGCCAGTGAGCCGCTCCAGGATGTGGTTTCCTGCATCCACCTTAGGTTGAGATTGTTTAATCATGGTGTATTTATTGTAAAGGTTCAAAGGAAAACCAAGCAACTGAGAACAGTTTAGGTTCAGAGTAGTCGGTTCAATCAAAGCCACGTGTTTCAATATTGCCTTTGAAATTCTGTTGCAACCTGTGAATGGTTGGTGGTTGCTCCATGACACGAAAACATATTGATGACCCTGAAGAGAAAACAAAGTAGAGACACACAAATAGTAATGTTTTAGCTTCAGACAGTTGAAGCTGCAGTGTTGCCTCCACATAATAAAAGTTCTCACTAGGCAGTGTACCTTCTTTCCTTCTTCATTACAGTAATCACATTACAATTACAATAATCACATGGTCAATCAATCTGATCAATACGCGTTCACACAGACGATTACAATTTACGTAAGATGGTCTTAACCTAGAACAATAAATGTATTCACACCTACAACTCAGCTGGGAAATGTGCTGCTTTTTCCAGATGGTTTCAGGAAGAAACCTCCATTATTATCAGAGCTGTGAGATACCACCCAAATACTACAGAGAATAAAAGGCCAATATCTGCCTCATATAATGTTCTTAACCTTGTTCAAGGAAATATGTTCTTGTAAGTGTGCATGCTTTTCTGTGTGTGTGTGTGTGTGTGTGTGTGTGTGTGTGTGTGTGTGTGTGTGTGTGTGTGTGTGTGCGTGTGTGTGTGTTTCACACAAAGTATCCACCTATCTTCCTTATGTCAAAGTCTAAAATAGCCCCAAACCCAAATGTACAGCAGGCAGACTGGACGATGGAGAGGAGGTGGAGGTGTCTCTCGGTTGGATCCCACTACAGTCCAATCAATACGTCGTTATAGATCGTAATCACGTGAAGCGTATAATCGCCTAAAACCTATCAATTATAAAGAGAGAGATAGCCGAGGCCTCCAAATCCTGGCCCGCAGCCCTCTTCCTCCTTGGATTAGGATCTGAGATTGGGTCAGGATCATAGGGGCTGCGCCCAGGCCGGCCAGATATCAGATTAATGACCACTCCAGGGGCTCACATCTCAGCCAGCAGTTAGAGGGAGAGGGATCAGCGAGTTACTGCAAAATAAATAATACATCATTTGGTCTGGGAGCTGACATAATTATCACCGAAGACACAGGCGCTCTGGCCAGCGCATGAAGTCTGTTGGAAAGCACAGCTCCAACACATGTGGTGAAGAAAAAAGAGACTCGTATTTAACTTGTAGTATTTTCCATTCATTGGATTTCGTAGATTTGATTAAAATATAAGAACACTATTTAGGTCACACAGGTCCCAGGCTGTCTTCAGCCGTGCAAGGCAAACAGAATGAGATAACACACGTCGTATACTGTACCTAAACATTCCAGTAATTACCCACAATGCAAAGCATCCCTGACATGAGAAGACTCAAGGACCAATAATGATAGAATTTACTGCATAGAATGTGTGAAGGAAAACCTGGAAGCATAAGCTCGCTCACCAGTATGCCGGCTTCTTCATTCCATATGGAGAAGATAGTGAATCCTTACAACATAAACACAATGTTATTGATATTAGACCACAAAGCTGTTTATTTCAAAGCTCCGTTACTTTCCATCACGCTTTACCCGCTTCTCCTTTTTTGGACACCTCTATGTTGTTCTCTTCCAACTCTTCCACCCAATCCAGGTGAATTGTTAAGTTATTTTAAAAGTCACCATCGGATAGCCAATCATAGTGGGCGGTCAGGTTTGGAACAGGCCCCTCCCTGGACACGCCCCCGCCGACTGGCTCTCCATGATAAAACTAAGCAGTTGGCCTCCCCTGCTGCTGGAACACCTTGTTGCCAACAGCAGGGCAATTACAGTCACAGGAAGTCATTTCACTCGCGTGTCTCTGCAGCTGAAATCTCCAATCGGGAGACGGCCTGTGAGGTGAGGCTCTCATTTCCTACGACTGCTCTGCGTGGATGGGGAGGCCTCCTGCTTCCAGCTCGCCTCCACCCTCTGCTTTCACTAAAAATGAAAAACAGTCTGATGGTTATGGGAAATCCAACTACAAAAACAAAATATGTATATTTCAATTTATCTCACCTCCCATACCTGTCTGTGCTCCCCACAAGCCTTGGCTTCTCTCCTAGCTGCCCCTCCAACTCACTATTTAAATTCAGAATTTCCTAAGCGGATTTTCTCAATTTAGCCATACTTTTAATCTTTGGCGAAATGAGTGATGACTTCTTTCAATAAAAAATAAAAAAACTGACAGGCTTACAGCGCACACCGGCGGATTAGTTTCCCGTGGAGATGAGGTTTTCCTTTGTGCTGCCGTGTGTCTGTTTGATGGGGTTTAACAGGAAGCGTCGGTGCTGAAATTGGATGCAGCGGGGATCGTGGGTAGATGGCCCAGGTTCGATACAGACCCCCACGCTGCAACTTTGCCCTGTGCCTTTCCCTTCATTTCTCTTTCCCTCGGGTCCAATGACCGAGCCTTTAAACACACTCACACACAGATACACACACAAATACAAACAGAAATACTGCTTCTAAACACACACACGCAAAGCACAAAGCAGCGCACACACCGGCACATATGCTGTTAGGAATATGCACACCCCTCCAAACACCTCCTTTGAACAGTCCAGTATTAAATATTAAATCCCACCTGCTCCATAATCTATCTGTCCACACTTTGTTGTGCTGGATGCTCACCATCACGCAGCAGACAGTTCATCATCCATCCTACATATGGCTGCCATCACTGCCAAAAATGATGGGCATGTTGAATAGTAACTGTGATGTCATCGTGATAAAGGCATTTCTTTCTGTTAATGATGGAGGGAATGGGGTTGTCTCACTTTGATTGGATCGCTAGCAGGTGATGAGATGCCTTTGCTTGCGTGGTAAACAGCCACTGATTGACTGACTGAGGCTGGGAGCTGGTGAGCGATTTGGGATGGTAGTTGAAACGCCCTCAATTGTTGAGCTCTGAGGGCGTTCAATATAGTTTTAACACGTGAGTTATGTCAGACTCTCCCGAACACTGAACAGGGACATTTGCTTTTAGCTATTAAGAAACCACCTGGCTGTAAACAGATTTATTTCTGCTGTAAAGTTTGGTATTTTTCACATGGAAGCCTATGGGGGTTGACTCGCTTTTGGAGCCAGCGTCAAGTGGCCATTTGAGGAACTGCAGATGTTGGCACTTTCAATTGAATTCAGTTTATTTTGTATAAGTGAAGAACCTTCAGGAGAGCAACAGAGGAGGATCCCTCTCCCCGGATGGACAGAAGCAATAGATGTCATGTGTACAGAATGAACAGCGTTACAGAGTTACATAAACACATTACATGAATATGACAGAAATTATGAATAATGAGTAGTAGGCATGGACCACGATCCAGACCTCCACAATCCATGAAACAGAAAGAGGAAGGTTGCTGCTTTTATCTTCATCTCTGTCAATTCTGTTGGAATAGTTCCACATTTTACTACTGACTTCGGTAAATATCGGATGGATTGCCGTGATATTTGGCATATTCCTTGAGACTAAAGGAAGAATTCCTCTGACCTTGGTGATCCCCAACATCTACGTAATCAGGTCAAAATATAAATGTGTCAAATACCTGCTCAGGACATGTTAGCATGCTAATGTGCTTCACTAAGATGGTGACCATAGTAAACAGTATGCCTTCTAAACATTCAGTATCTCATAGCAAATAATAATAATGACATTCATTGTCATGTTATTATGCTGCCATTACTAGAGCTGAAAGCACAGCCTCATAGTGTAAGATGAGAAGATTAATATCAATCTAATGGTCCTCAGTCTGTCCAACTCTACTACACGTTGTCAGATCCTCTACCATTGGAGAGCACACGGTTGGGTCTCCCAGATAGCTGATATCATTTGTAATGTTGTGGTGGCAATTCTGCTCAGAAGATGTTTATACATTTAAAAATAAATCTGTTTGCCTTTATTTGACGCAGCTGAACAGGCAAGAGCACGACAGCAGGTCGGATTGGAATGCAGCCCTCTCCAGTAAGGCGCCTGCTCTACCAGGAGAGCACACCTGTTTTTAAATAATTTGGCATCGTCTCTACAAAATCTGACGAGTTCTTACCGAAACAACAAGCGGTGACAGCCCAGTGAGCTGTGGAAGAGTTCCTGTGGAAGTCAGGGTCTATCTGTCCTCGGCTGTAAGGCCCCTTCATGAAATGACGTCTGTCCCAAGGGGATGCTTATGGACAGGACTGACGGTGACCCTGGTCCTGGGTCACGACAGATGGGCTCAGCTAGGCTGGGCTCAGACAGTCTGAGACACTGGGCTTGGTGTGGCTGGGGTTAGCCAACAGCAGTATCTATGGCCCGCCATTATTCCTATACCTCCTTAATCCAGTATGGAGGACTTAAGCTTCTTTGTTTGCTCATTTGACTGTGTGGGTGCCATATCCCAAAGCTGGGCGTAGGATTAGTCAGGCATTGTGTCAGTAGCTTGTGATGATGCTGGGAGGGAGGGGGAGGGGGAGGGGGGGCTTGATTAAACAGAGGCAGAAGAAACAACAACATGAGCTTTCATTTGATGAGGGACCGCACCGAGCTAGGAGGGATCCCACAAGGACACACAGGCCGATTCTATCCAATCCACCAGATACTTTGGCATTTCTATAAGATCTGTTGACTCATTTTAATTTGACGCAGCCTTCACCACCAGCAGGAGAGGCATTTAAGTAATCTAACAACGCAGGGAGCTTTGGAAATAGCCGTCCTCATCATTTCCTTTGATGTGTACGTACATTCAACGTGAGCCAGAGCCGAATGAGGAGCATGACTAATCGCTGGAGAGAGGTCCTTTTCTTCCACGCGGTCGGGGCAGTGCAGGCTGGGAGATTTGGGCATTCCTTTTTGGAACTCTGCACTTGACCTACTTTTTATTGATGGGGATTCTTGTGTGAATAAGATGGCTGTTTAGCCCGTGATGAAAAAGCATAATGACCTTTGGTTGAAGGCAGTGGACAGACTGGATGCAGTCACCATTGCTGCTCCCCCTCCATGGCCTAGTGTGATGGGCTGGCTGAGCGGAGAGCTCCATGAGCTGGTGACACAAACACCTTTTGAGAAATGTTTGGTGAAAGCGATGTTTTCAATGCCCTCGCTCATGAATCCAAAAAAAGGCAATTTCCGAGATGCTCGGAACTTAAAGTCTAAAGGGGATATATTGTATGAATTGCATTCACATCCATCATGCTGAGTGGAGATGAGCTAGCCTTAGGTGAGGAAACCTCCGAAGTTGGGCTGAGTGCAGGTGAGAGAGAGAGAGAGACATGTGAACACTGTCCAGAAAGAGGGGAAGGCTACTGAGCCGCGGCAATTAGAGAGTCTCACTTCCGAGGTCCGACGGACATCAAAGAGAATAATTCAGGTCCCGCCCTTATTCCTTTATTTTATTATGGCCGTTCTGACCTCATCGCTGCAGCCACAATGCGTTTCACCAATTAGCCTCGCTGTGTGGATGCGGCTGCTATGCTGTCAGAGCTTGAAAGGTGGCGCAGCATACCTAATGTTGTGTCTCAATCTGCAAATTATTCACTGCAGCACATAAATATATGATGACTGTACCTCACAGCAAGGTATTGGCTTCCCCCCCCCCAAGGTCAAATATATGGAATGTTCAAATTAAAAATAGAGATGTTTCACAATAATATGTTTGGCGGTCTTAACCATCTTCTCCTTCCTCTCTTCCTCTCATGCTCACGCTCTCATTTGCTATTTGAAGCAACTATTAGTGTTTTAATGCCGCAAGAAAGCGGCTTCATTGAAATGCGATGAAAAACTGCACAGAGAAGGCAAAGTTAACTAATGGGCTCAAATTTTCAAACGAATGCAAGATTAAAGTCAATTGAATCTCCCATTGGGTTTTGACTGAAACCCTTTGAAAAGGAGCCCCACAGTGGGTTTCAGAAATGAAAAATAGGGCTTGTTCTAAAATATTAATAACATTTTATACCCTCATTACAGCAAGCAATAACATTTGTTCAGAAACGTACTTCTATCTTTACCTTGAGGTGGTTTAATGGACGGGAAAGGCCACCTCAGCCTCTTCTGCAGATGCTCCTCATTGACACATCACAGGGCAGCATATCACTGCAATATATTTTATTCATATTTGATCTCCAGCTCTAAACTCTGCTGCCTTTTCCGATGCTATTTCATTGTGAGCACAATTGTAGCCATGATCTAGTTAAAATGAACGAGAGGGAAGACATTCCCTGACAATATTATGCTGTCTTGGATGCCGAAAAAAGTATAATAAAAAAAAAGCCGGGGAGCAACTCCAGAATAACCAAACAGAAGAAAGAGAGCTGAAGCAAAGGAGGGAATAAAGGAAAGAAGGAAAGAAGGAAAGAAGGAAAGAAGGTGTCTGACTCAAAACCTTAGAGAGAGAGAACTACATGGATTCCTTGGAGGGCGTATTTTTCCTTCCTTTGCACTATTATTTAAGGAGCACACACAGCAGATCCTGCATCAACTATGATGGCCTAGTTTTTCAACTTTATATACCATGAATTAAATATATTTTACAATACGTGCCCACAGTCCCATAAATGAAGTGCGCATGATAAACGAACAACATAGAACACATTTGAGAAAGTTGGTCTCGTTCTTCGACAACAGATTACACTCTTTGTCTGCGGCTGTCATTTTAGTGTGCCTACACACACACACACATACACACACAACCGTGCACACACACACGCACGCAAACACATACACATACACACACACAACCGTGCACACACACATACACCTACACACAACCGAGCGCACACACACGCACAAACACTCGCGCACACTCACACACGCACACAAACAAACACATGCACACTCATGAACACAAGCACGCACACACATGCGAGCGCAGACATGCACACACACACACACAAACACATGCACACTCATGAACACAAGCACGCACACACACGCGAGCGCAGACATTACATTACATTACATTACATGTCATTTAGCTGACGCTTTTATCCAAAGCGACTTACAATAAGTGCATTAAACCATGAGTCCAAACTCATAACAACAAGAATCAAGCAAGTACAATTTCTTCATGCACACACACACACAAACACATGCACACTCATGAACACAAGCACGCACACACACACAAACACACACACACGCGCGCAGACATGCACACACACACGCACAAACACATGCACACTCATGAACACAAGCACGCACACACGCGCGCGCAGACATGCACACACACACACACAAACACATGCACACTCATGAACACAAGCACGCACGCGCGTGCGCACACATGCACACACACACAAACACACACACACGCACGCAGACATGCACACACACACACAAACACATGCACACTCATGAACACAAGCACGCACACACACACACGCGCGCGCGCGCAGACATGCACACACGCACACAAACACACGCACACACGCGCGCAGACATGCACACACGCACACAAACACACGCACACACGCGCGCAGACATGCACACACGCACACACACACAAACACACGCACGCAGACATGCACACACGCACACACACACAAAAACACATGCACACTCATGAACACAAGCACGCACACACACACAAACACATGCACACTCATGAACACAAGCACGCACACACGCGCGCCAGACATGCACACACGCACACACACACAAACACACACACGCACGCAGACATGCACACACGCACGCACACACAAACACATGCGCAGACATGCACACACGCACACACACACAAACACATGAACACTCATGAACACAAGCACGCACACACACACACACACACGCGCAGACATGCACACACGCACACACACACAAACACATGCACACTCATGAACACAAGCACGCACACACACACACACACACGCGCAGACATGCACACATGCACACTCATGAACACAAGCACGCACACACACACACACACACACGCGCGTGCAGACATGCACACACGCACACACACACAAACACATGCACACTCTAAATGTGTCACAACATTCCAGCCGGAGACAAAGAGCAGCAGGCCCACAGGAGTGACAGGAGGAAGATCTGAAAACTCTGGCGTTGCCTGTAATGGGCTAGAAGTCATTAAAAACATCACTGCCGGCCTAATTAAGACGGGACATCTGGTCTTTCCTCACAGAATGGATCGCAGCAGAGTACAAATAACTCCTCTATGACAAGTTGAGAGGTGTCATACATCTCAGTGATCGTCAGTCAACATGGGAGTTATGGAGCTCTTTCATCATTAACGAGCAAATGCTTTGTTTTTGCCGTATGAGAGAAAGCAGTTAGATGAATTAAAAAATATATTTTTTTCGGTGTCTTCCAATGCTGCTCAATCTCCCTTTTATGTTGCTGCCAATTAGTTGGAATAAACTTTACTGGGTCTTTGATGATACCCGTCTCTGCATGGAGCTAAAGTTGGCTGGAGCCTTCTGCGCTGCATTCGGTCATTTTCCATGAAATGGGTCAATTGCTGATTTAGCTGCTGCAGCATAAATATGGCCTAATATGTATGGTGTAGTTACGGGAATAAAAGGAGAAAAATGCAATCTCATGGCACAGCACATTAAATTACCCAATCGAAGTAGATGAAAAAAACCGAGACACTTTTATTCTTCCTCTCCGTGTGAATACCGGCCTGAGAACCTAAATGATCAGCATCCCAAATGAAAACCCTTTAACAGTCCTGATTACTTCTACGTTGAGTTATACGAAGCCAGACCTTTTGTTCTTTAGTTGAGGGAATGCAGGACAACCAATATTCACTTTATTTGATTATGTTAAATACACTTTTATTATAAACCCAACAGGACTTTTACCCAGGAGACCTCTGTTGGAAACTAGCAGTAATTATTGGCATTTCATTTGACGTGCGGCAGTCAAGTTAACGTCATCCACACATCTTTTCCTAACCCTAACTAAATGTTTTGAATCTTTAAACCTGACTGAGAGACACTATGTATAGAGCGTCGTCGTGGTTAGAAGCTTAATGCGCGGGCAGGAAGGCCCCGGCCTCAGCCTGGCTTTCCAATAGAAAGGGACAACCCCACACATTGGTGTGTGCCTATATTTGGAAAAGGTATCCATTTTTTTATTTAAACCAGTAGAAATATAGAAATTAGGCTGTCAAAATGTATTGAAGATACCCGGCTTCTAATTGAGACCTGCGTTTTTCTGTCCAACTGGTTCTAATTGTTCACTTAATTTAGTTTAGTGCACAATTTAGTTGCACTATCGGTACTGATCATGTACAGCAAGGGGCGTACTAATTGATTTGGAGTTCTAGACAAACCCTCCTCTCAGTTATGTTTTCCTATTCTTTTCTTGAGTATTTCTTTATTTTTGTACATGTTGATATGGCGACTGGCTGCTCAAGCTGGATGCGTGACGAATTGAACGACAGTGAGAAATCTAGTACAGCAATAATCATTGACTGAGTCATTTGACATCATGGTATGCAAATCTGTAACATAGACATCTGCAATGTGAACTTAGTGTGAAGTATTGTAAGTATGAAGTCTTATTGGCGGACTGGTTTGGCACTTGCAGCATCTTTCCAGACCAGTCAAACCCAGTTGCTTCACTTCCTGTCTTGCTTTATGGGTTGACGTCCTGAAGTCTATACAGTGACTGTATCATGTCCATGAACTAGCCTCATCATGCATTACATATAGCAGCTCAATATCTACACACAGGGAGGAAGCAAAACATTTTTTTATATATTACAAAAATAATCTAGTCAGACACAGAAGGAGCAAATGCATGAAAATAATTGGAGCCCAAGGGGTAATATTTGTTCTCCTGAAATGATAATTATTCTTATGGTCCTTGTGTGCTAACGCTTTGCCACAGAGGGAGAGCACAATCCACCATTATATTTTCATCAATAACCGTTTGTGGGCGTCTGTGGAGGCAGCTGTATTTCATGCATGTCTCACTGTTTACACGGAGAACATAACTCCTTCCTCAGAGTATTCCATTCATCTACCTCATGGGCTCATGGTGGACCACATTACAACACCCAATCTGGGGCTCAAAAGGCTTTTTTACATATTGAGCAGGCGTCAGAAACATTTTTAAAAGGATCCTTTGGGTTGTTGCAGGTGGGGAGGTGTGACGTTCTTATCCATATTCAAAGTATTATTACCTACAGAGGTCAGTCCAGCAGGCCTCCGGCTTGGAGAAGCAGACAGGAGTTAACGCACGGGAGCAAAGCAATGTGGACAGGGATGACCGCAAAACGCACCAAAATAAATCAACATCAGTTAAGTGTACACTATAATTACGTAAAACAGCTGTTACAGCTGCAGGGAACTGAAGCTTTAGTATGAATCTAGGCTCTCTCCAAAGCCACCAGACTAATTTCACTTTGCAGCACACCTAGGTTGCTGGTTCACCTCCGCCTCCATTGTTTGGTTAGTCCAGATTATTATATTAGAGGCCTGAGGAACTCATTGAATGAGCAGCTCGACAATGTCACTCTTCAGCGGCCGTGGCAAAAAGAAAAATAAGCCTTGAAAGGTATGAGGTCCTCGAGGGAGCTCCCCAGTGGCCACTTCCTCTCGGAGTCCTCAGAACTGTTTGGTCCATAAACAAATTGGTTCATTTCAGGAACCAGACTGTTGATGTGAACCCGCCCTGACAGTAAGCATACACACGACACTGGGGAATGATCCACCAATCCTTCTGGACAAGCCATGCTTCCACCTGAACTAAAGCTGCACAACACATGTTGATGCCAACACAAGGTGAGTGTAAACCCACTGATTAGTGAGTAGTATAGTCCCATGAACTGTACTGTATTAAGTCTTGTACTTGAGTACTTATGTTTCTTACCCCCTCTGATAAGCAACACAAGAATGTGAAGGCCATACTTAAGTGATGAAAATTGCTCCATCAGTGCAGTGCACCAGCACAGGAACACTCTCAATCAAAGCCGTATCCTATCCCAGACCTTGGAGAAAGAGCTATAATGGGAGAATGAAAGAAGTCCTTATTTAGTCTAAAATAAGGCAATTTCTATGTAAATCGGCAATAAAGCAGAACTTTTACAAATGCATAAGCTTTCCCATTATTGACATGTGGTAGTCGGAAATCGTTTAGCTGCTTGATAGCAGTCATCTTATCTCCGCTAGTATTTGCTTATCCTCCTCTTATATTAATGTTTCCGGCGATATTAAGCCATCCTCCCAGGAGATAAATATCTGCTGTGTAGCAGCCCCTCACACTATAGCCTTTGATTATTTAGCCAGGTAATTCCTTCATAGACACAGAGCTGTAGCTGAGCAGCCACATGATATTAACTGCAAGCAGAATATCAATTTCAAATTGAACCTTGGATGCATTATTGATTGACCACTGATATTGTTCTCTGAAAATAAGTGCCATTGGGTTATTGTTTAATATGAATGATAATGCCAAGCCTCTATCTGGAAATAAGGTCCCGGTGTCCTACCCAAGCCTTTGGAATACGCTCTGATTGACTCAATTGATACTATGGGATTGCGAGGAAGGCAATACCGGCGGAGGCCAAGGTTCCGTCATTATTATATCAACATAGACAGCGAAGAGGCACATATACTGTATGTTTGTACATTTTTACTTTGCTCTCTTTTATATGACTTTGATTGCATTTTATTGTCTGTGGCCTTTTCAGCAGCATCCGTATTAAAGATATTAGATATGATAGACCATGAATAAGTTATTATTACATTACATTTAAGAAAATAACATTATTATTATTAAAAACCAAGTTGTCATCAAGGTCTGTAATCATGCATGTTACATTGTGTACCACTGGTTACAGGTCTTAAGAAAATCCTGGACCAGAACTTCAAGTGTGTCTTTGTTTATGGGTGAAGTCCAGTTCAAATATGGTTGTACCCAACAGAACCCCAAAACATTGTTTTTTTTAAGCCTCTCAGTCAGTGATGTCAGTCCTTCTGCTGGTCCAATACTTCGGTGCCCGACTGAAATATCTGAAGAACTATTGGATTTCAATGACATTTTGTACAGACATGCATGGTTTCCAGAGGATGAATCCTACGGACTTTGGTGATCTACAGCCACCACGTGGTTGACATTCATAATGTTGTATGAACTGTCTCACTGCACACATTCATGTCCCCAAGATACACTGTAACCACTGGTCCTCTGACTTTTCATCTGCAATGGTGCAGGTGCAATGATGATGATTATGAGGAATTAAAACATGTACAATGTAGAACTCATAACTCCTGGTTGCAATTTCTTATTTCAGTTCACGGTTGAAAACTCACTTGCACCAGGATACTGTGGCTCAGTGGTGATCCACAATCGTAGAAGCAAGGCAAAACGCATCATCTCTCTCTCTCTTCTGGTAAGCGCATTGCATCTCTTCCTGTTGCTAGCTTAGCAGCTTGCGATGTTTTCCTCCTCTCCCCCTCCCCCTCCCTCTTGCTCAGAGTGTCTCATGTATAGCTATTCCTCTGCCTCCCTTGATGATAACGGTACATGCAACAAGTGTAGTTCATTTGCTAAGTTGGAGGCAGTTCTAAGTGGGTTAGATGCACGGCTCCGCACCATCGAAGCTCAGACGTTAGCTACGTTAGTTAGCTCGCACCCTCCCATAGTCAATGCGGACCAGCTAGCCGTAGCTTCTGCTAGCTCTTCCCCGGCAGCAGCCTGTTTGAAGGAGTTTTAAGTCTAAACAGAAGCCCACTGAGCACCACCAACCTCTACACGTTTCTAACCGGTTCTCCCCACTCAGCGACCCACCCGCTGAGAAACCCACTCTGGTTATAGGTAGCTCCATAGTCAGAAACGTGAAGATAGCGAAGGCACGGACCAAAGTCATATGCATCCCGGGGGCCAGAGCGGGCGACATTGAATCTTGTTTAAAACTGCTGGCTAAAGATGAGCATAGTTACAGTAAGATTATAATACACGCCGGCGGTAATGACTCCCGACTGCGGTGGTCGGAGGTCACTAAAATTAATGTGGAATCAGTGTGTACTTATGCCAAGACAATGTCGGACACCGTAGTTTTCTCTGGTCCTCTCCCCAATCTGATCAATGATGACATGTATAGCCGCATGTCGTCATTCAACCGCTGGTTGTCCAGGTGGTGCCCAGCAAACAATGTGGGCTACATAGATAACTGGAAGACTTTCTGGGGAAAGCAGGATCTGATGAGTCGAGACGGCATTCATCCCACTTGGGATGGAGCGCGTCTCATTTCTGCAAACATGGCCAAGTTGATTAACGGACTTAATCCATGACCCAGAGTTCAGATCAGGAAGCAGAAGCAGAGTTGTAGTCTTCCACCCTTCTCTGTACTTCCATCCGAGCAGTTACCCACCCTTAACCTTAACTCTATAGAGACTGTGTCTGTCCCACGGCCACTTAAATTAATTAAATCAAACGTAACCAGAAGAGGAGTCATACAAAATAACCTCATACAGGTTAACATCACTACTGCAACAGTGCAACAAAACAGGATAATTAAATGCGGACTCCTAAATATTAGGTATATGTCATCTAAAGCTGTATTAGTAAATTATTTAATATCAGACAATCACATTGATTTATTGTGTCTTACTGAAACCTGGCTGAGCCATGAAGAATACGTCAGCCTAAATGAATCAACTCCTCCAAGTCATATTAATGCTCACATTCCTCGAGGCACCGGTTGAGGAGGTGGAGTAGCAGCCATCATGAACTTCTTCAATGAAAAGATTTTAACTATTAGAGGCACGATTGATCTCTTGCCCTCAACCACTGCCGATCTGTCATCAAGAGGATTGGCCTTGGAAACGGCTGTATGCCCTGGTGTATATTTGGATAGCTTTTCTCCCATTAACCTAGACCAATTGTCTTCAACGGTTTCTACTTCTAAACCGTCTACCTGTCTCTTAGACCCCATCCCAACGAGGCTGCTTAAAGACGTGTTGCCTTTAATTGGCACCTCTCTGCTGGATATTGTTAATGTGTCTTTGCTAACAGGCCATGTACCACATTCCTTCAAAGTAGCTGTAATTAAACCTCTCCTGAAAAAGACCACTCTTAATCCAGAGGTGTTGGCTAACTACAGACCGATCTCTAACCTTCCCTTCCTCTCTAAGATCCTTGAGAAAGTAGTCACAAATCAGTTGTGCGACTTTATACATCAGAATAGTTTATTTAAGGAGTTTCAGTCAGGATTTAGAAAACACCACAGCACAGAGACAGCACTGGTGAAAATTACAAATGACCTCCTAATTGCATCAGATAAAGGACTCATCTCTGTACTTGTTTTGTTAGACCTTAGTGCTGCGTTCGACACCATTGATCATGACATCCTATTACAGAGACTGGATCAGTCGATTGGCATTTCAGGTACCGCACTAAGTTGGTTTAAATCCTATTTATCAGATAGATCTCAATTTGTATTTGTAAACGATGAAGCCTCAATGACCACCAACGTTAATCACGGAGTTCCACAAGGTTCTGTGTTTGGACCAATTTTATGTACCTTATATATGCTTCCTTTGGGCAATATTATCAGGAAACACTGCATAAACTTTCATTGCTATGCAGACGATACTCAATTATATCTATCGATCAAACCAGAGGAGACCAACCAGCTCGCTAAACTTCAAGCATGTCTTAGAGACATAAAAACATGGATGACCTGCAACTTCCTGATGTTAAACTCAGACAAAACTTTTTTTTTATTTTACTGGGCCCTGAACACCTCAGAGATCAATTATCTGGTGATATGGTTTCTGTAGATTGCATTGCCCTGGCATCCAACACCACTGTAAAGAATCTCGGCGTTATCTTTGACCGAGACTTGTCCTTTAACTCCCACGTTAAGCAAATCTCAAGGATTGCATTTTTTAATCTACGTAACATTTCAAATATCAGGCACATCTTGTGATGCAGAAAAGCACGTGTTTGTTACTTCCAGACTAGATTACTGCAAGTCCTTATTATCAGGCTGCTCTAATAAATCTCTTAAATCCCTCCAGTTGATCCAGAATGCTGCAGCTTGTGTACTCACAAAAACTAAGAAAAGAGATCACATTACTCCTGTATTAGCTGCTCTGCACTGGCTCCCTGTAAAATCAAGAATCACATTTAAAATTCTTCTCCTCACCTACAAAGCCTTGATTGGTGATGCACCATCATATCTCAAGGAGCTTGTAGTACCATATTGCCCCACTAGAGAGCTGCGCTCACTAAATGCGGGGCTACTTGTGGTTCCTAGAGTCCTAAAAAGTAGGATGGGAGCAAGAGCCTTCAGTTATCAAGCTCCTCTTTTATGGAACCAGCTTCCACTTTCAGTCCGGGAGGCAGACACAGTCACCTCATTTAAGAATAGACTTAAGACTTTCCTCTTTAATAGTGCTTATAGTTAGGGCTGAATCAGGTTTGCCCTGGTCCAGCCCCTTGATATGCTGCTATAGGCTTATAGGCTGCTGGGGGATGTTTTAGGATACACTGAGCACCTATCTCCTCTTCTCTCTCTACTTATGGATGAATTTACATCTCTCCATTGCACCTTATTAAATCTGCTTCCTCCCCGGAGTCTTTGTGACTTCCAGTATGAATGGGTGTGAATGGGTGAATGATGTCATGTAGTGTTAAAGAGCTTTGAGTCGTCGGAAGACTAGAAAAGAGATAAACAAGTATAGGTCCATTTACAATTAGAACTTAAAACGACCCCTGTTTTCTGTTTCCCTGACGAGTGGCTTCTTGTAGCCGTGAATAATGTCCTGCCTCAGAAGCACAATGTTGTCATCACACTATAAAATGTCTTTGGGATATGACTTTAACTTTAGAGACTGTTTCCTACAGTCTGTGTCTTTCCAACATCATGGTTGGGTTCTTTTAACCCTTATGGCGACCTTTCTTTTAAGCCATCCAAGCTGTTTTAGTTGACCAAACGTTAAGCATATATTTGTAATTGCAAATAATCAGTTCAGTCATTCGGATTAATTTGACAGTTTCAGTGCATTTTTTGTTTCTGTTCCGATTAGTTTTTCAGCTTCACACACATTTCTAAACCAAAACAACACTCCTACGGCTCATTGGTTGCTGGGAGGAGCCCTCCTAGCCAAACAGATGAAACGATTTGGTGGATTGTTGTAAGACTGGAAGGCTTTCCTCTTGCTGAATCTGAGACAAATCTGACCTGGTCACACACAAGTCACCGCACACTGTTTTCTCATTAGCACTTAATTCTGCTTCCTGTCCTCTCCACTGCCGATTAGCTGATGGTTCTTGTGAATATTTAGTCCTAGTTTCTGTGTCTTAGTCTAGATTGCAATGCTTGAAATGAAATCCACTGCCATCAACTAACACTCCACTTCAATATGTACACATGTTGCTACAGAGGCCTGAACTCTTGTGCTCTTTCACTGTTACACTTTGAAAACCTTGCAGCTCTACAGCTACAGTAGGATATGTGTGATGTTTTCATCACTAAAAAGACCAGGCTGAGCATGAACTGAAAGTACAGCAACGGTGATTGAATTCTAATAAAACAGCACATAAATGGTAGACGTTTGTATTACTGTTTCCAAAAGACCATAAGGTCAGGATTTCTAAAACTAGTATTTGAATGCTAGTCAAGTAGAATATATCAAATCCACAGGCTGCTTGGGTTTGATCCAGGTGTCTGTCGCAGGCTCTGGCTAATGATAAGTACATCCAGTTGTAGGGCATTGATTTATTCATGCTGTTTCCTTTAAATATTCACATTGTGGCAATCTATGGAGACATGCGTTCTGTCTCCAGAGCAACAGATGAGGTGATGCAACAGCCAAAGAAAAAGGACCAAGAGCAGTTAATTATTGAGTAAGTCAAAAAATAACCAGCAATGTGTCTCCTCTGAGGATCACAAGCATCAATTCAGTTTATTTTCTATAGCTCAATATCACAGATTACAAATTTGCCTCAGAGGGCTTTACAATCTGTACACATACGACATCCCTGACCTTTGACCTCACATCGAATCAGGAAAAACTCCCCAAAAATAACCTTTCACAGGGAAAAAAGGGAAGAAACCTTCAGGAGAGCAACAGAGGATCCCTCTCCCCGGATGGACAGATGCAATAGATGTCATGTGTACGGAATGAACAGCATTACAAAGTTACGTAAACACAGTACATGAATATGACAATGTATGAATGGAACTCCAATCCATGAAACAGAAGGAGGTAGAGAGGAGGGGGGGCGAGGCGCATCAGCAGGACCAACGCGGGAGGCCGGCTCACCAGGCATCAGACACCTCCAGGTCCAATGGACCCTATGAGACGTGAAGTCACAAAGACTCCGGGGAGGAAGCAGAGTTAATAAGGTGCAATGGAGAGATGTAAATTCATCCATAAGTAGAGAGAGAAGAGGAGATAGGTGCTCAGTGTATCCTAAAATGCTGTTCATTCTGTACACATGACATCTATTGCATCTGTCCATCCGGGGAGAGGGATCCTCCTCTGTTGCTCTCCTGAAGGTTTCTTCCCTTTTTTCCCTGTCAAAGGTTATTTTTGGGGAGTTTTTCCTCATCCGATGTGAGGTCCTGGGACAGGGATGTCGTATGTGTACAGATTGTAAAGCCCTCTGAGGCAAATTTGTAATTTGTGATATTGGGCTATACAAAATAAACTGAATTGAATTGAATTAAAACATCCCCCGGCAGCCTATAAGCCTATAGCAGCATATCAAGGGGCTGGACCAGGGCAAACCTGATTCAGCCCTAACTATAAGCCCTATTAAAGAGGAAAGTCTTAAGTCTATTCTTAAATGAGGTGACTGTGTCTGCCTCCCGGACTGAAAGTGGAAGCTGGTTCCATAAAAGAGGAGCTTGATAACTGAAGGCTCTGGCTCCCATCCTACTTTTTAGGACTCTGGGAACCACGAGTAGCCCCGCATTTAGTGAGCGCAGCTCTCTAGTGGGGCAATATGGTACTACAAGCTCCTTAAGATATGATGGTGCATCACCAATCAAGGCTTTGTAGGTGAGGAGAAGAATTTTAAATGTGATTCTTGATTTTACAGGGAGCCAGTGCAGAGCAGCTAATACAGGAGTAATGTGATCTCTTTTCTTAGTTTGTGTGAGTACATGAGCTGCAGCATTCTGGATCAACTGGAGGGATTTAAGAGACTTATTAGAGCAGCCTGATAATAAGGAGTTGTAGTAATCTAGTCTGGAAGTAACAAACGTGTGAACCAGCTTTTCTGCATCTTTTTGAGACAAGATGTGCCTGATTTTTGAAATGTTACGTATGTGAAAAAATGCAGTCCTTGAGATTTGCTTCACGTGGGAGTTAAAGGACAAGTCTTGGTCAAAGATAACTAGAGATTCTTTACAGTGGTGTTGGATGCCAGGGCAATGCCATCTACAGAAACCACATCACCAGATAATTGATCTCTGAGGTGTTCAGGCCCAGTAAAATAACTTCAGTTTTGTCTGAGTTTAACATCAGGAAGTTGCAGGTCATCCATGTTTTTATGTCTTTAAGACATTCTTGAATTTTAGCGAGCTGGTTGGTCTCCTCTGGTTTGATCGATAGATATAATTGAGTATCGTCTGCATAGCAATGAAAGTTTATGCAGTGTTTCCTGATAATATTGCCCAAAGGAAGCATATATAAGGTAAATAAAATTGGTCCAAGCACAGAACCTTGTGGAACTCTGTGATTAACGTTGGTGGTCATTGAGGCTTCATCGTTTACAAATACAAATTGAGATCGATCTGATAAATAGGATTTAAACCAACTAGACCTGGCATAAAGAGCATCAGCTCTTTATGCCAGGTCAATAATAAGATGTGTGTATGAGAGCATAATGAAAACAGAGCTGCTCAACAGGTGTTGTCCTGTGATTTGGAGCACATGTTGCTTCTGTCATTTTAAGGGATAGAAAACTCCCATTTGTAATTTTGTAGCATTGTTGTCTCTGAATGTCTTTCCAAAAGCTCTTAGAAATGTCCAGCTATGTGACTCATAACAGGCCTCTTCTGTTGAGCTGTTGATGTGTACAGTCCCCAACAAAGGTTATGGGAAATGGTATTTGTTAACCGAAATGTTGAAATAACAACAATATTAGATGTTAAAACCATTTACGACCCTTATCTCAATGTGATCTCATCCTCATCCTCCTCTTCATATTCGCCGATAGGGCACAAACCTCACACCGTTATCGTGATGCTGAATGTTTGTGCGGGGTTAACGTTGTGAAACGGAGGTAGCTGGATTTAGGTAACAAAAACTGGTTAGGGTTAGCTTAAAATAAGTAATCTAAGCTGTCGGCGTAATATCATGAAGCAATAACAAATCACTCAATGTTTTATAAGTCCTGTGTTGAACCATCGACGCTCCTTTGGAGGACTTCTCGCTCTTAAAGGGACAGTGTGTAGGCTGTAGGGGCATTTAGAGGTGTGGCTGCATATTGCAACGGACTGAATTCTCTTCCGCCGACTCCTCCCTTTCCAAGACTGAGGTAAAGCATGCCAGTATTTGGTTTGTCCATTCTGGGTTGCTGTAGAAACACAGCAATACACAGCGAAGAGGAACCCCATCCTTATTTACGATGGGCTCTTTCTCAGCTAACAAAAATACAACGATTCTTAGTTAGCGTTCATAGTTATGAAGACCGTATTCCAATTCTGCTGATATCCCCCAAAATGCTGACCTTTGACCTCACATCGACTCCCAAGAAAAACTATTAGTTTCCTCACGTTTCATGATGCTCGCCCAGTCCCGCCAAATTCCCACAACACACATTTTTCGACACACATTTTTCTTTTTTGTTTAACCAAAGAAATAAAATAAAGAAGAAACAAACAAATAAATGAAAGAAACTAAATTAATAATAGTGCTAAAGATCTTAAAAATATATTTTGCATAGTTGGCTGATATGTGAGAAACATTTTGTCCATATTATGGTGTAATTTGGGCAGATCTCAAGTATAAATCCTAAATATATGGACAGCAAACTGTGCCAGACATTTCAGGATGTATAAACTGTTGACTCAATATCCTTCAAAGACCAGAATAAAAACTGGGAGATCGTCATCAAATTGTTGTTTATCACTCAATATCTTGTTTTAGTGCATCAATCTGAAGGCAGGGCTAATGGAATTCTGTGGAGCACACGGTCTGGCATATTCTGATCACAGGAAGATTGCAGTATTGACCAAATGTCAGCGATAGAGCAATGCAATGATTGAATAAAAGAGGATACATAATCGAAGCTGAGGAGTCCGTCCTCCTAACAACACCCTAGGAAATTCTCTAAATCATTACCAAGCATGAATACATGTGACTCACTGTCCATGCGTATAGGGTTATTTTTGTCTTTGAAAACTAAATGATATTAATCAATTCATATACAATAAGAAAATGGAGTGCTGTCTTTCTCTCAGCCAGACATATTTATTTTCTAGATTCCCTTTGATTCTGTCCAGTTCAATAAAGGGCGGTCCCACCAGCTGCCTGGTTGAACTGGAAGAGGACAGTCAGTACATTCTGGGATTGGCTGACTTACAATGTAATGATGAAAGATGCTCAAAAGAAATAGGGGCAGCATTTCACTTCCAATAATTCTCCACATATATATATATATATATATATATATATATGTATATATATATGTATATATATACGTATATATATACGTATATATATACGTATATATATATATATATATATATATATATATATATACGTATTTATATATACATATACATGTATATATATATATATATATTCATAATTACTTTTTTTCAAGCCAACTACAGACAGCAAAATTCAACCAAACTGCTTGAATTCAGAGAGTTAAAAATGACACTACTATCTTTGTCACTATGATCTTGAGGCATTGGGCTGTGTTTTAAGTGTGCTTACTGCAGGCTCTCATACACTCATTAAAGTATTATATTTCTGTAGAAATCCACCACAGTGTGTATGCGACAGACTTTCTGTCACATACAAAAAAGAGATGTCCGGGTGACAGAGTCAAAGTGGTCCACTTTGGACCTTCGCAATCAGTTTGTGACTCGCTGCTTCATTTCCACCTGCTCAAAAGGAAATTGAAATCTACATTGAGATTCCACTCACTGCTCCCTTCAGCTGTTCCTCTTCAGGCCGTGACACAAACACACAAACACACACATGCACACAGCAGCTGTGCAGTGCCTCAGACCAGACCCGGTTAGAATGAAGAAGAACTGGGTTTTCTGGGTTTCTGAATGTCAAACATGAACATTAAGAGATTAGGAATAAAAGACAGTTTGTACATCACATGCAGGTAACTCAGTTTTGTATCTACATTATATATCAAAGGCATCATTCAACCTGCGATGTTTCATAGGTTTCACTGCACAATTCATCTAATGTGCTTGGTATTAATGCAAACATCTGCATCTGATTTAGTTCCAGTTGACATCCTGTAAGTTTAAAAGGCGGGGACAATCACCACCCACGGCGACCCCCAAGCCAGACCTGAGTGATGCGAGCGGGGATGGAAGCTAAGCTAACGCAGCTAGGACCTGAGTTGGCGACTGTTTACATCATGAAAACAGTCAAAGTTGATGGACAGTGTTTTCCTGATGTCAAAACTTTGAATGTTAATTCAATTCAATTCAGTTTATTTAGTATATCCCAAAATCACAAATTACAAACTCCCCTCAGATGGGTTTTCAATCTGTACACATACGACATCCCTGACCTTTGACCTCACATCAGATCAGGAAAATCTCCCAAGAAATAGAAAAAAAAACGTTCACGCGGAGAAAAGTGAAGAAACCTTCAAGAGATGGACAGAAGCAATAGATGTCATGTGTACAGAATGAACAGCGTTACATAAACATTCAATGAATATGACAGAATGTATGAATAATTAGTAGTAGGCATGGACCACAATCCAGACCTCCACAATCCATGAAACAGAAGGAGAAAGAGAGTTGGGGCATCAGCAGGGCCATGGCAGGGGCCAGGAGGCAGGAGGCACGGCGAAGGAGGCAGGGGCCAGGAGGCAGGAGGCACGGCGAAGGAGGCAGGGGCCAGGAGGCAGGAGGCACGGCGAAGGAAGCAGGGCCAATGAGGCGGGAGGCCAGACCCAGGACACCGCCAAGGGGCCAGAGGCAGGAAGCAGTGGCAAGGAGACAGGGGACAGGGCCCAGGAGCCAGGACCGGCTCCAGACACAGCCAGGACCAACGGAAACTTGTGAGGCGAGAAGGCACAAAGACTCCGGGAAGAAGATGTGTTGCAATAAAATTCCTTGAATAGGACCGATCTCCAACTTCTTATCTGACTAGATTTCTAGAATGAAATATATAATTAAATACATGTTTGTAATTATTTTAAAAAAAAAGAAAAGTAAACTGACTAATTACATGAAGACCTATTAATATACAGTATTAGCTGGGCTGGTTCTGTACACTGAATATGCATTTAGACCTAATGCATTGATTATATAACTAATAATACACCGTACATCTCTTCATAATGAGCTTATTGCTTATTAATTAGGTTTGCAACCTAAAACATTTTGAATAGAGTAGCTGGGTATAAATGCAACTGCAGTAAACAGGCCTCAATTGGCATTAAACCCTCACATAACTCCTAATAATATTACACATTTTGAAATATGAAACGAGTTTGACCAAATGACCATATGTGCAAAGGCTGATTAAAGGGGATGTCAAATCAAATGGATTCTTATCTCTGGCATGAATAAGCCTGTGGGGAGATCATGCATACAGATGTGTCTGTCTGTCCCTGTCTGTCTGTCTGCCTGTGTGTCTATCTGTCTCTGTCTGCCTGTGTGTCTATGTGTCTGTCTGTCTGTCTGTCTGTCTGTGTGTCTATGTGTCTGTCTGTCTGTCTGTCTCTGTCTGCCTGTGTGTCTATGTGTCTGTCTCTGTCTGCCTGCCTGTCTGCCTGTGTGTCTATGTGTCTGTCTGTCTGTCTGTCTGTGTGTCTATCTGTCTGTCTGTCTGTCTGCGTGTCTGTGTGTCTATGTGTCTGTCTGTCTGTCTGTCTGTATTCTTGTTTTTTTTGTCCCATGGATTGTCTTGGTAGGTTAAACAAAAAATATTCATCTAGGAATATGTCATTGAAAGTCTAAAATGACAAATTAAATGTCAGATGTATCAATATATAATCAGGATGTGTTGCATCAACAGTGGAAAGAAGTTTTTCCTGAATATTGTTTAACTATGATTATATTCAGTGACATAAATCATCAGCATCCAGGATCGGTGCATGTGACTTGAGCAAATACTGTGACTTTAAATTGAGGACAGTGGAAAGTGTTTGAATTATTGTATTAAAGTGCAGAAAACATGGCCCCATCTGTTTCTCCCAGGCCCTCTGGAGCAACCCTCAGTATCACACACTATTGATGGGAACAACGCTCGCCTAATGGACCTTCAAGAGCTAATTTGTTTGAGGCAATTATTCCAGGACGACTGTGAAGCTCCCTGTCAGACAGCAGAGATTATTTGCTCCTTGCTTTGGAGAATGACTGAAGGGCAATCTGAAGACATCCCATTTGTTTGCAGTTGTGCTGCTACCAATAAAGACAGAAAAGGTCCGACTCTGGGGACAGCCATCTGCCCACTCTGTGTATACAGGGGTGGAGGGGATCAACCAATCAGCTCTTGTTGAGTCAGCAGCAGCAGCTTCCTTTTGGTGGCCCGGGGCCTTTAACTTCAAAATGGAGGCGGAAACGCTCACAACACTTCGGCACGACGATCTTGTGTCCTCCTCCTTGCAACAGGGGCGTGATTACGGATGACCTAGCTCCATTTAACGGGTCCTGTCGCGGGGCTCGTGGCTCCGATTTGCCACCACATCCCGCGTTCTTTCCCATCCATAGGAGTCCAATTATCCTGCCTCCTCTCCGCCTTGTTTCACCACGCAGTTTCATCCGGATGAGAATGTGCCAACGTTTCATCGCCTACTTCAGCAGCCAGTACAGTCAAAGCAACAATGATAGCTAAATGCCTATTAGACGTGTCACCCACAGTACCGCTAAAACAAATTCGCATCCAAAGATAGATAGCTACAGAGTTTTTGACAACTGACACCTGACATGAAAGGTTATTAAATATCCCGTTCTCCTTTTTATCAGTCGACTATTTTGGAATTTTCCAAACCTTCCCTCATCTTCATCCTCCCCCACACTGATGAGTGGAGTGCATTTGAAAACAGCCCTTAGCCAATCTGAAGGGAGCCTAAGACGGGGAGGAAATATCAAAATGGCTACAGAAGATGACAGGCCCGATGTGTAGCGAAGCCCAGGATCTCTCAGCCTTATCCTTTGTGATTCCCTTCCTTTTTTTCTTTCTCTCCAGCATATCAATCCCCCCCCCAATGGATAAGAGTGAGAAGAGACGGCTCCTCCTGTTTCTCCTGTCTCCATGAGCTCCCTGGTGAATCCGCCTGATGTGAAGTGACTCCAGCTATAATCTCTCACTAAGTTTGTATGTTCTTCAACTTGGCAGTATTTAACTCAACTTCTCACACTCTTTTCTGAGTCGGGCTGTGGTGCAGTGGCACTTCTGCATCAGACAATGAAGGAGCGATGCAATATAGCGGCCTCGCACACGCAGACTCAGTAATGTAGTCGACGGGCACGAGGCGCTGCTGCCGATTTTAAACTGCTTATCCAGGTGGAAAATCATTCCCTTACAGTTTCCTTTCATAAGCGCTGGTTGGGGCTTAGCTTCGCTGTGTTTATCCCAGCACACACACACACACCAAAAATCACTTTTCAGAATGGTCAAAAGAGCAAATAAATGATGGGAGTGACACCGAGGCTGGGGTCGGCTTTCCAGATGGAGTTCCCAGTTATCAACATCGCTTTGGTGGAAAAAAAGAAGAAGAAATGCTGCACTGGGTGGTCTTGAGCCTGCCGTGCATAAATACAATCATCCACCTTCACCGGTTGAGTAATGTTTGGCTCCCTTTTTTCTGAGAATCAGAATAAGTCCACTTGACATAAAGAGCAGCATCCAATAGCTCACGGAGAGTGATTCTGAAAAGGACGGAGGTGACTTGCTTTCCTCCCGGATTCTTACTGTATAACAAGCTTGTCTCGACCATGTATTCCTAGGCAGTTGTTGCAGGAGACACACAGATATCACGGAGCGGTACCCGAGTCCCTCTGAGGCTGGGTTGGGGTGTGATGATCACAGGGGGATTGGCAAACCGTTGTGCTGGGTCCCCTGACACTCTGAGAGAGCAGTCAATTAAAACATGAAGGAGGAGGAGGACGGGCGCTCTCTGTGAAAAAATAAAATAAAAAAAGACGACAACGGAGTGAGATTTGAAGACTTTTCTTGTACATCAACCATGTTATCCTCCACCGTGTGCTGAGTTAGAGCCCGCTGATCCTGGGGGGCTTTGAACCCCAAAGCAGCATGAACTACATGCCTAATTTGCAGCTCGACGACATGTTTCCCATCAAACCCTCACAGGTCTGTACATTAGAGGCCACAAAGTGGTTCTGCTCCACGACACTGTGTGTGCATGTGTCCCTTCTGCCTGAGTCATAAAATGAGATTACACTTATCTTTGTGTCCTTTTCTCTTTTTTTAGATATTAAAGGCTGAAAAGTATTTTGCTCCAAGCGAAAGACAAGTAATCAGTTACAACTAAGACATGCTTCTTCAATGGTTGTCTTACTGGTGACATTTGGTACAACTTGGTTCGGGTTGCCCTGAGGAACAGTGGATGGCCTTCAAGACTAAAACTCTGGAAGTGGCGGCCGAGTGCCTTGGAGTTTCACGTGGGTTGAGGAGGGGGTTTCTCTCTTCGGGGACGATGGGAATCATTGAGGAGAGTCGGGCTAGACTTGGCGGCAGAGCTGGTCTGTATCGGGTGCTAAAACGTGCAACTGTACGTGCTGTGAGGAATGACAAAGAGGCATATGTGCGAGGAATCTGTGAGACGGTCGAGGGTCATCTCTGGTCGAGCGACTCTCGCCCCGCCTTCAGAGGAATCCGTGCATTACGTGCCTCCAAACCTTCTCCTCACAGTACTGCGGTGAGAGCTGCTGATGGTGGACTCCTGTCGGAAGAGTCTGAGGTCAGAGCCCGCTGGGCAAAATACTTTGAGCGTCTTTACTAGGCGGACACTCCGTCTCGTGGATTGGACGATATGGATGCTGTGCCTCTGCCTGCGGACCCCCCGATCGACTGTGCGCCACCTTCGCACCAGCGCCCGGAGCAGTCTGGATTTACACCCAAGAGATCAACGATCGACCATATTCTAGCGCTTCGGGTCCTCACTGAGCGCCTGCGTGAGTTTCAGCGGGGCCTGCTTGCAGCCTACGTTGATCTCCGTAAGGCGTTTGACTCGGTGAACCGGGTCGCTTTGTGGCGGATCCTTGAGCTGCGCGGAGTTCCCCCAAAGCTGCTAACCCTGATATCCAATCTGTACTCCGGGGCTGTGAGCGCAGTGAGGTGTGGAGACACTATCTCTGACTTCTTCCCAGTAAATACTGGGGTGCGTCAGGGATGCGTCCTAGCACCCACACTGTTCAACGCGTGCATGGACTGGATACTTGGGAGGATGTCGGTGGCAAGTGGCTGCGGGGTTTCGTTTGGTAATGACAGATTTTCAGATCTGGACTTTGCCGACGATGCAGTCATCTTCGCGGAGTCATTGGATGTTCTCACTTGGGCCCTTGTGTCGCTGGGTGAGGAGTCGGAACCGCTGGGACTGCGTATCTCCTGGATCAAGACCAAGGTTCAGGCATTCAATGATGTCTTGGCTGCGGCTGTCGAGTCTGTTCCTGTGTGTGGCGAGAATGTTGAGGTCATGGAGACATTCACTTATCTAGGCAGTGTTGTCCATGTCTCTACTGCATGCGGTCAGGAAGTCAATCAACGTCTGGGCCGCGCCTGGGGAGTGATGGACTCACTGGATGAGGGTGTGTGGCGTTCTCGGCATTTGTGCAAGAGGACAAAGGTCAGAGTCTTTAGGTCGCTGGTTTTGCCTGTCTTACTCTATGGATGTGAGACTTGGACGCTAACCAGTGACCTGAGGCGAAGACTGAACCCCTTTGGTACCATGTCTCTGCGAAGGATCCACGATACGCTGGTTGGATTTTGTACCTAATGAGCGATTACTCCGGGAGACTCGGATGAGGTATGTTACCTGCATTATACGAGAGCGCCAGCTGCGGCACTACGGGCATGTGGCACGATTCCCTGAGGCTGACCCGGCCCACAGGATTCTCTCTTTGAGAGACCCTGTTGGGTGGAGGAGAATGTGAACACATTCCAATAAAAACGGTCTTGTTACGTCGTAAAAAGGTCCATACGATCCAATTCAGTAAAAGATGTTGTCCAAAACACGTGATTACATCCATAAATATCCACAAACTGGCGTTGAATCATTTGAAATCAGCAGGCAGATATGACAAAATATTTCAGAAAAGTAGCTGTAAAAGCCGTTCTCTGTGCACCTTTACAACCTGGATATCAAACTGTTCGTTGGACTCTAACCTTTCAATTGACACCAAATGTGAGCCAATAGGAGCAAGATATCCTCTTCTAAACCCACATTAGCCAACCAGAGTCAGCGGAAAAAAACTTCTTTTGGCTACTGTGCGCGCACACGGAGTCCGATTTGTCAAATGACGCTGGATTCGTATAGCCAATGAAAAGACGAAAACAACGATGTCCCGCCTTAGGGCGCCAGATAAGTGAATAAACCCGCAATTTCACTGCGTAATGACAACCTGTCGATTTTGGTTCAAAGGGACTTTTAAATGATTTGATTTTATTAATAATATTACTATAATATCTGATAAGAGGCTTTGTGAGGCTGTACTTACAGACAGGCGTTCTATGAGCTAAATGCTAACCTAGTTGATGTTTAGCACACCCACAGTTTGGTTTAGAGTGCTAACATGCTAAAAATGTGCTGAATAGAACTGAACACAAAGTACAGCTGGGGGTAATGGGAATGTCTTTAGTTTTGCAGGTATTTGATCTTAAAAAATTGCACTAGAATACATCGTCTGGTAACCATGAATATCTGTCCGATTGTATTTCACAGATATTTCACAGATATCTCTAGAATTTAGAGATTTAAACAACCATAATGAGCATGACTTCTAGTGTATGTTCAATGCAATGTCCTCAGGGACCCCAAGGGACTCCCAAAATGGCAAACAGGACTGTCGGAGTGCACAAGCTTAAACACGTGGTTTACGTAGATACTTGGGTTTAGGCAACGAAACTGCTTGAGAAAAACATAATTGTTAAAATTAAATGTGTTTGCTACCTGAATTAGGCTATGTACGTTAGCTCGGTATGAAAGTAAATAAATCAGCGCTAACATTGTTCCACCAGGGACAACAACGGCGGTCTCCTGGGTGAAAGTCATGTGTCAGGTGCTGACTTTGTCGCTCTTCATACTGCTACACCTGACTTCCTCCTTTGCTCATGTCATAAATACTACGGCCTTTTAAAAGTTGCAGCCTAAATGCCATTATGGGTCGTAACATTCTGCTTGGACAGTTTACAATTACTGCCGTTTTTCTTGAGGGAGTAGTCTGGTTGTAATGCAAGAACAATAAAACTTGATTTGTATTTGATATGTCCCTCAGTATAACCAACCACATTCATGATCTACTGTATATTGTCACTTAAGCGTTACGTCTCTTCCCCTACATGTTGAATATGTCAATGGAAGCAGTGTTTGTTCAAAAGGCATCAACATGTGTCATGACCAATTACTCATGGCCTACCACAGCTTCCTAGTCTCTTTGTGTGAGGGTATCAGACAGGCTGCATCAGTAAATGGACATTTTAAACTGTGTACCACACTTTTGCCCCTGATTTTCTTACAATTCCTGCAAATCAGTAATTTTAGAAATGCCCAGCTTTTTCTATGGCGCCGCTGATACCAAACAACAGGTGCTGTGAGGAAGAGTGACAACGCCTTCAGCCGTTGTGAAATGAAGTGATTAGCCATCTTAATTAGCTGTCGTCTTTGGCCCTGGCCTTCTCTGCATGATGGAAAGTTGTGCTCCGAGGATCAATAGGGAGTAAAACAACAGCCACCCACAAGCCTCCTCTTAATCAAGCGTTCCTCTACTTGGTAGCTGAAACGCGAGGGTGGACAAGCCGTATTGGGTAGAGGACACTATTGGCATCTGTTAAGCTCATTATTCATCCAGTCAATAGGCGTTACACCTCTTGCTACTTACATCAACTATTGTTGAACTAAACGCCTTTGACCTCTTCTATGATCAATAATTGCAAAGCAAACCATACTCCAATATTTAATTGGATAGTAGAGGAATAACCACTGTGGTCTTTCAGTTTCTTCAAAACTTGGTAACCAGGTCCGCTACAGTTCCTTTAACTGTCCTCGTTCCCAATACATGTACTTGAAAAGATAACCCAAAGCCTCAGCCCTGCTGAGTGTGTCCCGTGCAGAATGTGCTGGATTGAGATTTAGATGCTGGATCTGCCTTTCCTGCAGTATCAAGCACCCACTATCGAGACAATCGGAATCTCAATGATGATTGCTTTTCCATCACATTTGCAGTTGGTGGCATTTCTTTGACCCTCAGGGGTTGAAACCTTTATGCTGACTCCACTTGCCACCACCCAGTCAAAGTTTCACTCGCTTCATGCTCCACAGAGGATGGACTTTTTTGTTTTGATGTTATGGCTTTGGTTATTGTCCCACAATCTTTCAACGCAAAACAAAATGTACAAATAATAGTCTTGGAGGTCCATGGTCAAATGTATGTGAGACAACAATACCAGTATTGTATGTGCCATAGGCGGTTCCAGTTTTGTAATTTGGTAAAATTGTTCTCCAGACACACATACACGTATGTGACACATTTTATTGCGCAAGTCTTGCAATGACGATTGAAAGAGAAGTTGAACAGTGGTCACCATGGTAGTCACACAGTGGCCTACAGGAGGACTTCTTCCGACTACTTGTTTCTTTACACAGCTAGAGTATGAAGGTAGATTTGTGTCTTTATTACGCAAACAAAAAAATAGGTTTTGAGAGCACATTTCTTGTTTGTAAGTGAATTAATTGTTAGTTCTGTTTATGAAACTATAATTTGTTGCTGAAAATCAAAAATATTTGCTCTCAAAATAAAAACCTTTGCTCTCAAAAGAAAAACTTTGCTCTCAAAACGAAAAGCTACGAGTTGAGTTTGGAGCTGCTGAATGAGCGAGGAGTTTCTATTGGTGGATTCGGCTCTTGGCTCGCTACGCTAACGTGAGGTTACGTGAGGGGGACATGGAGGTAAGTTGACATCTTATTACTCTGTTTTGTCAAAAGTATTTTAACTGTAGCAGCACTTTGTTTCATCTTGTCGAGTCGTGGAGTCTCTTTCTTTAAGAACGACATGGAGGGCTGCTGTGTTGACGTGCAGCTCCACTTTCTGCGTGCTTGTTACGTTAGCCCACGTTACATGCAACCTGATGCATGACTGTTAGCTAAGGTTAGCTACATATGTATGACACCATTTAAAATAAACCCTATGAGTTTGGTTTTCTCTGACCGAGGTAGGTACAGTTGACGAGGTTACAACCATGTTACTGTCTTGTATTAAACTGGATGAAGATAAGCTGAAGTTATCTATCTAGACTAAGTTAAGTTAGCTCAGTTAGTGATATCATGTAGTGAAGGTGAGGCACAAGTTATTCATAATTTGCTTGGTGTTTTTGATCAAATTATTACACTCAAACATTACATTGATACTGTCATGGTAATACTTACTTTTTTTCTTTTAATGTCAGAATGGAAACCAACAACAAACACCTCAGGTAATTGTTTCATTTATTCTTCGATACAGCCTGTGTGATAGTAATGCATTACACTGTAACATCCTTTTACCGTGTTCATACATCTAAAAGCCCGTTCCAGTATGATGCGCGTGGAGCCACGACATCTCCTGTCCCTGATTTCAAGGGTCATACCTGAAGAACCTCAGGGACAAAGGCTGGGACCGAGTCAGGTTAGGGAGAGATCCTCAGTGCAAACTGAAATGGCCAGGTATGCACTCATGTCAATGAGCCAGTCAAACGTGTCATTAGTCTGGTTTTTACCATGATGGCTGCAGTGCAGTTATGCAACTGTCATATAATATTAATTATGCCTTTATTTAATCTGGTTAAGGGCGGGTGTTTTCTTTACTCAGGAATACTTGGATGTGGTGCGCTTGGTTAAAAAGTGTGCTTTTGATAATTAAAAAGTAATTGTATCCTTCTAAAATCATACAGGTCCTTCTCTGGATTCTTTAGGGGCAAGAAAATGTGGAAGTCTTTTGACCTGACTTTTTTTTTTTACTGGCATCAAAAGTCGAAATGACTCCATCCTCAGCGGATGATTTGATGTTGATGCAAGCAGGCTTGGGAAAGAGGACTGTGTCCGTGACATCTGACCTTACACATGCAGAGGTATTCTGTAGGCTGAAGCAGGCCCAATGCCTAATGTGTCGTCAAGAGTAAGAATTTTGTCTAATGCCTTTCACATGACATTTTTTTAATCTAGTTATCCAGTCTACTACAAAACAACTTTCCGAAGATGGCACATCTCGAGGACAGATGGCTACTTTACAAAGCAGCAGGTTCATAATGACTGTACTTAAATTGAAACATCTTTTATGTTTATTGTACCTGTTAATACAACCAAAAGAGGTTTCCCAAAATCAGTTGTTTTAATTTCTTGGTGTTTTCACAGGTGGAAGTGGAAGGAGAACTCTCTGCTGTTCCTCTGGAGGCTGAGGGCTACACTGGGTCCATACTGAGAGGTTCTTTAAGTGCAGGAACAACCATGCTCTATATTGTTCCTCTCCAAGATGAAGATAAACTAGAGCTAACACTTCCTGCAAGTGCACCAGAGTTTGCACTAATGCCGAAAGCCAGCTGCAAAATAGAGATGCCTCTGCAAATGCTGGCGCTCCATATAAATGACTGTCTTCACTCATACCCTGAAACAGAGGTGAATTAAAAAAAGTAGTATTAAGAAAAGTAACCTTTTCTGGTTAATATATCATCTTTAAAAGCTATCATCAAATTATTGTACATCATATTAATATGTTGCCAAACATGAACTGTGTATTTTAATGATATCTAACCATCTGATTGATCCACAAGACTAAATAGCAGTAGAACTTTATGCCATAATTTCCCCATGTAATAACCAGATATTACTACTTTCTACACTGCTAACTGCCTCTAGACCCCACATGCCATGCAGCAGTTTGAGTGCCACCCCCCAACACACCGTGGAGTCCACTGGGCGAGCGGTCCCTGGTTCTCTTGTTCTACGCGGCGATGTTCTGCTTGACCGGGACTCGGCTGTGCTCCGCTCCAGGGGGGCTCATTTGTAAGACTCCCCCCCCGCGCTCCTCTAAAGCAAGAACCACTTGCTTACATGTGGCCCTCAATTAGTTTTGTTACTGAGCGGCTCAGAGAGGCCGCACTGGAGAATGCACTACAGCGAATGACTGACACATTATTGTTGGTTGCCAGAGGAGATGGGGACTGTTGTTGTTGTTGTTGTTGTTGTTGTTGTCTTCTCATTAGTGCTGTGGATATAGAGGAAGTCTCTGCATGATGGTGATCTAGTGCAGAGCTGATGCTGAACTCTGTGTTGTAAAAACAACTGCATCTTAAATTGTCCTCGACTTGAAATGATAGTTATCATGAATAATATTGTTTTGTCATTTATATTTACTTATTTGTCTATTTATTTTTGCACTGGAGGCTCTTCTCATCCCCAAGTATCTGAAGGTTTTCTTCTCAGGCTCCAACAACCTCCAGTAATAATCACAATTTGACCACTTAGTCATTTCTTTCTCAGCTGTTTCTCCACATAGCAACGGAGAGCGATGAGGTGCAGACGTCCTCCTGTCAGGGTATCATGGGTTAGGTCTGTTGTCCTGCTCCTGACACAGGCACTCTGTGTACAACACAGGGCTTAATGTCAGAGGTACAATGAATATTATGAAGATTCATGTTCATATTCAAATCTTTAATCCAGAGTGAGATTTGCTCGCACACTTTAGCATTTTTCTCTCCAATTTGTACAAAGGGAATATAGCTATGTACGTGTACGTGTGCGTCTGTTTAGTTGTTTTGCTGTGCGATGACCTTTTTTGCTACAGTGTCGTGGAGGAGGGAACAGGATATGCCTTTGGAGAAGTTGTCGTGGGAAGCAATCTCCCTTCATCAGAGGAAAAACTGTACTCACTGGTATTAAATTGACTATTCATTCATGTGTATGTAAAAATGGCAACCGCAAATCCAATATAAACATCCCATTCTAAGCGGCACAGTTTGACTGTCAACTGATGCTCTGCACCGCAATCAGGGATTGTCGGCAAGAGATTAAAAGATATTTTCCTCTTCAGGCAGAGTAAATTGGTTTTGGATTAAGGCTGATTGATTGCTGCTGAGGTATACGGCAGTCTGTTTGAAATGCTCAGTTCTGAACACACAAGTCGTTTCAGCCCAAGCTACTCAAGGAAATCGCACTGGATGGAATCAATAGATATTATGTAGCAGTTACCAGCATTGCATTGTTCAGGTTATCATTAAAGGCTCGGAGAAATAATACTTTACGATACGAATAAGTGTGTGTGTGTGTATGTGTATGTTTGTGTGTGTGTATGTGTGCTTGCGTGCATACTTCCTCTATGTTGGCCTTGTTCTTCTACTTCCTCCATGTTGGCCTTGGTTCTTCAACTTCCTCAATGTTGGCCTTGTTCTTCTACTTCCTCAATGTTGACCTTGTTTTTCTACTTCCTGTTCTTCTACTTCCTCCATGTTGGCCTTGGTTCTTCAACTTCCTCAATGTTGGCATTGTTCTTCTACTTCCTCAATGTTGACCTTGTTTTTCTACTTCCTGTTCTTTAACTTCCTCCATGTTGGCCTTGTTCTTCTACTTCCTCAATGTTGGCCTTGTTCTTCTACTTCCTCCATGTTGGCCTTGTTTTTCTACTTCCTGTTCTTCTACTTCCTCCATGTTGGCCTTGTTTTTCTGCTTCCTGTACTTTAACTTCCTCCATGTTGGCCTTGTTCTTCTACTTCCTCAATGTTGGCCTTGTTTTTCTACTTCCTCCATGTTGGCCTTGTTCTTCTACTTCCTCCATGTTGGCCTTGTTCTTCTACTTCCTCAATGTTGGCCTTGTTCTTCTACTTCCTCCATGTTGGCCTTGTTCTTCTACTTCCTGTTCTTCAACTTCCTCCATGTTGGCCTTGTTTTTCTACTTCCTCAATGTTGGCCTTGTTCTTCTACTTCCTCCATGTTGGCCTTGTTTTTCTACTTCCTGTTCTACTTCCTCCATGTTGGCCTTGTTTTTCTGCTTCCTGTTCTTCAACTTCCTCCATGTTGACCTCATTCTTCTACTTCCTCCATGTTGGCCTTGTTCTTCTACTTCCTCCATGTTGGCCTTGTTCTTCTACTTCCTCCATGTTGGCCTTGGTTCTTCTACTTCCTCCATGTTGGCCTTGGTTCTTCAACTTCCTCAATGTTGGCCTTGTTCTTCTACTTCCTCAATGTTGACCTTGTTTTTCTACTTCCTGTTCTTCTACTTCCTCCATGTTGGCCTTGGTTCTTCAACTTCCTCAATGTTGGCATTGTTCTTCTACTTCCTCAATGTTGACCTTGTTTTTCTACTTCCTGTTCTTCAACTTCCTCCATGTTGGCCTTCTTCTTCTACTTCCTCAATGTTGGCCTTGTTCTTCTACTTCCTCCATGTTGGCCTTGTTTTTCTACTTCCTGTTCTTCTACTTCCTCCATGTTGGCCTTGTTTTTCTGCTTCCTGTACTTTAACTTCCTCCATGTTGGCCTTGTTCTTCTACTTCCTCAATGTTGGCCGTGTTCTTCTACTTCCTCCATGTTGGCCTTGTTCTTCTACTTCCTCCATGTTGGCCTTGTTCTTCTACTTCCTCAATGTTGGCCTTGTTCTTCTACTTCCTCCATGTTGGCCTTGTTCTTCTACTTCCTGTTCTTCAACTTCCTCCATGTTGGCCTTGTTTTTCTACTTCCTCAATGTTGGCCTTGTTCTTCTACTTCCTCCATGTTGGCCTTGTTTTTCTACTTCCTGTTCTTCTACTTCCTCCATGTTGGCCTTGTTTTTCTGCTTCCTGTTCTTCAACTTCCTCCATGTTGACCTCATTCTTCTACTTCCTCCATGTTGGCCTTGTTCTTCTACTTCCTCATGTTGGCCTTGTTCTTCTACTTCCTCCATGTTGGCCTTGTTCTTCTACTTCCTGTTCTTCAACTTCCTCCATGTTGGCCTTGTTTTTCTACTTCCTGTTCTTCAACTTCCTCCATGTTGGCCTTGTTCTTCTACTTCCTGTTCTTCTACTTCCTCCATGTTGGCCTTGTTCTTCTACTTCCTGTTCTTCAACTTCCTCCATGTTGGCCTTGTTTTTCTACTTCCTGTTCTTCAACTTCCTCCATGTTGGCCTTGTTCTTCTACTTCCTGTTCTTCTACTTCCTCCATGTTGGCCTTGTTCTTCTACTTCCTCAATGTTGGCCTTGTTCTTCTACTTCCTCCATGTTGGCCTTGTTCTTCTACTTCCTGTTCTTCAACTTCCTCCATGTTGGCCTTGTTCTTCTACTTCCTGTTCTTCTATTTCCTCCATGTTGGCCTTGTTCTTCTACTTCGTCCATGTTGGCCTTGTTCTTCTACTTCCTGTTCTTCAACTTCCTCCATGTTGGCCTTGTTCTTCTACTTCCTGTTCTTCTACTTCCTCCATGTGGGCTTGTTCTTCTACTTCCTCCATGTTGGCCTTGTTCTTCTACTTCCTCAATGTTGGCCTTGTTCTTCTACTTCCTCCATGTTGGCCTTGTTCTTCTACTTCCTGTTCTTCTACTTCCTCCATGTTGGCCTTGTTCTTCTACTTCCTCAATGTTGGCCTTGTTCTTCTACTTCCTCCATGTTGGCCTTGTTCTTCTACTTCCTGTTCTTCTACTTCCTCCATGTTGGCCTTGTTCTTCTACTTCCTCCATGTTGGCCTTGTTCTTCTACTTCCTCCATGTTATACTTGAGCTCCAACCAAATTGTGCTTTAGCGCCAAATACTGAAAACTGTCAATACCACAAGAATAGAAGACAAAAACTCATTCTGATTCCCTGTCTCACCAGCTCGATGCAAAAATGCCGTGTGGGAAAACAGAACATTTGCATGCGAATTTTCCGCAAGACAACTTTGTATGCATTGTTCTATTCTTGTCAAAAACAAAATCCTTATGGATGAATTTACATCTCTCCATTGCACCTTATTAACTCTGCTTCCTCCCCGGAGTCGTTGTGACTTCACGTCTCATAGGGTCCATTGGACCTGGAGGTGTCTGATGCTGGTGAACCGGCCTCCCGCGTTGGCCCTGCTGATGCGCCCCGCCCCCTCCTCTCTACCTCCTTCTGTTTCATGGATTGGAGTTCCATTCATACATTGTCATATTCATGTAATGTGGGACAGGGATGTCGTATGTGTACAGATTAGTACAAATTAGTAATTTGTGATATTGGGCTATACAAAATAAACTGATATGAATTGGATGGATAGATGGGTGGGTGGATAGACAGATAGATAGTTTTCTTCAGTATGACGAGGTGTGAATTTCAATATTTATAGCTCGAGTTGAAATATGTTAACTTGCATACACCATTGCACTGCGTTCATTTTGCGTGCTGGTGTTTTTGCATTGACAAAGTATGTAATTGTGCAGCACAAAACAGTTGTGTGAACTCATCATAAGACCACATTTGAATTGAAACTAAAAGAATAGCTGTCAAAATGAACACAATGGCAGACCAAAGTCATCCATTGTAGCATCACAACAACAGCAGATTAAGGCTGTGAGTTTGACTGGAGATACATGTCGTCTGCTAACCACAACAACAACATGTTTCATACTATGTACTGCTTACTTGTGCATAATAATTAGTCATTTGTGTGCAGTTTACCGATTCATCACGATATATTCATTCGTATGCTGGGCTTCATAGAAATGTGCCTGGTTCTGAGATATTAATAGAATAATCTAATTGGTTATTTGGTTATCTGTATGAAACTAGCACAGACAGACCGTATCCATTCAAAGTGTACAACGCAGACATCTTACATACCATTTGCTCATATTTCTTCAAAATAATTTCTGTGCTGATTTTGAAAGCGGTTGTTTATTTTCCTCCAGCTACAGTAAAGATGTCTTGACCTTGTTAGGTCTGTTTCTCAATAACATATTCACAACTTTTTCAACTGTTTTGATGTCCACCCTAATTCAATAATATGTACATAACTTTGATTTGCATTTATTACTCTGAGGGCCAAAGGGAAAAAGTTGTTGTATTGTTGTTCTGATCGATAAGTCCCTGAATTTTATATCTGTCAGAATTTCAAGATGAGAATATATTGCTTTTTTTATATTGCTCTCTTTTCTTTTTGCAAGAGATTTACGCAATAAAATTCATATTTTTTCAACAGTAATGGCACATTAATTTCAAATATATTTCATCATCTATGATATTATTTATTTACAAGGATGAGCAGCTCATCACACAATTAGCAAGTTTTCTTCCCAATAAAGCTTGTGATATATTGCTTGTTTTTGAATGGGTGGAACCTAGTCGGGTGGGCTTGAGGTAGTGGTACCTGAGTGTAAAAGGTGTTCACCTCAAGAAAAAGCCCCTCTAAAAGTCATTTTAAAGTTTTTTTATGTTATCAGCCCATTTAATGGTGTTTAATAGTTGATTGCTACCATTAGAATGCTTCAGACTGGGAAAACTGCACCTACCGGCTTGTGAAACAGTCCCAGTTTTAAACACCTGGGTGTGAATACAAATAAAATACTTGATTGGGTTTATGAGAAGATTAAGATTTGAGTTACAATAAGTAATATTGTGAAGCAACTTACGTGAGTTAAGTACGTTCACGTAAATGAAGTATGTTATATAAGTTCAAAAAAGCGTTGACTTGCTGGTTTCACACAGGACACAACAGTGGTCACCTGGGTGAAGGTCCTGTGTTTGACAATGGCCGACTGTGACACGGGGGGAAGGGGAAGGCAGGAGTCCAGGCACGTGAACAAAAGAATCTTTACTGAAAATCTCAAAAACAAAAACACAGGCTGGATAGCGAGGACAAGGGGAGCATATCTAGGGGGAACCACAGGTGTAGGGCATAACTAATCAAGGAGACAGAGGAGTGGCAGGTGGAGGGATGAGTGATTAGCAGAGACACAAAACTAACAGGGTCTTACAGACTGAGTGAGGCTATACCACCTTAAGGGTTTGCTCCAGATGACGACTGAGCCACTTAACGGGGGACTACATTCCAAGTGGATGCTCTGACCCCATTTAACTGGATGTTAATTATTTATAATTACTGATCATAGATCCCACACAAATGCTCCACACTAGCTCTTTAAATATTAATTTAGTACAATATTTTTAAAAAATCTACATTCTCCATTGCAGATTTGGTCAATGTGGAGATGAAAGGAGTTTGGAGGGGTAGTAGCGTACATGGAGTTGTGCACCTGCGCTCTGGGATATTTTGGTGGCTTGATAAACCTCTCTAAAATCACACCAGTGCTTATTCTGGTTTTGTTCGTCTGACATGCAGGAGGAAAATAACCGTTATATTGTGATTATAACATTAATGCCACAGAATACAGTTGAACGAGCATCCCGTCCTTTACTCCGGTGACTCTCTTACAGCCACCTACAGGCCGCAGGTATCGGTTCCATCTGCAGGCTCTAATTGGAGTGACGTTACACGTTGTCGAGCCACAATCGCACAAGACAGATCAACAAGCACCAGAGTGTGGCAAAATATCAGACATCAAACTTGTCGGTCATGATTCATAATTCTACATGTTTTAAATCCTTGTGAGGCTGTGAGCAGCAACATGATGTGATGGAGATGGTTGGGTTTGTTTTTTACAGCGGGGATCTCATGTACGTGTGTGTCGTTACCAGGATCACGTTTATGACTGTCACAATATGTTTCCTCTGAAGGTGTCACGATGGGGAGAGCCGTGTGAATAAATAGGGCCCAGAGTGTCCGTCCTGGTGGACATCATTTATGGAGTGGCATTATGACATCAATAATTGGTACACAGTACTACTTTTGAGATTCCTCCATCTCTGAAGCCACATCAGTGTTATATGGTGTGTGTTAGGCCATCAATGTCCACAATAACATTGTCTTACAATGCTATTCCCAACAGAAATAGAACACAACGGAGTAAATGTTCTTCTGTTGGTCTAATATTCAACTGTGAGGATTGGAGACCACATTAACTCTGCATTGTTTGGGCTCCTGGATTTGCAATTGGAGCAGCCCAGATTATTGTCAGCTAAACATTCATTCTGTGGACTCTAATCCAGCATCATAGAACAAAAAGAGGTTTCAAGATTAGTCATGTTGTTTATTCTTCTTTGTATTATTTGTATGTAACTTAATCATAACATCAGACACTGGTTGCCTCTTTTTGGTGAACATGTAGTCATCCTCAACATGCGTTGTGGTTTCAGAATGATGAAGATAGTTGGAGAACCAATAGAAACCAAATAGGATGGAGCCTCCATAGTGTTGTTCTCTTATCAAATGGCTTGAGAAAATAGAGCATATCTAGCTGCTGTAAATGGGACCACCCCGGCCCCCCCACCAGGTTCAGGTCTGTTTACCACGTCTGGCTCCGCCCCTGCTCAGTGTGGTTTGGTTTCTACCATAAAGTCTTTGATTCAAAATGCTGCATTGGATTTTTACTGATCTGTGTGAAGGAAATTGCACAAATCATGTCTGGTGACTCCAAAAGCTGAAGCCGTTGCTTCTCACTGATTGCTGTCCCCCCCCCTCCCGTCTACAGAGTCAGACGGAACGACGGCGGCCTATTACCAAAGTCCCTGCTCTTTGACTGCTGCTGTCCTCGTTTTATATTCTGACTAAATGAATAGGCGCTTGAATTAAGTAATCTCCATTAACTCTCAGTGGAGTTATAAGAAGGGTCAATACTCTTTGGCCCAGCTATTCTTTAGATTTGGACGTCTCCCTTCTGACCCATTACCGAAGGTGATTCTCCAGATTTCTTTTTTTGTGTGGAAAGATGACTGTGGAACTTAGCTCTGCCACTTCTTTTCCTGCCAAAAGACAAAATTGGCCTGCGGGGGAGAGGAAAAGTTGTCATTAAAATTACGTATCCCTTGACCCCACTTGAAGGTCGTATACTGGCAGCAATTACTGAGTGTGACTTTAAGGAGAGGCTCTGCTGGTCGTTAGTGTAGACAGTCCCCTGGCTTATCCCCCTGGGGGAGAAGAGA